>NC_139616.1:231420-698917 GCF_964270895.1 Podarcis filfolensis
GATTCTTCAATTCCCTTGCTGGCTTTTCAGTGCTCCCTCTTCAAGCACTATGGGCCAATGGCCCATCTAGCCTGGCATCCTGTTCTCACCAGATGCCCCCATGGTAAGCTTGCCAGCACAAGAGCAGCCCTCTCCCCTCCTGGCTAGAAATGTGTCCTTGAAACCTCTGACTTTTGTGGGGCCAGAATGCACCCAAATGCACAAAGCAAGTGCTACATCTTTTGCCTGCTCACTTTTGCCTCATGCCCTGCCCACCGCTGGCCCAGACATTTGGTAGGAGGAGACCACTGCTTCAGGCATTAGAAGTCCCCTCCAGCAGCACACCCACAGTTGCCTCCTACCGCCCCACTGCCTCTGCCATCAGTGTCAATTTGGGGAAATACCGCATCTGTTTGGGGCAAATTCTCACCTGATTTCTGCAAGCTGATTTCCCCAAGTCAGCGGTAGATGGGACAGAGCACAAAGCGGCACTTTCCGTTTCACCTCAAGCAGTGAAGCGGGATGCTCTTCCCTCGTCTGAGGGAGTGAGACCCTTAGGATGACAATGGTTCCCTGGCTTCCCTGGAGGATCTGACTCACGGATGTCATCCAGGCATTAATTATACTCAGTGTTTTACCCCAGTCTTTTGGAAAAGTAATCTGTGTGTTTTCTCTTTCTGTATCTCAGGGCAGCTGGGGTAGCAGATCTTGCAGAGGCTGGAAAAAAGTGACCGGAGGGGATGCCCTCCACGTCACTTGCTTGAAAATCCAAATGGGTCAATGGGCCTAAATAGGCCAGCAAATTCATGGAGGACAAGGCTATCAAGGGCTACTCTGCCTCTGAATGCATTCCCTTCAACATGCTGCGTCTAAAAACCAGGATGTGCATCTTCCTGTCCATACTCCCGTGCGAGTCATGAGACCCGCACAAGATCACAGAGCTTAACAGACATACTTTTCTCAGGGCCGTGCTCTCATGTTTTGCAGTGCTCCATGTGGGAATGTTCAGGGATGCAGGAGAGGATATATTGTTTGGTTATATACTTTCCAACTTGTTTTAACAAGATCTACAATTTAGCAGAGTAACATTCCCCTTTTTAAACTTGCACAGCAGATGCGTTTGCTTAGGCTCGCTAAAGCAAGCCTATAATAAGTTTTCCTTTGGGTAATTTCCCCTTTAGTCCCTCATAAAAAGATAGACACGACACAGTCTTCTATAAAAGCAAAAAAAAGAGTTTACTCACACATTCTGTTCACAACTGGATCCCAGAAGGCAGACTTAAGTTAGAAAAGTAATATACACCTGGAAACTATCCCATAAGAAGACAGTTCCTTTGTCCTCTCTTGGCTGCAAGCCAAGAGAGCATCTTAGGTTAAGCAGATGTTGCTTCTTCGACGAATGTGGTCACAGAGAGAGAGAGATGGTGGACCAGTCCTGCTCTTTTGTTACCTGGGCAGGTGAGGTCACGCCCACCTCTAGTCACATGCAGAGGAAGTCTGTCCCAGGCAGGAGAAACAGGAAGTTCCGACTGGCTGGTCCAGACATCCCCTTTTATGTCCACTCTAGTGATGTTGTACTTAACTGCTCTTATGTTTCACATCCCACACTCCACAATATCATGGCCTTTAAAAAAAGCATTTTTGGCTGGATGAGATCTCAGCACAAAATCACAAGAGATCACAATACCCAAAATAGCCACCATGCTCTTGAGGGGAAAAACAGGATGTTCCCATTTTTCAGGACACTTGCGGAGTACAGTGGTACCTCGGGTTACAGACGTTTCAGGTTACAGACTCCGCTAACACAGAAATAGTACCTCGGGTTAAGAACTTTGCTTCAGGATGAGAACAGAAATCGTGCAGTGGCGGTGCGACGGCAGCAGGAGGCCCCATTAGCTAAAGTGGTGCTTCAGGTTAAGAACAGTTTCAGGTTAAGAACGGACTTCAGAACGAATTAAGTACTTAACCCGAGGTACCACTGTATGTGAATGCCAGTTGCTGGAAACCACAAGTGGGGAGAGAGCTCTTGTGCTCGGGTCCTACTTGCAGGTTTCCCATAGGCATCTGGTTGGCTACTGTGAGAACAGGATGTTGGACTAGCTGGGCTTTTGGCCTGATCCAGAAGGTTCTCATGTTCTTATGACAACCCCTCTAGTGGTGGTGGAATGTGGAACAGGTTCTCAACAATGAGGAGAATGGCTCTTTGGCAATCCATTCCATTGATTTCTGGACCCTTCCTGCCAGATGCAAGAGGGTGGCACAGCAGAGATAACTCCTGAACACCTCAGCAGTGAAGATGAAGACAGCCCTCCAGAGGAAGTCATTTATTCCATCAGGACACCTATCAATGGAAAGGTTGTGTTGAAGCCATCGCCTACCACCTCAGTCCAACGGTTCACACAGGCCCAGATCAACAGCCAGCTTGTTCAGTTCATCCATGAAGGTATGCAGCAGAAGGAGGTAAAGCAAGCTGGGTGGATGGGGAAATTGGGGCATGGGGACATTGGAAGCTCTCTTATACCTCATCAGACCGTTGGTCCATCTTAGCTCAGGACTATCAACACTGACTAGCACTTACTCTCTGGGCCTATAGAGAGGAGTCTTCCCGTCCACTACCTGGTGATGCCAGGGACTAAACCTGAGACTTTCTGAAGGCAAAGTATGTGCTGCAGCTCTCCACCACCAAGTAGGTAAGTAAGTGCAGGAATGTCTTCTCCCAGACCCTGACATCCTGGGCTTCATTCTACAGGGTCCCTGGATGGAGGTTTTTCCTTTGACTTGTCTGATGGGGAGAACATGTCTCCCGGGCACTTCTTTGCTGTGAGGGCCAAAAAGAAACTGGTTATCACTCTGGAGAGCAAGAGAGATCTGATCGTGTGTCCGGGTAAGTTATCTGCAAGGCAACTACATGGGAGCATGGATAGAGCTAATCTGTTGATTTGTGTTTCTCTCAGTTTCTCATTTTTTTTCTAAACTTAAGCTCACCTCTCCACTTCCCCACCTCAGACTGCATTTTTTAAAAGTCATTGTGAGAATTCACCAGCATTTTAATGTGCACAAATTTTTCTGTAAAATTTCCATAATTTACACAGAATCATAGAATTGTACAGTTGGAACGGACCCCAATGATCCTCAAGTCCCACCTCCAGCAATGCTAAAGAATATCACACAACCCCTCAAAACTTTGGGGGAAGAATTTTCTTGTTTCTTTAGGAGTGAAACTGTGGGTGAAGCTTTTACTACACCACCTTCAGATGCTCAGCTCCTCCTAACCATTTCTTTCCCAGGCTCTCTTCAGCCAATCAGGAGCCAGAACCTGAAAGCAGTGACCAATGATGAGGCAGAAGCCCAGTCGCTCTCTTACATCATAGAACAGCCTCCAGGCTTTGGCAAACTGGTGAACAGCCAGAAGTGGGAGGACAGAGGGCAGCTGAGCAACTTCACCCAAGACGAGGTAGAAGTCTTAGCCGCTTCTTTCTTGATGTCCCTCATGGTATCAGACCTTGATTCTGAATAGAAACACAGGAAGCAATGTTTACTGAGTAAACTGAGTCTGGCCATTGTCCACATGGACAGTATGGGTTGACTGGTCTACAGCTACTGCAGGAAAAAACTCAAAAATCAAGGTATACTTGAGGACAAACAAAGATTCATTTTCAATTAAGTGGCAAAAAATTATTTCATATCTTAAAAGACTCCAGTAAGAGATACTATTATCTGAAATTCTTACTAACCTCCTACCTTTAAGGGAAGGTTAGAAAGACCTCAAGGACAATAACATGATATTTATTAATAAAACAAATATTTATATTAAATGTTATTACCCCACAACACCAATAATAATAATCATGTTTTGCAGGGAGTGTGACTGAAACTACCCAAATACATTATTTGTGTGTGTGCATTTTTATTTTGGTTTTGGTTCAGGTTTTCATTTTTCCCAGTGTGTTATTAAAATGTATGTTCTTCTTCAAAATAAATACAAAGACATTATTGGTTTGCTTTCACAGAGTGCCTAACCCAGTTTCCTTCTTACACATATCCAATCAGGTGGATGCTGGGGTAATATCATATCAGCATGAAATGCCACAGGAACCTTTCTGGATTCTTGAGGACACTTTCCACTTCCGAATTTCTTCTCCCTCCATGATCTCAAACCTGTACGTCCTTGGTGTGTTGGTCTCCTTCAACATCAGCTGTCCTCACAGCTCCACTCTGTGGAGAAACAAAGGTAAAAGGAGAGTCAAGATGCCAAAACACACATAGAATCATCAAATTGTAGAGTTAGAAGGAACCCAGAGGGCTATCGAGTCCAATCCCCTGCAAAGCAGATATCACAGCAAAGAGAGCTGTTGTGAAGGAAAGGTTTGCCCCTTCCTAGGAAAGGCATGTGCTGTGATGTCCCTGTGCATAAAGATGACTAAGTTCTAGTAAAATCTGGGGAGATGAGGGGGCATTTGCTAGAAATAAATCCTTTGAATTCTCAGAGAACCACATGGTGAGAACAGGATGCTGGACTAGATGGGCCATTGGCCTGATCCAGCAAGCCCTTCTGATGTTCTTATTGCTCTCTTGATTTTACTTTCCAGATGAGCTGCAACATTTCTGTAATCATGCTTTTTTCTTTTTTCTTTTTTCTCCCACTGTCTCCCAGGCCTCACTGTTTCAGAAGCTCAAAGTGCAGTGGTCAACATCTCATTACTAGATGCTTCTAACCTTCTTGCTAAAGAACCTGTCTCCAGAAGAGCATCGTATGATGTGATATTTCTGGTGACGGAGCTACCCAGCCATGGGACCCTGTCCGTTGCCGATGGACCAGTTGATAAAAAGCATCCCTACTTCCTCCAGTCTGATCTTGCTGCAGGTGACTTGGAATATGCCCACCATGGACCCAGCACCCTGGGTGATCATTTCAGCTTTAAAGCCTGGCTCCGGCCCAGCACAGAGAGATCTATTCAGCCCCCACAAGAAGGGGAGGAGCCTGTCATTTCTGGGATGTTCAACATCACAGTGAGTGACAGAAATGAAATGCCACCCGTGTTGCTCACCCAAGGCCAGGTTCTGCAGGTCCTCCAGGGTTCCCCTGCAATGCTTTCTCAGGAACAACTGAACACCATGGATCCTGACAGTTTTCCTGAAGAAATCAAGTACAGAATCCTTTCTGGGTTATCCAGTGGCTTTGTAGTCAATATCCATGCTATGCAGGTGGCAATTACCCAGTTTACTCAAGCAGACATCAACGCAGGGCACTTGAGGTTCATCGCCAATGGAACGGACTCTTCTGGAGTCTTACACCTTGCTATCTCCGATGGACACAATCCACCCATCTTAACGTCTTTGGAAATCATAGTTCTTCCAGCAACCACCTGGGCAACAAATCAAATCCCGTTGGAGATACCACAGGGTGTCAACATGGCCTTCCTGTCTCGCAAGCACCTTCTGGGGGCCTCAGGCCAAGAGCAGCAAAATACCATCTATAGACTCATCAGGGACCCACAGTTTGGTCAGGTCAATGTCAACCAAAAGCCCGTGAGGGACTTTTCACAGAGCCAAGTGGACAATGGAGAAGTGACATTTACTTTCACTGACTTCATCTCCCCCAAAGATGAATTCCAGTTCCTTGCCACAGCAGGAGATGTGAACATTTCAGGCATTGTGAATGTAATGGTCAAGGCCTTGGTCAAAACCCAACAGGATATCCTTTGGCCAAGAGGAGCCACCGTCCAGCTCAACACCGACATCCTTGACGCAAGTGAACTGGGCAGCAGGACCAAGAGCATCCCAGCCTTCAAAATCCTCCGAGCACCCCAAGGGAGCCATTTTGTGAAACTCTCGAGAGACAAAAGGAACCCGCCCGTCTCCACTGATGCCTTCACCCAGCAGGATCTTGAGGGAGGGCTAGTTGGGGTGGAGATATGGGAAAGAGAAGACTCTCAGGAAAACCTCCAGCAGGACAGCTTTCTGTTTGAGTTGGTGGCTGATGGGGTGCCCCCTGCTGTGGAATCAATGGCATACATCACCGAGGCCTTCAATTCCTCAACAGCCTATGGAGCGAAACTGCTCAAAGTGCCTGATTTCCAAGAAGGGGGCCAAAACCCCACAACCCAAAGCATAACCCCTTCTCTGCAGATGTTGACAACTAGGCGCCCAGAGCCAGAAAACACTGAGTATAACTCCAGTGAGACACATGTTCGTCCAACAGCATGGGCTGGGCACATAACAGTCACCAGTGCATTTCCTACGGAAAGGAGCACACTCCTTAGTTTCATTGAAGCCAATATGTTCAGCATTATTCTCCCCATCTGCCTCATCCTTCTGCTTCTTGCTTT
Source organism: Podarcis filfolensis (assembly GCF_964270895.1). Taxonomy (NCBI): domain Eukaryota; kingdom Metazoa; phylum Chordata; class Lepidosauria; order Squamata; family Lacertidae; genus Podarcis; species Podarcis filfolensis. The sequence goes on from NC_139616.1 coordinate 237,729, forward strand.
GATCCTGCCCTTACTGTTCTACCTCCACAAACGGAACAAGACTGGCAAGCACAATGTCCAAGGCACACCCCCCAAATACAAAAATGGTACATTGGTTGACCAGGAGACTTTCCGGAAGACTGACCCCAACCAAGGCATCCCTTTGACAACAGTCAACACACTGGAGGCCAAAGGAGCAGGACCCAACTCAAAGGGGATAGGGCCAGGAGGCCAGCAGGATCCAGAACTGCTCCAATATTGTAGGACACCCAACACAGCCTTAAAAAACAGTCAGTACTGGGTCTGAGGACTGGAGCGAGGGACTAAATAGCCTGTCTTGAGGTGGAGCGCCATGGGCTGCATGGTTTCCTAAAGATTATCTCACCTCTTTCTCCTCCTCTGCCTCCTCCTGTTGCCTGATTTATATATGACACAGTCCCTGAGATTCAAGGAAGCCCTTCCTGCACAGGTCAAATTCTTTCCTGATTCTCCAGACCTGGTTTTCCTCAAAGATGTTGGCTCAATGGCAGGGAAGTCTCCTGGAATGAAATAAGTGAGACCCTAACAAGGCTGTACATTTTTCAAGGGAGAATAGAAAATTGCAGATTCTCCTCTTGACAATCAAAGCTTTCCTCTGTTGTTTTTTAAAAGCAGTTTTAAAGTTCTTATCAATGCAACAATGTGCTTGAAAGCATATGGAAATCTTAGAACCCAAAAGAGGAACCAACTGCGGTTTCCAAGGATTCATGAGTGGAGCTTCAGTGTGCTCACATAGCTCCTCCTTGTGACTAGCAGAAGCTCAAATAAATTATGCAGAATACTAAGTGCTGCCAGATAAATTATGCAAAACAAGAGAAAGCATACACATTTATCTAATTTATGCAGATTTCAGAATCCTGTTTTTTCAGAGCGTGAAGGTGTCACAGAATAATTGGGATGAGAGTGCTTTTTGAAAAAAATGTTATTTATTAAGAAGACTTTGTGTGCAGCTTGCAAGCTTCAACCCAGCAGAAACTGGTGGGACATTTTTGCAGACTCTCTGGGGGTGTCCGCTCCCCTCTCATCCCTCCTCGCCTCTCCAAATTAAAAATAATAATACCTTTATTGTCAATGTACAACCTCCATCTCCAGGGATCAGTGGTGTGAGGGAGCACTGGGCTGCACTTGTGACATCACCAGGGCCATCCCTAGGTCTCAGGTTTAGCCACTGAGATATCCTGGCCTGGCAGCCCTAGAGACAGGGGTGGGATTATGCTGTCGCCCCAAATACATGTGATTAAAACCAACAACAGGGAACAACCATGGGACAAAATCAATATCCAAAAGTGACTTTCTCCCCCTACTCCGCTGTAGTTTAAGAGACAAAGCAGCAGCAACAGCACAGGGAAAAGTTTGGTGACACCTTAATGGTGTTTTTTTAAAAAATATTTTTTATTAACAGACCAATCAAATCAAATCACATTAATTCCAAATTACAAAGCCAAATTTTAAATTTTTTGTTGGGTACCCATATTCCAAGTTCCGAAAGGGATCCAATCATCTTGTTGCTGCTGCTTCACATATTTTTCCTTTTTCTTTATGACCTCTGATAGTCTCCATAAGCGAGTTGAAACCAATTGTAGTCCTGTGTGGGTTTTTCCATTCATCCAAGGGTCATATTCAGATGGCTGCCGCTTTTCATCGCTTCCATAAATAAGCACACTCTTGCCGTCTCCTTAATGGTTGCAAAAATTTACAATTGCATCAGCTTTCATGGGACAAGAGTCCACATGGTTTTGAAAAATAAGGTTGCTAGGAAAGGCAGGCAGCTGCCCTTTCTTTCCTGTTTCTCCCTGCCTTGAGCTTCTGAGCTGGAGCCAAGCCTACCGTAAGGCAGACTGAGTTAGTCCTGACTCAGGTGGCAGATCATAGAAGGCAGGATGTGGCGGCGAGGAGTTGGAGGACAGAGCAGTCTGTGCCATAAGGCTTGCCAGGCATGCCCCTAAGCCTCAGTTATGCCAGAGGACATGGGTGTTTTCCCAAGTCATACCCACACCATACATTTAAAGCACTCCTATAGTGCTTGAGCAGTCATGGCTTCCCCCAAAGAATCCTGGGAACTGTAGTTTGTAAGGGTACTGACCTCACAAACTTTCAGTTCCTAGCACCTTTAACAAAGTACAGCTCCCAGGATTCTGCATGACTGCTAAAGTGCTAGACAAGCTCCCAGTGTTAAGATTTAATTGCTAGTCCAGTTGACCAGTGTGTGAAATGCAAGGGACATCACTTGCGCTAGCCCTATTCTCAGTGATTTAATCAGGCACAACTTTCCCTCAAGTGGGGCACGTGTACAGAAATGCCCATGCACACTTAGGTCCCATCCACAAAATGCATTTAAAGTACTCAGAGATACCACTTCTGAAACAGCTATTGTTTCTTGCTTGTTCAGGGTACTAGGAACTGTACTTCCTAGCAACTCTCTGCCCTTCACAAGCTACAGTCCCCAGGATTCTTTAGTGGGAATGGGAGGGAAGCCTGGGAGTTAAAGTCACATAAGAGTGCTTCAGATGTATGGTGTGGCTGTGCCTTCATTTCAACAGCCCTCTTGGGGGTGAAGCTAAGAATCATAAGCAGCTGCCGAAGCACCATCTGCTCCTCTCTGCTCCAGTCACGTGTTCTGAAACAAACATGGCATATGGCACATGACCCCACTGTGCTCTTGGGTTTCCCCTCCTGCCAATTAACATTCCAGGAGGAGGGAGGGAACTGTGATGCGTTTTGTTCTAGGACTCTGTTGGATGAGACCTGGTTCCTTCTTGAAGATTCCAGGCCCATCCTTGAATATTCCAGTTTCATTTTTAAAAAATCAGCTTTCTAGTCCTTTCACTTTTTGTGGCACTATAACATTCTACCTATAGCTTAGTGCACAGCTTCCTCATGCTTTTAAGTGTCCCACCTATGAGCCAAATTTCATTATGTTTTATTAACCATTTAATGCAATGGCATAGCTTTGCATCTATATTAGGCTGTAGTTATATTTTGGCTGTCCTACAGTGGTTCCCTACCCAGTTATGGATATGGTTTATCACAAAATTTCTGGGTTTTCTTGAGTGGGTAACACAGGAACAAGCTGCCCCGCAAAACTCTGACTAGGGTGCTGTGTCATGTGATTGAGGGTTGCATCCATACTCTCCATTTAAAGTACATGGCTTTCCCCCAATAATCCTGAGAATTGTAGTTCGCCCCTCACAGAGCTATGATTCCCAGCATCCATAACAAGCTGCAGCTGCCAGGATTCTTTGGGGAAGTCATATGCTTTAATTGTGCTTCAGACATGGGCTGTGGGTAAGGCCTCCTTAGGCAAAAAGGTCCTATGAAGAAGAGATGAAGGAGCTGGTCATGTTTTGGCCTGGAGAAGACAAGCTAAAGGAAAATATGATGGCTGCCTTCAAAGAGCCAAAAGGCCACCAGAGAAGATGGAGCAGACTTGTGCTTGTTCTTCCAGAGGGCAGAACCAGAACCAATGGGTGGGAATAGTAAGAAATAAGATTTTGGCTAAACATTAGGAGATTCTTCCTAACAAAGCTGTTTCCCAATGGAACGGGCCATTTTGGAAAGGCTCTCCTTTGCTGGGTGTGTTTAAATAGAGGCTAGGGGCACGGTCAAGGGTACCTTCACCTTTACCTTTAGGGGCATCTCCACACCAGATCAAAAACACCACACCTTTAAAGAATCCCAGAAACTGTAGCTTGCTAAGGGTGCTGGGAATTGTTGCTCTGTGGTGGGGAAGCTACAGTTCCCAGGATTCTTTAAACAACGGGCATTACTGTTAAATGTGCTTTTAGATGTATGGTGTGGATGTGGCCAGGGATGCTACACTGAAAAGATTCCTGCATGGAGTCTTGTTGACCTTTAAGGTTCCTTCCAACTCTAAAATCTCTGTCCAACAGCTCTTACTGTCAGAAAGTTCTTCCTGAGGTTTAGTCGGCATCTCCTTTCCCATCACATGAAGCTTCATTGGTACGAGTACTACCCACCCTAGATCAAGTAAAATAATAGAAATGCTTAACTAACTGACCAATCACATCGGTTCTGCCCCCTCCCCCAACAAAAATATTGGCCACACTCATGTTCCCACCACTGGTGTACACACATTAGTCTCAGTCCTTATCTATCCTGTCAGTTCTTATGAAACACTGGATTCTGATGAATTTCTCCCCAAACCTGCTTCAATCCCAATTGAGATAAATAACAAGCTAGATGTGGTTCAGGCTCAAAGTCAATGAGAGGCAAACAGGTCCCAACTGCCCCATACATTTAAAGTGCGATGATGCCACAGGCACAGCTCCGCTCTGCCCCGCCCCCTGCAAAGGAATCCTGGGAGCTTTAGTTTGTTAAGGGTGCTGAGAGTTGTTTAGGAGAATCTCTATTCCCTTCACGGAACTGCAATTCCCAAAGTTCCCTAGGGAAGAGGGATCAATTGTTAAACCACTCTGAGAATTGGAGCTCTGAGAGACACACAGAGGTCTCCTAACAATGCTCAGCACCCTTCACAAATTACAACTCCCAGGATTTTGGTGGGAAGCCATGACTGATTAAAGTGGCATGGTGCAAATAGGGCTTAAATCATGCAACTGTACACACTTTTCAGTGCTATTTTTCTAGACAAAGAGATGCCGGAATTCACCCTGAATGTTCTCAAAGGGCAATGGTGCCCACCTGAGAGATGCTGGGACTGAGTTCTGGTGAGTTCCAGCTGGAAAAAAAGCCTTCTTTTAATCCTGCTTCCAGTAACTTCCATTGGCGGAGTTAGCCGTTCAGGCACCCAGAGCGGCGCACATGCCATGCACCCGGGGGCGGGGTGAGCTGCCGCGGGGGGCGGGGTGATCGGCACCCAGGGGGATTTTGTCACCCCCCTCAGGGATGACACCTGGGGCGGATTGCCCCCACCGCCCCCCCCCTTCCTACGCCTTTGAACCCACCCATTCCCCCAATCATGAGCTTTTGTTGTTTTGTTTTCTGAAGGCACTGGTGATATGGAAATATCCCCTCTTGCTACCAGCGTGAAGCAGAGTATGGATTTTTGTGGGCAGGTGAAGAATACAAGAGACTGACAGAAGGAAGCCATGCCTAAAAGCTAAACCTGACTATTTTGGTTTTTTAAAAATAAAATAAGCAGTGCTGGATTTATGTATAAGCTAAACAAGCTATAGATTAGGGCCCCACTCTTTTGGGGCCCAAAAAAATTAAAGGAAAAAAACCTGGATGTACATTTCCAAAATATAAGATAAAAAACAAATAAAATAAAACCTACATACAGCAAGAGTGTTTTGTGTTGTGTAGGCTCCTATGATGTAAGTAAAGGGCCCCATTGCCTTCAGAAGCTTAGGGCCTCATCAGACTTAAATCCAGCCCTGAAAATAAGTCTATCAGATGTTGCTTCACATGGACTGAGTAATTTATAACAAGGTAAAGAATGCCTGGAATAAAAATGGGCTATTTTTTAACAAAAACACATGGTCATGTCAAAATTTCTCAGAGGGAGCAGGAACTTGTCTTCAAAGTAAGAGGCAGAGCAGCGTTATTTGACCTTCACATTTTGCAAGAAGAGGAAATCCAGATGACTTTGGAAATGAGGTAGGCACAGATTGGAGCCCTCTCCAGCTTCTGCAATGTTTCCTTGCTTAGCACATGGGCTTGCTGTGCAGCGCCAGCTCCACCATTAGGCAAAATAAGGCCACTACCTCAGGTGGCAAATGTCAGGCTTGCATGGGGGGGGGGCAGGAGCAAATGCATCACAAAGGTGGAAAACCAAAATACAAAAAAAGCAGGTGCAGGACACCAGCTAGAGCCACAACGCTGTTAATACCTTTATAAGCTCAGTGGAGCAGATCTCACGTTCCAGCCATGCACATTTTATTTCATTTCACTTTAAACATGGGCTAGGAGCATAGCTGTGGGACCAGCATCACTCACATGGTCCATCGCTAGTTTCCAGCAGCTCAGAGCTGGGATTGTCTTCATGCTGTTGTTCGAAGAGTCACCTGTCAGCAGCCACACGAACTGCAGTGTGGCAACATCCTTAAGAACATATGTAATAGGAGATAGATACAGATATGGAGTCTTGTGCTAGCCCTGGTAGTGTAAGTAGTGGTTTTGTGTATGTAGAAAAGAGCCTTTAACTGCCACCAAGTACACAGAGGGGCAGGGAAGACAGAACAAAAAGGATGAAAACACTTATAGGAGACTCCCATGTTGAATGTTTGGATTCAAGGTAGATCACTGGTGAAAGGCGTTCCCCTCCAACTCAATTAATCCCCACCCCTCAAAAAAGCTGTTACTGGTCCCATTAGCTCCTCATCCACCACACACACACACACACACACACACACACACACATACTTGGAAAGAGACAGACATCCATTCAGGGACTTGCACAATATCAACCATCAGAGTGTTATATTGCAAATGTGGTATTTGAGAAACTATGTAATGTAATGCCTGCTGTTCCATTTCAAAAGAGGTTCTCTTGTGCTGCACTCTGGCAAACTGTGCTTCAGATGCATCTCGGTTTCTGTTACTCAGCTGACAGAAAGGGAATGTAAATAAATGGTGGCGAAAGAAGAAAGACGAGCTGGACCAGATGATAAGCAATCCCACATTCTTTCTCTTTTGTCAAGAGGGAGGAGATCTGCAACTTCAGTTCTCTCACACAACCAGCCGAGTAGGGCCATGGGCTCAGCTTTACACGTTCTATTTCTATATATCACATCAGCCCTCTGAGGTACAGTGGCATCGCAAGTGGGTCGGGGAGAGTGGTGCGCCTCGGGTGCCATGTCTGGAGGGGTGACAAGAAGGCACCCCACAGGGTGCTCGCACTGCCACCCCCAGGTGCAGCTGCAAGCAGAGGATCCCGCCACCATCTGTACAGTGTTTGAGCAGCACCAGCGGCAAACCGCTATGCACAACACATGCGCGGTGTCGCACGCATACGCTGTACGTAGCAACGTTGCACATGTGCCCTACATAGTGATGCCACGCACGCATCGTACGGAGCGGTGCAATGTGTGTGCAGCTGTAGGTTTGCCCTGCCACAGGTGTCGGTTAGCCTTCATTCACCCCTGCTTTCAGTGATGTGTTTTCTCTTTTTTGGTGGTGTCTTGAAGTCTTCACCTTGCCAGGCTGTCTTTCTCTCCCCACATCTGTCCTGCTCTTCTCACACTGGTCTCATCCACACCATGTCTCTCAAGCGTATCTGTGATGGACAGCAGAGCCAGACCAGAGTCTGGGGACCAGGGGCCTGGAGCCTCTCTCTGAGTGGCTAGCCAGAGGGGAGGAGGCAGAGCAGCGCTTTGGGAGGGAAAATAATAGGAGCCGTTTCTGAGGGAGACAGTTGGACAGGGATGGATTTGAGAGGGGAGACAGGGTTCAGGTTGAGGGATAGTGACAGCCAAGGTGGGGGCAGCACAAACATGATTAAAAGTACTCAATTTATTGAGGTTCCCAGCAGATGCCCTCTATGAAAACTTTGCCTGTGATTTCCCCAGAAAAGCTCAATAACTTGGGCTGTCCCCCCCCCCAAATCCTGGCTATACCCATGGGGACATGGTTTGGGATAGGGATTGGAATTGGAATTGGAATTGACTGAAGGAGAACTGGCTCTGATCTGAGTGGAACATCTGCTCTGAGGAGAATATCTATCGCCAGAGGAAGGAGCCTCTTAGCTCAGATAGGAAAAGCGAGTTGAGGGTCTGGGGAACGTATTTAGACAGGAGTTCCCTGGAGGGCTGAGTCTGAGCCAGGAGAGGAAGAAGCTGTGGGAAGGCAGACTAAACCCAGGTCTCCTTCCAGTCAGGAGGGGAGAGATCTAGGAAAATAAGATCCCCAAGCCAGTCACCAGGGCTGAGGGGAAGCCCCTAGGTCTGTTACACTAACTGGAAATACCTCAGGAGTGGCATTGCTAAGAGAGAGGGGAACTGACGAAATGGGCCCCTTGGTCAAGAACCAAATGAATAAACTGTGAAGGAAGCTGTGCTGCGGCAAAAGTATTTAACTGTGACACCTGTCATAATTAAGTAAAGGAATGAGAGTGAAGGAACAGAAACAGAGTTAAACATTTTACCACCTATTCTAGAAACCGGAACATCTACCTGAAGTATAACAACTGATTTTTAGCAACTGAAGTTTGAGAAAAGCTGTGCATATACTACTGTGTTTAAGCCTGTGATGTCCTTATATTTAGTTTAAGTAATAAAAACTACCTGAAAGAACGCATCTCCTGACCCAACTTTGTTTCAGCAACCTCTTTTTGGGAAATAAAGCTTTTCTTGTTTGATCAACTCCTGCCTGAATTGAAGTTTCCCTCACACAAGTCCCCCACAAGATAGCCTGTGGTATATGGTAGAAATTCATTTAATTGGTGTACCGTGAGGTGGGTCCGCTATATTAAATTGGCAGTGAGCAGGGTGAATCCACTCCTTTATTAATTGGTGGTTAGCGGTTGGATCTGCTACAGCATCCAATGCAAATTTAAAGCACATGACTTTCCCCCAAGAATCCAGGGAAATGCACAAAGCAACAGTTCTCGGCACCCTTAAGAAACCAGAGTTTCCTAATACATTAAATAAAGGTAAAGGTACCCCTGACCATTAAGTCCAGTCGCAGACGACTCTGGGGTTGCACGCCCATCTCGCTCTATCGGCCAAGGGAGCTGGCTTTTGTCCGCAGAGTTTTTCCAGGTCATGTGGCCAGCATGACTAAGCCACTTCTGGTGAACCAGAGCAGCTCACGGAAACACCGTTTACCTTCCCGCCGGAGCAGTACCTATTTATCTACTTGCACTTTGACGTGCTTTCTAACTGCTGGGTTGGCAGGAGCAGGGACTGAGCAACGGGAGCTCACCCCGTCACGGGGATTCGAACCGCTGACCTTCTGATCGGCAAGTCCTAGGCTCTGTGGTTTAACCCACAGCGCCACCCGCGTCCCTTCCTAATACATTACATTAGGGGAAATTACTATGCAAAAATGTGTATATTACGATAAAAGGGACTTCTTTAAAAAATGCAATCTGGTGTGGGACTGTGGAGAACTGAATTTAAGATTTAAAATATGTGAAACTGAGAGATACAGAAATTGACACATCTGCCCATCCCTAGCTGCAATACAGCAGACCTAGCCTCTAGGGCTCCATCCCCCTCATGAGAGCGAGCGTGGCCTAGTGGTTAGAGCAGGGGTCAGTAAACATTTTCAGCAGGAGGCCGGTCCACTGGCCCTCACACCTTGTGGAGGGCCAGGCTATATTGGGGGGGGGGTGAACAAATTCCCATGGCCCACAAATAACCCAGAGATGCATTTTAAATAAAAGGACACATTATACTCATGTAAAAACACACTGATTCCTGGACTGTTCGCGGGCCGGATCTGGCCCCCGGGCCTTAGTTTGCCTACCCATGAGTTAGAGTGTCAGCCTTGGATCTGGGATAAACCAGGGTTAAAATCTCCACTCAGCATCCCTGTGGAACCCTAAATCTTCAGGAGTCAAGGAAATAAAGAACTACATAACTTTTAGGAGACATCTGAAGGCAGCCCTGTATCCGGATGTTTTTAATGTTTGATGTTTTACTGTGTTTTATATATGCTGTAAGCTGCGCAGAGTGGCTGGGGAAACCCAGCCAGTTGGGTGGGGCATAAATAATAAAATCATCATTATTATTGTTACGGAAAAATCTAGGTATGAGGCTGCTCAGTCACCCAGCTCGTCGCGCAGACTGCGTGATAAAGGAAGGAGTCCAGCCAACTGGAGCAAATAGCTATAGACCAAAGTTTATTGCGCAATAGGTCCAAAGAGCAAATTTGAACCCCGAGGATGGGATGACAAAGACTTTTAAAACTTTCCCACCATATCCCAGAATACAGTTCGTACAGCATCATTGCTACATCACTGACATGTCACAAAAGGGGAGGGGTTAACCTTGGCAAACATGATCAGACAAGTCCTTGGTACAAGATTAGCATAAGCAGACATGGGAGGGCAAGACTCAGGTATAAGATGAGCATAGACAAATATGTCTTAAGTACCCACCACCCAAAAGTACAATAGAAGTTCCTTTGCATGTCTGGAGCATGAGGCGAGTCAGGTGATGAGATTTGGCTTCCTTTGGCTAACAATGAGCCCAGCAATTGTCACCTCTGGGAATTTCCTGGAGTCCTTTTTCAAGGGGAAAATAGCTTTGGAATGGAGGGAACAGGCAAAGGAAATGATTTTATATTCTTTTTAAAGCTAGGTAACTTCCCTGAGCTGCCAAGTTGAAAGGATACACTCAGGCATTATATTTGTAATATTTAACTTTAAAGATGTGCCCCCCCCCGTAATTTCCATAACAATTATTAAGCAGCTCATCTTGGGTGAGTCAGTGCCTCTCGGCCTAACCTACCTCACAGGATTGTTTTGGGATTAAATGAGGAGCGGGTGGAGAACCATAAACACCACTGTAGCACCCTGCTTGTGGTTAACGCTTAGCTGGAATGAAATATTCAACACAGCAATAGAGAAATTAAAATAATAATTTATTTGTCAGACAAATAAATGATAGGCACAGTGGTATATGGTTACCAAAGCTCTGCCCACTCCAGCCCTGATGGCCAGCACTTATATTTCCTCAGCCCAGCCCCCTTGCTCCTCCTTTGGCTGCCTCTGTCCAATCAGCCTGGTTGAAATTCCTATTGGCTGTTTGCTAGAACCAATCATAAAAGATACACCCATTTCCTATTACCTTTTATGGGAGACAAAGAGCTATATTTCCTTCTATCCATAAATGGCAGACAAGTAGCCATATATCTTACATTTGCCTCGGCAAGGCACCTTAATTACCAGATCACCTTTTGCCCCTGTTGCCCCTGCATTCCAAACAAATGGCTAAAACAGATGGCTCATGGTATTACATTCTATCTAAACAGAGATCTTGGGTTCACATTGTTGTGTATTGAGTCAAAGGATTTTATATCTGTATTATTGTTGTCTGTATTTGCATTAGGGTAAAGTAACTGCCTTTTGGTTCCAGAGGGTACAGCTACTATTGGTTCATTTAAGCTGCTGTATTTGGATCCTCTGTCTTATTGGTTTCCTCCAAAAGGCAGGACTGTGATTGCCTGATATTGTTCCCTCCAAAATGTATCCTTTCTAGCTAGTTCCCTGTCCCTATAAATGTAGCTCTCCCCTCCTCAGTTCTCAGTCTTGTTTGCTGTAATAAAGAAGCGTTACTACAGAACTGTCTCCAGCATATTATGTCAAGAGAGCTGAAATCACAAACCCCACGTCACAACAACTGGCGACGAAGGTGGGATCCGGAATGCTGAGGAGCGGTTAAACGCAGCCCTGCCTCAGAGTCCGGATTGTAGCTAAGAACAAGACTCACTGGCCGGCTGAGAAGACGACCCTGCCCACAGGAGAATGGAGAGTCCAAGGGTATTGGAGCCCTTCCAGCCATCAGAGCCCCACACGTGGGAAGACTACGTCGAACGCTTTGAGTTCTTCGCAGTGGCTCAAGGGATCACCGATGCCAGCAAAAGAAGGGCCACATTCCTGAGCTACTGTGGGCCTGAGACCTTCAAGCTAGCCAAGGCATTGCTTGCTCCAGCGAAGCTAAGTGAGACACCTCTCAAAGATATTCTTGCCTGCCTGACAAGCCATTTGGCGCCTACTGAGACCAAGATGGCCCGGCGGTTGGAGTTTCATAAGAGGCAGCAGCGTGCTGGGGAGTCTGTATCTGCATTCCTAGCTGAACTGCGGAAGCTCGCTCAGCACTGTGACTTCCAATGTCTGGAAGAGACTCTCCTGGATCGGTTTATTGGTGGTCTGAGCAGCAAGAAAGCCAGAAGACGCATCGTGGCTAAAGAAGAGGTTACCCTTGCTTCAGCCTTGAAGGAGGCCGCTGCCACGGAGAATTATGAAAGAGAGGAGCTTGATGCCAGTCGCAAGGCCCCTAAGATAGAAGTTGCGCATGCCATGGACGAGCTAGAGGCTACTCCGAGCCAAAGCCCAGTCCGTGGGGTTGAGTCAGTGCGTCAGGCCTGCACAGTGCACAAAGATCACCGAGGCAGGTGCCCTGGTTGTGGCGGAAACCATGAGCGGAAGAGTTGTCGTTTCCGGGATGCTATGTGCCGGACGTGCGGGAAGACAGGTCACATCGCCAGGGTCTGTAGATCGGCAGCGCTGGGAGCGACAGGAGCAACTAGACTGGAGCATCGCAGACCGTCCACAGCAAACCATGTTCTAAAGGACTGCCACTACGTAACGGAGATCAACGGGAGGGTCGTGCAGTTTCCAGCGCAAGGCAAGGCACACGTCAAGGTGAAGATTGAGGGTCAGCTGTGCGACATGGAGGTGGACTCCGGATCTGGATTCACTATCGTGTCGGACCAGACCGCGAGGACATTCTTCCCCAGGGGTAAGTTGCCCCCTCTGGAGCCCTTCCCAGCAACCTTGCAGTCATACTCAGCGGGCCGCATCCATGTCATGGGAATGTGTGCCGTGAGAGTACAGTTCCGGGACAAACAGGCGGTACTCAAACTGGTGATTGCGAAGGGCAGTCGCCCCAGTCTCCTGGGCACTGACTGGTTCCCCGCCCTGGGACTGAGTATATCAGGGCTTAATTCAATCCAAACCTGCCCTGAGATGAGCGAGGCATTATGCAAAGAATTTGCTGGTCTCTTTAATGGAAAACTGGGTTGTTATAAAGGGCCCCCAGTTGACTTCGAATTGGACCCTGGGGTGGCCCCAATCCGACTCAAACCAAGGCGAGTGCCATTTGCACTGCAACCCAAGATCGAAGCAGAGCTGGATAAATTGGTCAAGCAGGGAGTTCTCTCACCCGTGGACTCTGCTAAGTGGGAGACTCCAATTGTCACGCCCCTTAAAGCAAATGGGGAAGTCAGGATCTGTGCAGATTACAAATGTACTATCAATAAGGCACTCAGGGGAAACTCATACCCCATTCCAGTCGTATCACATCTGTTGGCTAAACTGGCTGGGGGCAAGGTGTTCGCCAAAATTGACCTGGCACAAGCTTACCAACAGCTGCCAGTAACCCCACAATCAGCGGAAGCACAGACTATTGTCACACATAAAGGGGCGTTCAGAGTTAACAGATTACAATTTGGAGTTTGTGTGGCCCCAGGGATTTTTCAAGGGCTCATGGAACGCCTGTTAAGAGGTCTGCCGGGGGTCTTGCCATTTTTTGATGACGTTTTGATTGCTGGAAAAGACCCACAGGAACTGGTTGCGCGTGTCCGTGCAGTGTTGCTCAAGTTCAAGGAGGTGGGGTTGCAACTGAAAAAGGAAAAATGCAGTTTTGGGGTGCCAACCGTGGATTTCTTGGGGTTTAAAATTGATGCATCGGGCATCCACCCCACAGATGCTAAGATTAAGGCCATCATCGAGGCACCACGACCACAGAACAAGACGCAGTTGCAGTCATTCCTGGGACTTATTAACTTTTATCATTCGTTCTTACCCCACAAAGCTTCGGTAGCTGAACCATTACATCGACTGTTGCAGAAAAAGAATGTGTGGCGATGGGGGCAGGGGCAGCAGAAGGCTTTTGACTCCTTGCGAGGAATGCTGAGTAGCAGGAGCGTCCTTGCTCATTACGATGAGTCGAAGCCGCTGGTCCTGGCATGTGATGCCTCTCAATACGGCCTGGGGGCGGTGCTGAGTCATAGGGAACCGGATGGGTCGGAAAAGCCCATCTCTTTCTATTCCCGTACGTTGTCACCCACGGAGCGCAACTATGCTCAAATTGACAAAGAGGCGCTTGCAATTGTGGCAGGAATCAAAAAGTTCCATGATTATGTGTATGGTCGCCATTTCTCCATTGAAACGGACCACAAACCACTGTTAGGGTTGTTCAACCCGAACAAACAAACGCCACAAATTCTCTCCCCCAGAATGTTGCGTTGGTCTATATTCCTGAACGGGTTCCAGTACACCTTGACCCATGTGCCGGGGAAACGGTTGTGCCACGCTGATGCGCTGAGTCGATTGCCTCTTCCTGGCGGGAGCAATGTGGATCCTGCTCCAGCGGAGCACATGATGCTGGAAACACTTCCGGGGGCTCCTGTAACGGCTACTGATATAGCTGAGAAAACGAGGAAAGATGCTGTTCTCTCCCGTGTGCTCACTTGGGTGGGGAGGGGGTGGCCAGGTGGTCCGCATGAAGACAAATTCAGGCCTTATGCGACAAGGCAGCACGAGTTGTCCATGCATAAGGGTTGTCTCCTGTGGGGAGATAGGGTGATCATCCCAGCACCACTGAGAAACAGGGTTCTTGAGACGCTTCACATGGGACACCCGGGAATGGTCAGGATGAAGTCGCTAGCCCGATGTTATGTGTGGTGGCCTGGAATGGACCAGAACATAGAACAATGGGTACGAACATGCAAGGCATGCCAAGAGGTGCGGCCAGAAGTGGCCAGAGCACCAGTTCACTGGTGGGAGCAGTCCAGATCTCCCTGGAGCCGGCTGCACTTAGATTTTGCTGGGCCATTCCAGGGGAAGGTCTTTTTGGTTATTGTCGATGCATATTCCAAATGGTTAGAAGTGGCGATGGTCCCTAGCATGGCATCAGCTGCCGTAATCAAGGTGTTGAGGCAGCTGTTTGCAACCCACGGGTTACCTGAGACCATTGTATCAGATAATGGGGCAGCTTTTGTATCCCAAGAATTCAGGGCATTCTTGGCTGATAACTTCATAAGAGGGGTCACATCCGCGCCCTTTCACCCATCCTCCAATGGGCAGGCTGAGCGCATGGTAAGAACAGCCAAAGAATCCATTGCGCGCTTAATGGAGGGTAACTGGTCAGCTCGCATCGCGCGAATGTTATTTTTGCAGCATGCGACGCCGTGTACTGCGACGGGCAAGTCGCCAGCTGAGCTGCTCTTGGGTAGAAGACTGGTAACGGTGCTGGATTATGTCCACCCCGATAAAATGCCAAACCGTAATTCAAGAGAAACCCCCCAGGCTGAGGCTGACACAACAAGGTATCTCGCCCCTGAAGATCTGGTCTGGGTGAGGAACTATTCACGAGGTCCGCGGTGGGTGGCTGGTGTGGTCACCCGGACTAGTGGACCAGTGTCCTACTATGTGACCTTGGAAAATGGGCAAGTTTGGAAGAGACATATAGATCAGCTGAGGCGCCGGGCGCTCAGCAGGGAGGGGTCAGATAATTCATCCCTGGCTAACGACGCAGAGCTGCAAGACCAGAGTGAAAATGGCCCAGAGGTGCAGTCACCAGGGGCTTCAGCAAATGAACCAGGGTCTGCTAGTCCTCAGGAGGACGAGGTACAGGTAGGGGACCCTGCGATGTCTGGGACTCCATCTGTTCCTGACGAAACCCCTATAGCACCCCCCCTACCACAGGTAACATCCAATCCAGAACCGGCAACACCTGTTGTCAGGAGATCAAGTAGAAGTTGTAGGCCCCCACAGTACCTGAGAGATTACGTCTGCAGTGCTCACTAGGGGGGGAGGGGTGTTGTGTATTGAGTCAAAGGATTTTATATCTGTATTATTGTTGTCTGTATTTGCATTAGGGTAAAGTAACTGCCTTTTGGTTCCAGAGGGTACAGCTACTATTGGTTCATTTAAGCTGCTGTATTTGGATCCTCTGTCTTATTGGTTTCCTCCAAAAGGCAGGACTGTGATTGCCTGATATTGTTCCCTCCAAAATGTATCCTTTCTAGCTAGTTCCCTGTCCCTATAAATGTAGCTCTCCCCTCCTCAGTTCTCAGTCTTGTTTGCTGTAATAAAGAAGCGTTACTACAGAACTGTCTCCAGCATATTATGTCAAGAGAGCTGAAATCACAAACCCCACATCACAACACACATTCTCACACACCATCAATGAAATAAGAATCTAACATAAGAATCTAACATTTCTTACTTTCTAAATCCTTTGCATAATTACATTAAGCCAACAAATCTCATACATAACATAGATAGTTTTTTAGAAGAAAAGGCCTTTGCAAAGTAAAGAGGAACTCAGTAAAAAACAGCTTCAAAAGAAGCCTCTTCAGTTTACACCTCCTTTCCCAGCCAGCTGCTTTTCCCATTAGCTCTTCCCAAAATTTATTGCCCTTTAACTCTCTCATTATACCTTAGACCTTAGGAAAATATGGCTAGAGTCTGATGGGAGGCACATGGTATTATTTTCTGTTAAACAATAAATCTTACTATTTACCAACTCTTAGTGTTTTTGCAGCTTGATTGTATTCTGTAATATGTAGGGTCAGTATAACCTTTGCTCCCAGCCTGTAATTCCCTTTTACAACTTTGAGAAACTTGTCTCCTGTTACTGCTATAAATCAGGGGGGCCCTTGTTCAGGAGAGCAGGAAGATAAACAACTGCCAGAGTACTTAGCCAGCTGGTTTCTGCCTGGCATGAAACATACAAACATTTGCAAATATATCTTTAAGCTCATTTTAAAATACAGGCCTTGATCAGATGCCTCACCACCTTGGACTCCTTGGAGAAAAAGGTAAATGCATTAAATTAAATTACATTAATAATGGAAAATGCTGTGGTATTCTTACGTGGTCTTTCCTGGTAACATGCTCAGGGTGGAGTTATCCCCACCCACAGGACTCAAAAGCCCCCAAAGAAGGACCTCTTTTGTCTCTGGCTTCTAATCCAGCCCCTGCTAGCCTCCCCTGATCCCAGCACAACAATATGCTGAGAGACAAGCAGAAAAGAGAGAATTAACCACGAGGTGGCTTTTGTTCCCTGCAACAAAGGGGTTATATAAAACTGAGTGGGAAGCAGAATCTTAAATAACCATGCATTCTCTTGCTACTTCCTTCTGAAAGGCTGAATGATCAACCACTTGCAGGTAACCCAGGAAGGGGGAGCTGTCAGGTTGCTCAAAGTTTAAAGGTAATTGCCCTTTTGCCCATCCAGGACTACGGATGGCAGAAAAAACTGCCCAGGCTTACAACTCCACCCAGCCTCTGCGCTCCCTCCAGAGACAAAGGTTGCTTGCAATTTGCTTCCTGGCAAAAAGAAATGTATGTTTCAGTGACTCAGCGGCTGCCTCATAAGGAAATATTGAAGCAGCCCAAAGACCTCGCCCTCGTCCTGAACCCTCAGCCAAATTCTGAGGCATCAGCTCTAGCACATTCTCAGTTGCCTTCCAGAACAAAACAAGGAAGGCACAGAAATTAAGGATAGCGGTGGCAGCCAGTCTATTGAGGCAAAGGGCCCCTGACCCACTTGCCTCAGTCTGCTTTCAGCCAGCCCCCACAACCCGCCCAGGGGTGGCAACGCCTATCAGCTTCTTTCTCCTTGAATCATAGAACCCTTGAGGGTCATTTACCCCAGCCCCCTGCAATGTTGCCCCTCGCAGAATTCATTTGTGAGAACAAAGGGGACTGTTATGAGAAAAAAAGCCACTCCTTTTCCCTTATGGGGTACCCAAGAGCTCATAGAGTCCTTTTGTAGGTTCTCTATCGCTAGGAGAAAATAACAGAGACCAGCCAGAGAATATTGAGAAGCAAAGCAGCTGGTAAGCCTGATCTTTATTAAAGCTGTTGCAACAGGGTGCTCCCACACACACACAGGAGGGGGAGATGGACCCTGAGCCATGCGCGCAAGCCCTTTTATAGACATTTTTAATTGCCCACCCTGGAGTCCAAGACCACCCCCAGAAACATCATACAGACGTCACAGAAGGAGTGTAGCCCAAGATCATCCCCTTAATACATCAGAGAAGGGGCAGAAATCTGGGTGTGTTGTTTACCTGGGCATCCTGGCCACTCTTTTGTTATGATTACTCAATTCCTGAATCCAGGTCTGTAGCATTCGCGCGCCCTTTCCACCTCTCCAATTCATCCCCCAAATCCGGCAGGACCCGGCTGAAATAGAGACAGGCACGCGAAAGTTTTTTCAAAACAAAAAACAAAACAGTAGTTTGCTGCCACCACTTCCTTATCTCAGAACAGCCCCGAAAAGTAACCTAAAGGAAAAAGATTACTCTTCAGCTTTACCGGGCTGCTCCACTCTGTGTCACTTTACCGTGGCACAGACAGAAATCCAACAGGCTCTGGTAGGTGACTAAAGGATTAAGCACTGGTTCAGCTTCCCCGGCAGAAAGGCACAAAAGACAGAAACAGGAAAGAAATCCTTTTTCCAAAATTTATTAAAAAGAAAGGTTATTCAGAACATAAAAGTTGGCACATCTCTTACAAATCCCAAACAGAAAATAAAAACATTTTTTAATATCACTAACTACAGAACATACTCACAATGAGAACAAAAGTACAAAACTAAACAGTTCAAAGAAGTTCTCGGCAGACTCCACACCTCCAGCATCAGGGCAGGCCCTCTGCATAACAATGGCCTCACATGGCAAGGTACCAGGCGAGGTGGGCTGCTGCTTGAGAAGATGGGGTGCTGCGAAGTTAGTTTCCTAAGGTTTTATCCCCTTTGAAGCCACGTGGATTCAAAACTCAAAAGCCAATCAGTTCCTTAGATCAATTAGCAATTTGCCAATGGTTACATGGAAGAACAATAACTCAGGCTTGTTAGGAGACTTGACAGCTGAATCCTGTTTATCAAAAGGCCTTGAAGATTAAAAGCATTCCCAGAGCCAGACCAGATTCTTTGAGTTGTAAATTAAGCTTGATAACCCTTTTCACACAGAAACTGCATCTAAGACAGCCATGTGTCAAGACTACAAATCAGCTAGGAGCCTCCTTCCTGCAGATGAAGAAGATAACTTATTCGCACTCTTAGAGACAGAGTCTGCAATTAAAGAACCAGTTATACATTCCCAGAATTCTATAGCATTTGGCTCTCCCATAATGCTCCTCTTTTACATGAGCCAAAGTTTTAACCTACTGAGATTTCCCAATATCACTACAAGGTCACAAGCTCACACCCTATTCATATCTTAAGACAGGATTTGTGAAAGAGACAATGGGGAGATTTTCCATTTCCTTCGACCTTGCAGAGAAATATTTGAGGTCATTTCGGGAGAGAGAAAATGGTTTCAGGACTTTTCCACGGGTTTCAGACATGTGGCTTACATATTTGTATGTGTTTGCTTGGTACATTTATGAACATTTATTTTATATATAAGACCTTAAAATTCTTATAACAGGACCAAACACGAATTTGTTGGCTCTGCCTTTCATTGATTCTAGCGCTGTTGGCTGTTGGGCTCCCAGCCTTGTGCATAGCCAGGGTTTTTGTGGGGTGGGGGGCAGAACCGACTTGATTGGTCAGTTAGTTAAGTATTTCTATTGTTTTACTTGACTTGGGGAGGGGACATCTGCCCCCACCAATGCCACCAGCCACCGCTGAATGATACCCTCCCTCGTGGTCTGTTAGCCCAGGGTGGGGAATGCCGCTTTGCAGCCCTCTCCTGCCCTAAACCACATCCTCTCCCCACCCTCCTCCTTGCCCCCACTTTGTTCAGTGTTTCTGCTTGGCTGGAATTCCTGCTTGAGCTCCGAGAACACCTGCTGGTTGTTTGGATGGAGGGCAGTGAGGGCTGTAGGCTGAAACTAGCCTGAGCAAAAGAAAATTTTACATTCACTGCTCCGCCCACTTTTGCCATGTGAAACCTGCTACAACCTGCTCTAGAAGCGACAGTGGTGCTTTGGTTCCTCACCCTAGTTCTGCAAGAGAACCCTGGCAAAGATCACCCTGTCCCTCAGCTGGGGCTGCCAGTCACCCAGAATTTTAATCTCTTGGGCAGTTGTCCAAATGAGAGGATGCAAACCCTGAAAAAAACCCCAGACAGGAAGTTTTTTTGGGTGTTGATTCACCTATGCCAGGTGTCACATTTGTTCATCCACAGTTGTGGGTGAACATATCAGACAGCACAGTGATTCTTCAAATAGCTCTTGCATATTCACAAGGGTGGCCGCGTCTGGCTGTGCTCTGATATCCATCAATCCCACCTTCATCGCCAGTGTTAAGTTGTGGGTGAACATATCAGATGACACAGCGATTCTTCAAACAGCTCTTGTTTATTCACAGGCCAGAAAAGAACTGGGCTGAAGGTTTCAGCCAACCTGCTTATATAGAGCTCAACTACAAGGCAACAGTAACAACAGTAACAACTTTCTGTAACTATCCAATCACAGAACATCACTTTCAATTCCTTATTTGCATATGTCTATTAAGGTCACGATTTATGTTTGTTTGTTTTTTTTGTTTCTTTATAATTTTGTGAAAACCAATAAAAAAATTGGGGGGGGGGGGAGAGATATCTAGTGCACTACTGCTGTCTCTGCTCTGTAGGATGGCTTCTCACTTGCATTGTAAGCATCTTGTAAAGAAGCTGTGTTGTTCTTATGCTCATTATAAAGGTGTCAGGGAGGGGATTTTTCCCAGCCCCACCTGGAGATGCCAGGGACTGAACTGGCAAGGCTCTTCTGCTGAGCTTCAGCCCTTCCCCAAATCTTCAGATTTGCCACTGCCAGCCTGGGGCTCAGTAGGAACAGGGAGTGGTTTGTTTATTGCAGAGAGCCACTGTCCCTCCTTAGGTGTTTGTGCTAACCTTTCATCTTGCTGTGCCAATCCATCACCCTTTGCAAATGGGCCACATCTATGCTGCCCAGAGCTTTTGCTCCTTGTGACTAGGTTTTATTTTCTTCTGTGCTCTGGACAACTGCTGGATACACGTGCCTGTTCTGACTTTGCCGCTGAATAACATCCACTATCCTTCTCTGTTTATGAAAAGGAAATAAATTGTAGCTATAAACCCACGCAGGTGGCGCTGTGGGTAAAACCTCAGTGCCTAGGACTTGCCGATCGTATGGTCGTATGGTCAGCGGTTCGAATCCCCGCGGCGGGGTGAGCTCCCGTCTTTCGGTCCCAGCTCCTGCCCACCTAGCAGTTCGAAAGCAGCCCTAAGTGCAAGTAGATAAATAGGTACCTCTTTATAGCGGGAAGGTAAACGGCGTTTCTGTGTGCTGCGCTGGTGCTGGCTCGCCAGAGCAGCTTCGTCACGCTTTCCACGTGACCCGGAAGTGTCTTCGGACAGCGCTGGCTCCCGGCCTCTTAAGTGAGATGAGCGCACAACCCTAGAGTCGGACACGACTGGCCCATACGGGCAGGGGTACCTTTACCTTTACCTTTATAAACCTTTTATAGCATTTCAGACTGATCTTGTACATTCTGGAGGCTGTGTTCTAGGATGCCAAAAATTAACAAAAACATTCCCAATCCTGAACAAATCTGTCTGTCTCCTTTTAAATAGCTGGTAGGTTTCGTCACAATGCTGCAGTCACATATCTTCAATGCCTTTTAATCATTGGAATTGGAGTCTGATTCCAGTAACTTGCGTAGCAACAATCATGGAAGTCTCAAGTGCTTTCTCAGATGAACAGGCACAAGCCAGTGCAAGTCAATGGATAAGGATGGACTGAGTTCTATTTTTCATGTTATTGAGACTGTTGTTCAGTAGTGATAACAATATTGTTCTTTCTAGTGCACATGTGAAGTAGGTGGCCTTTGTGCTATAAGAAGTGTCCAGTGTGCGCAGCCTCCTAGTTATACAAGTCTGGGGTTGAATTTAATTTAATTTAATTTACTGCATTGTATTTGGTAGAAATGATGGCACCTTGTATTCTAAGCTTTGCTTTAGGTGTTTGAAACAACAACTGTAGCTGATATCGAGAGGGGTGTTGTACAGATCACTTTGAGCTTCTAAAGAACACTGTTTCTGAAAGTAGTGTATGGTAAGTATATATTTATTTTTTAATTCTCAGTTTTTTTAATGTTATGTGTAATTAGTGATAATCATAATACCAGTAATGCACAAAGCATTTTTAAAAAGTAGCGTAATACAATAAACAGCAACAGTCCCTTGCTCCAGTGGGCACATAAACAGAACCCAGCTCCCCAAAGGGAAAGAGGACCCCAGGACCGTGACAGGACTCCAGCCCACAGGCCCATCTGCCACCAGCTACTAGGCTGTGGGAGAAGTTGAGTTCATTTCGCACTTCCTGAATCAAAACACAGCAATGCTTCAAAATTCACACTTCCCCAAATGTTACAATGAAGTTCTCCTACCAGAAAATATGCATCCCAAAAATGTGAAAATATACAAAAATGCATTATATTATGGGAAATTGGTTTGAAAAAGGGTTTATGTTAGGCAAAATTGTGCACTAAGGTGTGTGTATGAGGAGAAATGCTAAACTGCTGGTGAATTTTCATGTGGTTTTTAAAAAACAAACAAAACAAAAAATGTAAACTGATGCAGAAATGTGATACATTGAGCTTGAAATCAGAAGAATTACACCAAATTAACAGATTTCCTACCCCTTGCCCCCACAAAGCAAAATGACCATGTACCCATGTACTTTGAAGACTGTGGGAACAACTCCTTTAAAATATTTTCATTTCATTTGGCTTTTAGTTTTCTAGCTGGGTTGTATTTTTATTTTTATTTTTTTGCCTCCAGTATAAAAGAAGGCATTTGTCAGTAGCTACTTTTTTGTTCCCTTGTTGCTGACAACTTTTCCCAGCTGTTGGAATCTCACTTTGCTGTAAGGGACTGGAAACTTGGGTTCAGATGCAGCCCTACAAATGCCACCTGCACATGGGCACACGTGAGGTGGTTACAGAGGAATGCAAAAAGAAGCTCGAGATATAGGATGCTTCATCTTTTTCACGGCCCCTTTGGGGTGGTTTTCACAGTGTGTAACAGCAATTCCAAGTCATTTAAGTGTCCAAGGAACAAAATTAGCCATGAAGCAGCAGGTCCATGACTAGGAAAATGAAAGTCATGAAATTCCTCTCCCCTCCCCACTCGGTAACTCCTGCAGCATGGCTCACCCCCAGACCTTTCTGTTGGAAGTAGGCACCAACAAGTAGTTTCCCCTCCTCATATGCTCTCTATTGCTGGATTTCTGTGGTCACTTGAAGAACGGGTGTTGTAAACAAAAATTGCCCTTTTCCCTTACGGGGTATCCAAGAGCCCATATAGAGTCCTTACATTAGGTTCCCTATTGGTAGGAGAAAATAACCAGAGAATATTGAGAAGCAAAGCAGCTAGTAAGCTTTATTTTTATTGATCTGTTGCAACAGGGTGCTCCCCTCACCAGCAGAAAAGGAGGAGGAACCCAGAACAATGGCGTGCAAGGCCTTATAAAGACTTTTGAAATTGCCATCCTGTAGATCAAGACCACCCCCAGAAACATCATACATACATCACAGAAGGGGTGTAACCTAAGACCACCCCCTCAGATACATCATACCTACATCACAGAAAAGGCGGTCTAAAACAGAAATTTGAATGTTGTCTTTCTCCTGTCGTTGTTTATCTCCTGTCTTGCAGATTACTTGATTGGATTGCCTGGGGAGCCTGGCCAGTCTTTTGTAATGATAAATACTTAGTTCCTGGGCCATGTCACAGGCTAATGCCTTATTCATATCTTAAATGTGCCCTTGAGACAGAATTTGTGAGGAAAGAGACAATGGGGAGGTTTCCCACTTTGACCTTGCAGAGAAAACATTTGCTCAGTTTAGGAATCAAAATGGTTCCAGGTCGGTCTTCCTGTGCTGATCTATGTACGTGCTTGGTTGGTACACTTATGAACATTACCATATATCTAAGACCTCAAAATTCCTATCACACGGGCACTTTTCACATAATCATAAGCTGGAAACAAACTAATGCTTGTACAGTATTCCTAAGCATGCTTACTTGTAAGTTCATTTGGGACTTGAGAGAAAGCGTATTTAAGGATAGGAGCCTGCTTAGTGCTGATCAGAGATTGGGACACTGGTGCCAGAAGTGGGGTTGGGAGGGAATGCCTACCCCCTTCCTGGTGAGTACCATCACTTTGAAGTTGCTGTGGCAACCAAGCTCAACCAACCTTAAGGTGCTGATGAGAGCACTTAACTGGCCAGCAAAGGTAGTGGGATATCAGGGGCAATTACCTATTGAAACCCTTTTAGTATGCAAAGTGAGTAGCATTTAAGCTAGTGAATTTTGGTTGAAGAGAAAACTTACTTGTTGCAATCAGAGAGAGAGAGAGAGAGAGAGAGAGAGAGAGAGGGATGCAGAACGGTGGCAAAAAACAACAACAAGGAGGACCCAGATCTCAAAATGGAAACTTTAGAAATGTTCAGTGAAATAAATAAAGATATAAAAGACAGTGGAAAAAACTTGGAACGGAAATTAGAAGGGATGGAGACAAAGACAGAAAAAAATACAAAATCAGTGGCAGATTTGACTGGACAAATTAAACCCTTTTAGTATGCAGAGTGAGTAGCATTTAAGCTAGTGAATTTTGGTTGGATAGAAAACTTACTTATTGCAATCACAGAGAGAGAGATGCTTTCAGGTAAGAAAATAATAAAGTTATTTATTGTAGGAAAATACATAACTTGGATAGAAAAGTTTATATTTCTAGTTGAACTAACTAGCGTAGAGAAGAACAAGGCAGCCATGCTTGCTCCTTTGTTCTCTTGGAGGATAGGTAAAGATGTCTTCCCATCCTGAGTAAGAGAGAAGTAGGAGGAAGAGAGAGTTGTAAGCAGAATGCAATCTGAAAATATCCATCCAACATCAAAGAGATAGAGAGGTCAGCTCAAGAGGTTAAAGATGGATAGTCTGGGAATCTGGAAGTCTGGGAATCACATTCAGGGGGAGGATGCTCCAGACCAGGTGTAACAGGAAATTCTACCTTCGCTGGAGTAACACTCTATTGAGTGTCTGTGTCCACTCTAGGCAAACAAGGAATGTTGTATTTGACTGCTACGAGGATTACATCCCACATCCTGCAGTTAATGCAGGACAAGAGACTGGCCCAGAGTCTAGTTTTAGAGGGAGACAAATTACCCTGGAAACCCAATGCTATTTCATAGCAAGAAAATATGTGGCCTTTGTACATGCTCAGAGGTATTATTTCTTTATTAGCATTCAAAGCCCAGCATTCAAGAACACCAGTTCTAACCCACTTTAGTGCCTAGCACTAGTGAAGGACAGGGTGACGAGAGATGCATTGCCAAAAACCAAGGCTGCACATCAGCATAAAATCTGCACATGCTATATAGATGCTGATTTAGAAATAATTGATATAGTTTAATCAGAAATATAACAAATCTCACTGGAGTGACCTGGTGACTTGTGTGCCAACTGCCCAGTCTGTTGTTTCCTGTTGGTGATCAGCTTCAAGCCCACTCACCTACCTCCTAATTCTTCCACAACAGCACTCCTAAGAGAAGAGGGTCCTCTGTAAAATAGGATGCGCAGCCACCTACTGACAAATGGGGTGTGCATGTGTAGGTGTATGTCAGTCTTTCTCATTATAATGACCGCTCCCCCCTGCAAGCCAATTCCATCGGGCCCAAGCAGCAGGGTCTACACTCACACATACTCTGAGCAGCTCCCTGCAGCAAGTGGCAAAAATGGTTTTAAATGTTTTAAGTGTTCTTAATTAGCTGTACCTCAAATGGTGGTTTTTTACAATAATATATTATTTTATTATTTTCTTTCTGCTTGGGGTGGGATAAATGTTTAGTTGGGGTGGGGAATAGTTTAAATTTAGCATAATTGTTTCTTGCTTTGTTTTACTTTCATTATTTTGTTAAGTTACTGTATAGTTTGTATTTTGCTTTTTAAGGGGAAAGGGTTAGGGCTGCCTGGGAGTGGGCCTCAGCCAATAGAATGGCTGGGGCAGGTTCCACAGGGGGAGATGTATTGGGACACCCGATCTCAGTGATCACGGGCAGGAGGATGAGTTACGCTAAGACCAGACCATGTCATTACTGAGGAGGCAGGCTTAGTTGTTGTTTGAGGACTATCCCTGCCTCCAGGTCTGGTCCTGACCGGAAGGATACTGGAATCAGCCTGTATCCTGAAAGTGTTGCCTGACCTGAAAGTGTTGCTGTGCAATGGCAAGTCAATGATGAATAAAACCACTGTCATCCACGACCTGATTGTAGATGGAGGATTTGACCTGGCATGTGTGACAGAGACCTGGTTGGATGAAGCAGATGGGCCTGTCCTTGCAGCTGCTTGTCCACCAGGTTTCTCTTATGCACAGCAACCCAGGTCATGTGGGCGGGGAGGGGGTGTTGCAGTGATTTTTAGGAAGTCATTAGTCTGCGCCAGGCGTCCCATTGGGAAGACCCAGTTTTCTGAGTGCATGTTCTGGAAGTTGGGCAATAGGGGCAGTACAGGATTCCTTTTGGTGTACCGACCTCCTCGCTGCACCAAGGATTCCCTGCCTGAGCTGCTTCAGGTCATGGTGGATGTGCTCCTGGAAACACCTAGTTTGGTTGTCCTGGGGGATTTTAACATCCATGCCGACACAACCTTACAAGGGGCCACTTGGGACTTTGTGGAAAGCATGGCCTCCATGGGGCTGTCCCTGAATAAGTTTGGTCCAACTCATAGCCACGGACATGCCTTAGACCTGGTGTTTACCTCTGTGGATGTTGGTGATCTGACACTAAGTAAAAGCGAAACAAAAGAAGTGCCATGGTCAGATCACTTCCTGGTGCAAATGGACTTCTCCACGACCCTTCCCCTCTACAGGGAGGTGGGACCGATTCGGATGATCCGCCCCCGCCACTTAATGGATCGAATTGGCTTCCAGAGAGTGGTAGGGGATGTTTTATCCCAAGTTGATGGCCTTTCAGCTGATTCCCTGGTGTCCCGTTGGAATGCGGAGTTAACCAGGGCTATTGACTGTCTGGCTCCGAAGCATGGAGCTGAGGACAATGAAACAATCCCTGGAGCTGAGGACAATGAAACAATCGTTGAGACAGCTAGAGTGCCAGTGGTGGAAAAATTCTGAATCAGACTGGACACGGGCTAGAGCTCAATGTCAAGCCTACCAAGTGGCAATGGCAATGGCGAAGAGGGCCTTCTTCACCGCCTCTATTGCATCTGCAGAAAACAGCAGCAGGAGACTCTTTCAGGTGGTTCGCAATCTATTGGAACCACCTTCGTCACCGGGGCCTGGTAGGGACCCCAAGATCTCCTGCAATGCTTTTGCAAACTTTTTTGCAGATAAAGTCGCTCAGATTCGGAAGGCGGTAGACTTCACCGTGGGAGCAGGGCCGGGGCGGGAGACTGCTAGAGTCCTGTCTAGTCTTGTTACATGGGATCAATTCCAATCTGTTACCTCTGAGGATGTGGACAGGCTGCTTGGACAAGTGAAACCAACCACCTGTCTCTATGATGCTTGCACATCCTGGCTAATAAAAGCAAGCCAGGAAGGGCTGGGCGATGTGGAAGCTAAGGAAGTGAAAAAACTTAATATGGAACCCAAATGGCCAAAATATTGGGAAATTATAGAACATGAGGAGGGAAAAGTGAAGCTGCAGAGCTATGAGAAATTGAAGTCAAAAGTAAGAGATTGGCTTCATTACTATCAGATAAATGAAGTTTTCAAACTGGACAGGAAAATTGGCTTCCAGGTGGAGAGATCAAAATTAGAAACAGAGCTATTGGAACCCAATACTAAGAATCTGTCAAGAATGTATAACTTGCTGTTGAAATGGAATACACAGGATGAGACGGTTAAATCAGCTATGATTAAATGGGCACAAGACATTGGTCATAACATTATGTTTGCTGACTGGGAACAGTTATGGACCACCGGTATAAAGTTCACGGCATGTAATGCCTTAAGAGAGAACATTATGAAAATGATATATAGGTGGTACATGACCCCAGTCAAGCTGGCAAAAATTTACCATACGCCCAATAACAAATGTTGGAAATGTAAGGAAACTGAAGGTACCTTTTACCACCTTTGGTGGACGTGTCCTAGGATTAAGGTCTTCTGGGAAATGATTTATAATGAAATGAAAAAGGTGCTTAAATGCACTTTCGTGAAGAAACCAGAAGCTTTCCTCCTGGGCATGGTAGGTCAATTGGTGTCAAGGAAAGATAGGACGTTTTTTATGTATGCTACAACAGCAGCAAGAGTACTCTTAGCAAAGTATTGGAAGACACAAGAACTACCCACACTGGAAGAATGGCAGACCAAGGTGATTGACTACATGGGACTGGCGGAGATGACTGGCAGAATCCGTGACCAAGGGAAAGAGACGGTGGAAGAAGATTGGAAGAAATTTAAAGTTTATCTTAAGAATTGTTGTAAAATTAATGAATGTTAAAATGTCTTGGGTAATGCAAAATAGAATTGCAGTGACAAACAATTGGATATGAGAAAAAAGATTTAAAGAAAGTGCTATAAGAAATTGAAATTAGGGGTTGCTGGATTGATTTAAAACAGGGATGCAGAAAGGGGAGGTATGGGGAAGTCGCTGAAAGAAGGTTTAAGGAAAGAATGGTCAAGAAATTATACGTGTTTATATGTTTGTCTGTTTGTTTATGTATTGTGTTGTTTTGTCTTTTAATATGTGTTGAAAAACCAATAAAAAATTTATAAAAAAAAAAGGAAGGGCTGGGCGATGGGCTCTGCGGGGTGGTGAATGCTTCCCTCTGTGATTCATCTATTTGAATCCGCTGGGAGAGATCATCAGGGGGTTTGGGCTGGGTGTTTATCAGTATGCAGATGACACCCAGCTCTACCTCTCTTTTAAATCAGAACCAGTGAAGTGAAGGTCCTGTGTGAGTGTCTGGAGGCAGTTGGAGGATGGTTGGCGGCTAACAGATTGAGGTTGAATCCTGACAAGACAGAAGTTCTGTTTTTGGGCGACAGGGGGCGGGCAGGTGTGGGGGACTCCCTGGTCCTGAACAGGGGTCCTGAAGGACCAGGTGCGCAGCCTCGGAGTCATTTTGGACTCACAGCTGCCCATGGAGGCGCAGGTTAATTATGTGTCCAGGGCGGCTGTCTACCAGCTCCATCTGGTACGCAGGCTGAGACCCTACCTGCCTGTGCACTGTCTCACCAGAGTGGTGCATGCTCTAGTTATCTCCTGCTTGGACTACTGCAATGCGCTCTACGTGGGGCTACCTTTGAAGGTGGCCCGGAAACTGCAATTAATCCAGAATGCGGCAGCTAGACTGGTGACTGGGAGTGGCCGCCAAGACCACATAACACCGGTCTTGAAAGACCTACATTGGCTCCAAGTAGGTTTCCGAGCACAATTCAAAGTGTTGGTGCTGACCTTTAAAGCCCTAAACGGCCTCAGTCCTGTATACTTGAAGGAGCGTCTCCACCCCCATCGTTCAGCCTGGACACTGAGATCCAGCGCCAAGGGCCTTCTGGCGGTTCCCTCACTGCGAGAAGCCACGTTACAGGGAACCAGACAGATGGCCTTCTCGGTAGTGGCGCCCGCCCTGTGGAACGCTCTCCCTTCAGATGTGAAGGAAATAAGCAGCTATCTTATCTTTAAAAGGCGTCTGAAGGTGGTCCTGTTTAGGGAAATTTATAATATTTAATGCTGTATTGTTTTTAACACCCTATTGGGAGCTGCCCAGAGTGGCTGGGGAAACTCAGCCAGATGGGTTGGGTATAAATAATAATGATGATGATGATGATGATGATGATGATGATGGTCTCCTGACAGCAAGCCAGAAACATGTTTATGTTCAGACAGAGCCACGCTCAGAAATTCTGATCCAGATTTGAAATACTGGGAGCTGCTCCAGCCCAGGAACCCAATAAAATGTTGGTGAATGTTTTAGTAATCATCCGTTTCCCTGTGTGGGTCTTGGTGACTGGGTCTTCTGGAAAGGCTCTAGCAGCAGCACCTCAAGAAACATATGCCTTGTGGCGAGTCATCCATTTAGTCTGTTTAGCTCAATACTGTCTACTCAGACTGGCAGCTTTTCGGGGTTACAGGCAGGAGCTTCTTCCCGTCCCACCTGGAAATGCCAGGGATTGAAGCTGGGACTCCTGTGTGCCAAGTAGGGGCCCTGCTGCTGAGGTGCAGCCCTGTTTGAGCACTTAAATGGGAAACAGCCATTATATTTTAAGTGCAGCAAGGGAGGTTTTAAAGCAACCTCCCTGCGATCGCAGCAAAGTCATTCCTTTCTGTCCCAGGGTGAATTCCGGAGCATCTGTTTTGAGAATTTCCAACTTCGTTCAGTTTGAACCAGGGCAAAGTTGAAGAAGGGATTGGAGAATCTGCCCATTACACACACACACACACACACACACACACACACACACGTAAATTTCTCATTTTTCCAGACTTTCAGTTCTTCATATTTCCATATCAGCTTGCGATCTTTATTTATTATTATTTTTTCATTCTTTCCTCATGGTGATTTATCACCATTTGCATGCAAATTCCTCCTGATTTATACTTACCTCTATGAAATTTTGCATATTTTTGCAAAGCAATTTCCCCTCATGTAGTGCATTTTTGCATACTATTTTCATGATTCCACTCTGCACTCTAACCACTATTCCACACTGCCTCTCGTAATGGTATGCACAGATACAGAGAGTGCAATGGACTTTCTGATTCCTGTCTGTGTATATATTATGTGCATCTCTTGCACATGCAATTTGCCATTTCAATGGGACTTGCATAAAGAAATCTTCCCTGTTAAATGCTGCCCAGATGTGTTTTTCTTGACTCTCCGAGTAGGAAAAGTATTGACGTGTGCTCTGAGTCTGCCTTGCAGCCCACTGCTTCCACCAGACCGCAGCAAAACATCTCAATCCAAAATAGCATTTGAAGCCACAGAATGAACCTCGGTGCATTTTGTTGCTAGCAACAAGGAATGCATCTTTACAGCAGTCTGGCAAGACAGCATGCCATTAGGAGAAAGCAGGAAGAGGAAAGGGGCTTCTGTTAAACGCTCCCTAAAGAAGCTAGAAGTTTGTGGAAATTGGCCCAGCTGTGACCTCCAGATCCTTCAGCATGGCCCTCGCCCCCCTCACTGGCCCTTCAGCTGGCTGGAACATGGCCATAAACAGTGGCGTTTGTCAGCTCAGGAGCATCTCAGACCCAGAGATTTCACAGCCCAAACCTGAAACCTAGCAGCAGCCCCTGGTTATGTCACAGGGGACGTGCCCTGTTATGTACTGAGCTGAATAGGATCCAAAAGGCAGCAGTCTGATTGGTCCTAGAACAATCGGATCCCAAATGCAGCAGTCTGATTGGTCCACAGGAGCCACCCAATCCAGCTCCAGGTGGAAGGGAATCCGCAACCTGATTGGCCTACAGGAGAATCCTGGAAATAGCCAATCATGTGGGGCCCATTGTATAAATAATGTATATATGGCAGACATTCTGGGGGAACTCCATTCCTCCTCACCACTATGAGCAGAATAAAGAGCATAAAATCCACTCTCAACTCCGAGTATATTTCATGCCCCAAAGAATCTATGCAATAATTGTTGGCAATGGAGGTTAATTGGGAGATGGGAAGAGGAAATGCAGAAGCCACCCCCCCGACTCTATGCCATCATTTGCACCAGCTCCTGCCAGGCTGAATTTTGCAAGCTGCGCACACAACCTTCTTAACTTTTTAAGGTGCTCTCATTCACATGGAGAATCAAACCCTCCGGCAGTCAAATCTAGATAATTCAGACCAGTCCTGGGGGTGGGGGGCTGGTAAACCCTCTTGAGGAGCAATAAATGAGGCTCTCAGGCTGAAAAAGGTTCCCCACCCTGCTACAGAGCCTGGAGATAGCCCGTTTTAAAGAGAACTGGGAGACAGGCCTCTGTCAAGCACCTTTGGGAGGGATTAACAGCAATGCAGAAATGAAAACTGGTTTAGGAAGGGTGCAAATGGGATGAGAGTTCATCATGCTCACTCTCCTTAGCCACTTCCAACTCTCTAGAAAAAGTAGCACCGAGATGAGTGAGTTGAACTAGGCCTAGGGAGACCCGGGTCCAAGGTACCTCACTGCCATGAACATCCCTTGATGAACGCAAACCCTCCAACATTCCTCCAATGAAAATAGGGACACCCTAAGGAAAAGTGGGACATTCCAAGATCAAATCAAAAACGGGGACAGCTTCTCCAAATTAGGGACATCCCTGGAAAATAGGGACCTTTGGAGGGTCTGCAAACTTAGGCCTATTTCTCAGTCTAACCTGCCTCCCAGGATTGTTGTGAGGAACCCCTGTTTCTCTTTTGGTCCTCGTTTTCTGGTGATGCTGAAAAGTGGCCACCCTCTCAGAGGAAGACAACTTCTAAAAAGCTAGAAACTGTGTCTGATCCTAAAGAAGGTTAGTTTTTCCTTGAAACATGCCAGTGGTGGAATTTTGCATCTGGGAAATTTAGGCTAGTCAGTTCTTGTCATTCCCTGGTTTGAACTTCTGCCACGGCTTCACTGAAAGAGGGAGGGGACAGAGTTGCCTGGCAGCTGGAGTCTATTAACGTATCGAGCAGGTCTCAAACAACCCCTGCAGCTCTTGTTGATCGTTTCCGGAATGAATCCTGTTCAGCAAACCAGACCGAGGTCCTGGCCACCTGCCTGGAATGCCAAGCCTGCATCTGCTTTCCTCTGACAGTTTCCACCCTGCTCCAAACTTCCACCTCCAACTCTGGGAGCCAGGAGGCAGCCGCACCACTCCGCCATAGCCAGCAGAGAAGTTATTCAGATCACATTTGATGTGGAAATCTGATCTGATCTGCCTTTGAAATCAAACCATGCATTGTTGTTTTTTCGTTTTTGCCTTTGAGTGCATTGGCCTGGCTTTGATGAAGGCTCCTTCCGACTCTTCCTGTTAGTTGGCCGATAGATAGATAGATGATAGATAGATAGATGATAGATAGATGATAGATGATAGATGATAGATGATAGATGATAGATGATAGATGATTGATAGATAGATGATTGATAGATAGATGATAGATAGATGATAGATAGATAGATAGATAGATAGATAGATAGATAGATAGATGATAGATGATAGATGATAGATGATAGATAGATAGATAGATAGATAGATGATAGATAACAAGGGGCTCCTGCCCCTGCTAACTCCCCCTACCCTTCGCCAATGCCCCTTCCCCATGTGATTTGCAGAAACTGGGGTTCAGCTGCCTCTGGAACAGGAAGTAGCCATGGTTAGCCTTGTCCTCCATTAATTTGTCTGCCCCCCTCTTTTGAGAGCCATCCAAGGTGGCAGCCATTATTAACTTTTGTGGTAACAGAGCCAATTCCATGGTTAACTGCTATGTGGAAGAAGTAGCTCCTTCCGTCTGTCCTGAATCTTCCAATATTCAGCTTCATTTGTTGGCCTGGGGTTCTAGTATTACAAGGCAGAGAGAAAAATATGCTCTGTCTTGCCCCATGAGCAACCCCAGCTGCAGTTTCCGAACTGTCTTCAGAGTCCGCCCCATGTACACTGTGTTGCAATAATCTACTATGGAGCTGTGGGGACAGCCAGGATTGGGAGCAGAGTCTGGAGATTAGCTTTAGTGGAAAAACGTCCATTAAATTGAAAAATAATTAGGGAACAAGTACAGAATGATTACTTTGCACAGCCACCTTTGTTAATGATAAAACTAATGATTTACGTCACATCACAGTGGTACCTTGGGTTACATATGCTTCAGATTACATACGCTTCAGGTTACAGACTCCGCTAACCCAGAAATAATACCTCAGGTTAAGAACTTTGCTTCAGGATGAGAACAGAAATCGTATGTGATGCACAGACAACGCTTGTTGGTTTTGAAGAGTCTCTGTGAAAAATTAAGAAATATTGTAAAAAAGAAAGTAGGAGAAAGGAAGAGGAATGGTTAAAGGCAATAATAAGTTCAGAAATGCGTTAACAATAGAAATTTTAACGAAAGATTTGCAGAGAAACTGAGGGAAGTAAAAAATTGATGAATGTGAGAGTTAATATGAGTTGATTGTATAAAAATGTTTGGAAAATGAATAAAAAATTATTATAGGGGGGAAAAAAGAGAACAGAAATCGTGCTCCGGTGGCACGGCAACAGCAGGAGGCCCCATTAGCTAAAGTGGTGCTTCAGGTTAAGAACAGTTTCAGGTTAAGAATGGTCCTCCGGAACGAATTAAGTACGTAACCAGATGTACCACTTTATATGATGGTTTGGATGTCTTGAAGTAAATTGCTCTTTTGATAATGTAATATATTTTTGGATGTATTATAATTTGCATGTAGGCTATTATTTCTTTGCTACCTTTACCTGCTGAGGACAAACGGGACATGCAGATTCTTATGACACTTACAGCCACAGAGTCTGCTGGTGGAGAGGGAGCTGGATTTAGCTTTGTTTCAATTTCTTAGCTTGCTTATTTGTCAGGGTTGCCATATTTCAAAAAGTGAAAATCCGGACACAAAAAGTGTTGAGCTTTCTGACGACCGAATCCTGGCTATGTCTGGGAAATTCCAGATGTGTGGAACTCTATATTTGTTATACCTTTTCTTTGAATGTTTGCTTGCTGAGTGAGGGGAGTAGAATGGTGCGACTTCATTGAACAGATAACATCACCTGCCTATGCATTTACTTATTACTGAAAACCCAACAAACATTTTCAAGCAGGAGGAGATGGGCTTTGCTTTCCTAGTTGCTAAAGATTCCAAACCATGTAATCCAATGTGCTTGGAGGGCAGAGTTTCCTTTGTATTCCCACATGTATTTATTGCTACTCAGCTCAACCCAGAAAGAAACCACTGGATCTTTCCCAAGTAGGCCACATCGCTGGGTGTCTCCTCTCCTGCAGTTATTTGCTGTGATAGCCTGAGGGACATTTACACAGAAGATGTTTAAAAAACCCTGCCCTCTCTGTAACCATGAACTGCTGTGGGTTTCATTCAGAAAATCAGGTCCCACGGTCCTTCAGAGCCGGACTCATTGGCTTCCAGCAAATTGGACAAGGGACCTCCCTCTGGGCCAGCAGCACTAAAGGCCAGCTTCTAGTTGAGGCCTGCCTTGTGGCCATGACTTCGATAACTTAGGTTGCAGTCCTAGGCACACTTACGAGGGAGTAAACCCCACTGAATGCAATGGGACTTGCTCCTGAGTAAAATCTCAGAAGGTTATGCCAGAGGTAAACCACCACTGCCTTGCAGCTATGCTTAGGCGCGCCAACTCTAGGGGACCAAGATGTCTTCAGCCCCCTCAAGATTGGCTGGAAAGGGGCTGGGCCTCCTCCATGTGGACGCATGCACCATCTCAAGGCGCATCACAACTTCAGCGGTTGGCTCCTCCAGGATGCTTGGCTTCCTCCAGTGACGCAACGACATGCACACACAACATATGCCGGACCCCCTCATTCTGTGGGTCAGCGTGGTGCCTCTGGCTACTCTCATTTGTGATAATGGCTTCAGGAGTAAACCCCAAGGAGAAATCCAAAGCAGCTGCCTTGTGAGACATCTTTGGGAAAAGATAAGGCTAAGGAGTAAACCCAGTGCTTTTTTTCTGGAAGTACTTAATTGGTACACAGTACCTTTTTCCCTTCAAATCTTGTGACAAGGTAAATGGAAGGTGGGGACAGCAAGCAGACACCCATGGCTGAAAGGGGGATTGTGAAAAGCAGGAGGTGGAAGCCGCCAGGAAAAGAAGGCCCTTGTTTGGGGCTGCAGGTGCTGCTGTCTGTCCACAGGTTGTCCTGTTCCCCTTGACTGCCCCGCAATGCACACTTTCCCCCTGGATGCGCTGCTATGCCATTGCCTCACTGCACTGTGAGCAGCTGGTGAGCGCAAGCCCCATTTGTCTTTCATCTCTGCTCGCTCTTTCCATGCCTGTGGGGTAGGGGAGGGAGGGAGGGAGGGAGGGAGGGAGAGAGAAGGGGAGGAGGCAGCAGCCTCTGCTGTTTCTGTGACAAACCATGGAGGTGATCATGGTTGGTGCAGGTGGTGGCTGGGAGGAGGAGGAGGATGAGGCAGGGGAGGGACGGGGTGCTGGGTGAGTATGAAGAGTCGATGAGACAAGGTGTGGGGAGAGACTGAAGAAGGGGAAGGAGAGTGCAAAGTGGGATTTAATTAATTGAGGGGGGGCAGGAGAGAGAGAGAGAGGGCAAAGAGGATTATAGTGAGAGTCAACCTTCCACAAATCCAGAGTGGAATCCCTAAAGCCTTGGAGGCTTCTTTCCAGCAACTCCTGCTGCCAAACGTCTTGCTCTGCTTTCCTCTGGGCAACATCATCTTGTCATCTGGGCAGCCCAGGACCTCTCTGCACACTGCCCAGGCTAACGCAAAAACAACATGGGAGGCTGCAGTTATGAGTTCCCAGTCTCCAAGGCCTAGGGGTGGCATATGTCCAGATTTTTCCAGACATATCTGGAATAGTGTAGTCGGTAGCTGTATCCAGGCGGAAATCGGCCAAATGTCTGGGAAAATCCGGGTGTATGGCAGCCTGTATTGGCAGCGCCACTGTTGCTGATTTCCCCAAAATAGCTTAATAACTTTGGGCAAAACTAAAAAACAACTTTACCCTCCCCCCCAAAAAAAAGCTCAAAAAAAATTCTGTCACTGTTTGAAATATGACAATCCTACTGCAGCCACAACAGGCACTGTGGTTCTCCAGTGGTTTGGCTGTGAACCCCGGAGTCATGCTCCACTGTGTCTCAGGAAAGATGGATGCCCAACAACAACAACACCAGAGGCAGGCAATTGGTGGTCTTCCATTTGTTGCTGGACTCCAACTTCCATCATCTGTGACAGTCAGCTATGCTGGCTGGGGATCTTCTTTCTTTGATGAGCTGACTAAGATTGTCATTCATGAAAACGGTCTTAACAGTAAGTGACTGTGGAGGCCAATTCTGGATCCACATGTCCTTTCACAGTGGGGACACAGGTTTCTGGGTGGGAGTTGATCCCGGTGAGGGTTTACCAAACGTGCCTTTCTCTTAGCTCGTTTCTCCTTTCCACCCTGAGTTTGTGATTCTTCAAAGTCCAGGACACCTTTGGTAAAGAGTAAGGTCACCAGAACTTCCATTGGTTATAAAAAAGGGTACATCTGGCAAAACTGCATACAAAAATATTAGGAGGAGTGTGCACTGAAATGTTGATGAATTTTCATGAGGTCTTGAAGAAGAAAAATGCAAACTGATGTGGAAAGAAAGAATGAGAAAGGGAGAGAAACTGAAGCTGACATGCGTGTCTGTTCCTGACTATGGCTCCCTCTTCTTACAAGGAAGATTTTGGAACAAGAAGAAAGGTTTGGGCCCCTAGACTGTCCTTCATCCCCCTCAGCTGGCTGGCATGTGCCTAGTGCCATTGTTTGTGCACCGCCAAAGCGATCCTTTGTGGACATGAAGGTCTGCCCTTGCATCCAGTCTATCTATGTGTGCAAAGAAAGGGGCTGTTTCTTCAAGGTTTTTCAAGAAAATATCCTCACCAAACTCAGGCCCTGGCGAGGGTGTGTGTAACAGCCTGCGGCTACGTTCCAGCTGGGTCACATACCTTGTCTCTGATGTAATCCTCCTTGCCACATTCAAGCTCAGAAAGACTTGCACTCTGTGGATTTTCAAAACTATTATTTTCATTATTTTGTTATTGCTAAACAAAAATGGGGGGGGGGGAGTCCAGACTTGCTTAAAGTTCTGCATACTTGTTTTTTGAAATACAGTACAGTAGAACCTCGGCTTACATTAAGGTAAAGGTAAAGGGACCCCTGACGATTAGGTCCAGTCGTGACCGACTCTGGGGTTGCGGCGCTCATATCGCTTTATTGGCCGAGGGAGCCAGCATACAGCTTCCGGGTCATGTGGCCAGCATGACTAAGCCGCTTCTGGTGAACCAGAGCAGTACATGGAAACGCCGTTTACCTTCCCGCTGGAGCGGTACCTATTTATCTACTTGCACTTGACATGCTTTCGAACTGCTAGGTGGGCAGGAGCAGGGACCGAGCAATGGGATTCGAACCGCCGACCTTCTGATCGGCAAGTCCTAGGCTCTGTGGTTTAACCCACAGCGCCACAGCGCCCTTGGGTAATGTAACCTTTGGGTTGCAAAAGTGGCAAACCTGGAAGTATCTTTCCGGGTTTCGCTGCTCATGCATGTGTAGAACCTCCAGTTGCGGAAACCTTGGGATCCGACCGGAGCTCTGGGACGGATCCCATCCGCAACCAGAGGTACCACTGTACTATTTATGTCTACTCAGATGTAAGTACTATTAAGTTCAATGGGACTAACAAATGTAGCCTTAACCATGTCTATGCAGAAGTTTTATTGCCTGGGCAATGTTTTCTGAATGCTGTATGGAAAAGCACATGAATTTGACCTTTGGAAATTTTGTAAGTAAACCATTTTTAACCTACCAAATGTGTGGTCTTTTTCTGGGTTAGAAGAGAAAAACTTTGGACTACAATCGAACCTCTACTTACCACCACCGCTTCTTACGGTCGTTCCAAGTCGCGACCGCGGCAAACCCAGAAGTAAGTGGCAGATTTGCCACCATTTGCGCATGTGCAGGAGCGGGCAATTGCCGTTCGCACATGCGCAGAAGCAGGTAATCGCCGCCCGTGCCTGCTCACAACAGTGGCTCTCCCAGCGACCCATTTCAACCTCTGGATGGACCTCTGGAACAGATTATGGTTGCAAATAAATGTTCTACTGTATTCAGAACAAGGGCATATTTTTTTAAAAAATTCTTTTTTATTAATTTTCTCTTAATAAACCAAAAGTAAAACAAACATCGTTAAACAAAGTAAACTGGCATAAATTTCTATTACAGTCCTTCATTGATTACATCATCTTATTAATATCCCTCCTGTATATACATGTTGACCTCCCTCCCTCCCGATTTCGGGCTTCTTAGTAAATCTTCCTTTTTTGCAGTTTCATCATTAATAATCTACACGTCGTAAGATTTATGTTATACGTGCTGTGGTTTTTAAGCTTCTAAAATTTCCTTCAATATATGTTATAAATTTACTCCAATCACTAATAAACTTTGTACCTTTTTGGTATCTAATCTTTTGTGTCATTTTTGCTAATTCCACATATTCAAATAATTTTATTTGCCAATCTTTGACAGTTGGGGTGTCTGGGTTCTTCCATTTTTGTGCTATTAATATCCTGGCAGCCACTGTCGCATATTGGAATAATGTCTGATCCTCTTTTTTAATTTCATCCCCAATTATTCCCAATAGGAAGGCTTCTGGTTTTTTAGAGAAGGTATATCTAAATATTTTTTTAACTCATTATATATGAGTTCCCAAAACTTTTTTATTTCTTCACAAGTCCACCACATATGGTAAAAATTCCCTTCTTTGATCTTACATCTCCAGCAGGCTTTATTTCCGGTTTTATACATTTTTTCTAATTTCACCGGTGTAATGTACCATCTGTGCATCATTTTTTCCAAATTTTCTCTAAGCGTAACACAAGCCGTGAATTTCATTCCTTTGTTCCATAATTTCACCCAATTATCGTATTCTATATTGTATCTGAAGTCCATTGCCCATTTTACCATTACCTCTTTTATCTCTTCGTCTTTGGTATCCCATTCTAACAAAAAGTTATACATCTTAGATAGAAACTTAGTTTTACCTTCTAGTATTTCTATCTGATATTTAGATTTTTTTCATTCATCCCTATCTTTTTATCTTCGTTCCATAATGCATTTATTTGGTGAAATTGCAACCAGCTTGTTAATCTATCTTTTAGTTCTTCATATGTTCTCAATTTCCATCCATTCTCTGTTCTTATCAATAGATCTTCATAAGTCAATCTTTCCCCTTCCATATTCATTTTTTTAGTTGTTAAGATATCGATCGGTGATAGCCACCAGGGTGTTTTCCTTTCCAGAAGTTTTTTATTCCTTTCCCAGACCTTGTATATTGGTCCTCTGATGATGTGATTTGAGAAACCTTTATGCACCTTTTCTTTGTTGAGCCACAGGTATGCGTGCCATCCATATCTATTGTTAAAGCCTTCTAAATCCAGCAAATCCATATTTTTAAAATTAATCCACTCTTTAATCCAACAAAGACAAGAGACTTCAAAGTATAATTTTAAATTCGGGACAGAAAATCTCCCTCTCTCCCTCCAGTCCGCAAGTAATTTAAATTTGATTCTTGGCCTTTTCCCCTGCCAAATAAATTTTGAAAGAGTTTTTTGCCAATCCTTAAATATTGAAGATCCTCTAATCACTGGAATGTTTTGGAACAAGAACAACATTTTCAGGAGTATATTCATCTTTATTGCTGCCATTCTTCCCGACCACGAAAGTTTTATTCTATTCCACGTATCTAGATCCTTTTTGATCTCTTTCCAAGCTGTGTTGTAGTTATCACCAATTAAATTTATATTTTTCATAGTTAACCAAATTCCCAAGTGGCAGGGGCTCGGGAACAGGAGCACAGGGGAGAGAGGAAATGGAGAGCGAAGGGGAAGAATCCGAGGGCAGCGTAGGGGAGTATGACAGTGACCCGAGAGATTCCATGAGCTTCTCCAGCGAATCAGAAGATTCCCAGAAGGGGTCGCCGATGGTCAGGGCAAGGGGGGTCCCAGGGGGGACGCACCAGAAACAAGGAGCCAGCGGGGACCCCCAAAGCAGCAGCGGGGGATCAGGACCAGTTTCCCCACCAGAGCGTAGTGGGGGGGAAGAGTCACATGTGTCAGGACCAGCGTCTCCTCCAGTGGGGAGAGAAGATGAGTCAGGGCTGACCACGCCTCCATCGGAGAGTGGGGGAACGGAGGGGAGGTCAGTTGCAGCTAGCCTCCCCGAAGGGGGAAGCAGTGACAGCAGCAGTGAAACGGTCAGGAGGAAAGTTGCCGGCTGGGCGCACACGCCAAGTTCAAATGTACAGGCGCGAGGGACAGCAGGAGACCCGGATTGGGAACCAGCTCCTAAAGCCCGCCGGAGGGAGGGGGAAGACTCAGGGGAATCAGCGTCAGAAGAGTCTAGAAAGGGCGAGACCCCGACGGACAGGCGGAACCAGAGGAGGAAAGAGCAGAGGAAGAGGTGGAGCAAGGCTAGAGTCTTAAACTGGTATCTGGGGGGAGGAGATTCAGACGGAGCTTCAGCGATCTAGAGTTTGAGACATAGAGCTGCACGCTGCGGCTGTGGAAGTGAAACTGAACTTCAATAAAGACTTTCATACTTAACAACGAAGCGGCGTTGGTCCTTTGTGAGCTGGGATCTCGGGCAGCTCTGACAGTAAGCTCCGTCTCCCATAGAATTTAACCCTCGCAGCGTGAGTTGGCGCAGCGAGGGGCAAAACTTGGTGTTTTGCGAGCTCACGAAGATAGGCAAAGATGACTACAGAGGAGAAGGTGACAGAACTGCAAAACACAGTCATGACGCTTTACGCAGAAGTAGCAGCATCCAGGAAAAGAGAAGAAGAAGCAGTAGCGCTCTGCCGGGAACAGTAGCGCTCTGCAGGTGGGAACGTTTGGGCAAGGAGGGGCTGCCAGGACCCAAGCCGGAGGGAGTTGGCCTCGGGAAGAGGGGGGGCAGCATAGTAGCCCACTTCGATGGGAACCTGCAGCAGTATCCTAACTTCAGAGCCGACATAGTTTTCGCGCTCAATTTGCTTCGGAAAGACTTTAGAGATGAGGAAGAGAAAGTAGGCTTCATAATTACTCATCTGCATGGGGAAGCTAAATCGTGGCTGCGGAATTTATGGCGCGAAAATGATCCCGCCCTCCAAGATTCCAACGCATTTATCAAAGCTATGGACGCTTGTTTTAAATCAACGGTAGATGTGGATGTGGCCAGGAGGGAAATGCATGGGCTACAGCAGGGCAAAGCCACGGTGAGACAATATCTCTCCCGCTTTTTTGCGTTAGTGAATGTGCTGGGCTGGCAGAAGGACTCCGTTGCCGTCAGGGATCTGTTCTGGGAGGGACTAAATGGGGCCGTGAAAGATGAGCTGGCAAGGGGAGAAAGACCTAAAAGCACCACAGAAGTCGTCCAGAGAGCGCTGGCGATAGGGGTGCGCCTGGAAGACCGCCCTTGGAGCAGGGAGGAGGGACGTAGGGCAAGCACACCAGCCAGAGCAACTCCCTTCCTACCCAGAGAGACAGGGCGCGCGCTATCCACGCCTCCACTGGGGAGGGGAGAAGAGCCGATGGAGATAGGTGGTGCCAGGGCTCAGACAGCAAGCAGAGCCCAAACACCAGGAGCAGTCAAGGCGAAGGCTCCTAGAGGGAGCAGGAAGTGTTACATCTGCGACAGTGCACAGCACATGGCCAAAGAGTGTCCCCAGAGGATCCAGAAGCACACTGCAGCCTCAGCAACAGTAAGGGGAGCAGTTCAGCAGGGGGAACAGCTGCAGGGAAACGAAGAAGCCTGGTTGGAAGCAGAAGCACTGGGGCCCAGCCAGGCGAGTCAGTGAAGCAGTCCCCAGAGATTTTACAGCCCACAGACCCCCTCCCACCCAAACCAGTGGTGCAACTCACCGCATCGCTCCAGCTGCCCAATGGGCTCACCCTGGAAGTCCCAATTACCATTGACTCTGGTAGCAACGCAGACTTTGTAGGAGTGGACTTCATCAAGCAACATCGCATAGCACTCCTACCAGCCACGATGCCCCTAAACGTCGTCACAGTTGATGGCAGGAAGATACTGGGAGGAGAGGTGGTACAGCAAACACCGCCTATGGTAATGAAATTGGAAACCACCGCGAGGTCATCAGCTTCAACGTCACCCACCTGTCGGACACGCCCATAGTGTTGGGCATGAGTTGGCTGGATAGGCACAGCCCGGCATTAGCATGGTACCAGCGGCAATTAACCTTCTGCTCTTCCTACTGCGCAGAACACTGCATCTGGACCCGCCAGGAAGAGGAGGGGCAAGAGGATGAACCGCAGCTACACCTAGGCATGGTGCAAGCGGTACCCAACAAGTACAAGGAGTTTTTGGAGGTCTTCTGCGAGAAGGAAGCGGATAAGCTGCCTCCCCACAGGCCTTACGACTGCAAGATTGACCTCCTGCCGGGGCCGACGCTGCCGACTGGAAAACTGTATTCCATGTCTGAGGACGAACTGCAAGAACTCAAGGAGTTCATAGATCACAACTTGAAGCGGGGATTCATCCAAGAATCCAAAGCAGTGGGGGGCAGTCCCGTGTTTTTCGTGAAGAAGAAAGACACGCCCCAACGGAGGCTCGTAGTTGATTATAGGACCATCAATTCCAGGACGAAGCCCACAGCATTCCCCATGCCCAAGATCGACGACCTGCTCGCGACGGTGAGGAAGGGACGACTCTTCACCAAGTTGGATCTACGAGGGGCGTACAACCTTATACGCATGCGGGAGGGCGATGAGTGGAAGA
Organism: Podarcis filfolensis; assembly: GCF_964270895.1. Classification (NCBI taxonomy): domain Eukaryota; kingdom Metazoa; phylum Chordata; class Lepidosauria; order Squamata; family Lacertidae; genus Podarcis; species Podarcis filfolensis. The sequence continues at coordinate 280,793 of NC_139616.1, forward strand.
CGGCCATGTTTACACCTTTAGGCACCTATGAATATCGCGTAATACCGTTTGGTCTGCAAAATGGCTCCCATTGTTTCCAAGCCTTCATGCATCACGTGTTAGCGGGACTCCTCTACAAGAAGTGTGTCTGCTTCCTAGACGACATCCTGATCTTCTCGGAATCGCAGGAGGCTCACGAGGGGGACGTCAAGGAGGTCCTGCAGAGGCTACGGGAGCACAGACTTTACGCCAAACTAGAGAAGTGCCAGTTCGACATGACGGAGGTGGATTTCCTGGGCTACAAGCTGTCCGACAAGGGACTCGCCATGGACAGCACCAAGGTCCGCGCGGTGTTGGACTGGAAGAGCCCGCGCAATCGGAAGGAGGTCCAGAAGTTCGTCGGCTTCGCCAACTTTTATCGCAAGTTCATCAAGGGGTTCGCGAAGGAGACGGCGGCCATCACGGACACCCTCAGCTCCAAGAAGAAGAAGTTCACCTGGACGGACCAGGCGGAGCAGTCCTTTCAGAGACTCAAGCGTCTCTTCGCGACCGAAGAACAGCTGCTACACGTAAACCCCAGCAAACCAATGAGGGTTGAGACGGACGCCTTGGACAGAGCGGTGGGGGCGGTCCTGTTGCAGCAAGATCCGCAAGGGGACTGGAGGCTATGCGCATTCTACTCCAGGAAACTCAGCAAGTCGGAACAGAACTACACCATCTGGGACAGGGAGTTGCTGGCCATTCATGCAGCCTTCAAGGCGTGGCGGCACTTCCTCGTCAGAGCCAGACACACAGTGCAGGTCCGCACGGACCATAAGAACCTGGAGTACTGGCGCACTGGCGTTCCTGAACCAGAGACACATCCGCTGGGCGGAGTTCTTTGCGGATTTCGATTTCCGGATAGAATACACCCCGGGAGACAACAACGTCATGGCGGATGCACTATCCAGGAAGCCGCAGTATCTCGAGGAAGCGGCACCGGTGGCGGCCAAACACATTTTCGCACCGAAAGCGTGGGCGTGCGCTTCAGCCGCCGTGGACCTGGACGCGGTGCGTCGAGCGCTTCAGACGGATTCGTTCGCGCAATCCAAGATGGAGGAGGTGCGAAGAGGCACAGCGAAGGACGACGAGTTCCAGATACGAGGCGGACTGCTCATCCGCAAAGGGGCTCTCTACGTACCTGGAGACGACCTCCGCGTGAAAGTCCTGCAGCAGTTACACGACGCGCCCAGCGCTGGGCACTTCGGCAAGGACAAGGTGGCAGAATTAGTAACCAGAGACTTTTGGTGGCCCAAGATGAGGGGAGAAGTCGCAGATTACGTCTCCAGGTGTGACACCTGCCAAAGGGCCAAGCCAGTACACAGGAAGCCGGCGGGTCTGCTAGAACCCCTACAGACGCTGCTCGAACCATGGGAGAAAGTGGCCCTGGACTTTATCACAGATCTGCCCAGTTCGCGAGGCAAAACAGCGGTACTCGTGGTCATAGACATGTTCACCAAGATGGCGCACTTCATTCCTTGCGCGAAGGTGGCCACAGCGGAACAGACCGCCAAGCTGTTCATAGACCACGTGTTCAAAGCTCACGGTCCATCCTGTCCGACCGAGGTCGCCAATTCATCTCGAGCTTCTGGCAGAAGCTGCTGGGCATCCTGAACGTCAAGATCAACTTAGCGTCGGCACGACACCCGCAGACCAACGGACAGGCGGAGAGGGTCAACGCCATCATGCAGCAGTACCTGCGATGCTACGCGAATCAACAACCCTCAACCTGGGTGGACTACCTACCGCTGGCCGAGTTTGCCTACAACAACACGAAGCACGGGTCTACAGGGGTGACACCGTTCTTCGCCAACAATGGGCGGCATCCCAGAACCTTCCCGGGGTTAGAGATGAAGGGGGAGGGGGAGCCACGGGGAGCAGAGCACTTAGCAGCAGAGTTACAGGAGGTCCACGAGCAACTCCGAAGGCACTTGGAACTGGCGAAACACGCCTACAAAATGCAGGCAGACAGGCACAGGAGAGTGGGGGAAGACATCCAGGTGGGGGACTGGGTCTGGTTAGCAGCCCAGGCAGTGCCGGCCAGGACATTAGCTAAGAGGAAGCTCAAACACAAGCAGCTGGGGCCTTACCAGGTCGCGGCACAAATCAATCCGGTGGCCTTCCGGTTGACACTCCCGGAGGGCTCCAGAATGCATCCAGTCTTTCATAGGTCAGTGCTCACACCCTACAGGGCACCCCACAGGTTTCAGGCGCCAGGGAACGCGCCAGACCCACTTAACAAATCGCCAACAGGGGAGGGGTCACAGAGGGCGACGCCACTCAACGAGGTCAGGAGATTTTGGACTCGAGGTGGGGGGAAGAGGGAGTGGAATATCTCCTCGCCAGGGAAGGTACCCCAGCCAGCGCCAACAGGTGGGTACCGTGCTATGCCGTGGAGGAGCACTACCTCAAAGACGAGTTCCATGCACTCTTCCCACACAGACCTATGCCGGCAGAGTATTTCGACGACTGGCTTTTCACACCCACACTTTCAGCCAGTACGTTCCAGGGTTTTTCATCAGCTGAGGAGACGACGCCGGAAACAAGCTCCTCGGAGGGGTCACTCTCGGAGTTTGTCACAGACCGCTCCTATTGGTGGGACAATCAACCAGAGGTGGGGTGGAGCAGGGAACTGCTGCGGGGACCCTTACACGCAGCCTCACCCGAGGTACCAGGGGGAGGGAAGGACATGGACGTGTTGGGGGAGGATCCTGGATTCGAGCACAACAGCAGAGAGATGGAAGCAGAAGAAATCGACGTCGACGAGCCCATTGCGGTCTGGCCGGATCCCGCTGGCCGGCTGCACACCAGGGGGGAAGAACGGTATCCCGCACGCACACCCACAGCACTGGAGCACCCGGAACCCACACCCGAAGAGGGGGAGGGGGGAAGGGGGGGCTTCGAGGGGGGGATGGATGTCAGGGGCTCGGGAGCAGGAGCACAGGGGAGAGAGGAAATGGAGAGCGAAGGGGAAGAATCTGAAGGCAGCGTAGGGGAGTATGACAGTGACCCGAGAGATTCCATGAGCTTCTCCAGCGAATCAGAAGATTCCCAGAAGGGGGCGCCGATGGTCAGGGCAAGGGGGGTCCCAGGGGGGGGACACCAGAAACAAGGAGCCAGCGGGGACCCCCAAAGCAGCAGTGGGGGATCAGGACCACTTTCCCCACCAGAGCGTAGTGGGGGGGGGGGAAGAGTCACATGTGTCAGGACCAGCGTCTCCTCCAGCGGGGAGAGAAGATGAGTCAGGGCTGACCACGCCTCCATCGGAGAGTGGGGGAACGGAGGGGAGGTCAGTTGCAGCTAGCCTCCCCGAAGGGGGAAGCAGTGACAGCAGCAGTGAAACGGTCAGGAGGAAAGTTGCCGGCTGGGCGCACACGCCAAGTTCAAATGTACAGGCGCGAGGGACAGCAGGAGACCCGGATTGGGAACCAGCTCCTAAAGCCCGCCGGAGGGAGGGGGAAGACTCAGGGGAATCAGCGTCAGAAGAGCTGCACGCTGCGGCTGTGGAAGTGAAACTGAACTTCAATAAAGACTTTCGTACTTAACAACGAAGCGGCATTGGTCCTTTGTGAGCTGGGATCTCGGGCAGCTCTGACACCAAGTATTTTATTTTTTTTACCACTTTAATTCCATTTTGTAACTCTAATTGTTCTCTTATATTTTTTTCCAGATTTTTAATCATCATTTTGGTCTTTATTTTGTTTAATTTAAAACCAGATAATTTACTGAATTCGTCTAGTAGTTCCAGGGCTTTACTAACACTTTTTTGCGGTTCTTCTAATGATAACACCAAATCATCTGTGTACGCTTTCAGTTTGTATTCCTTAACACCAACTTTAATTCCTCGTATTTCTGATGTTGCTCTTATTTTGTTCTCAATTACTTCCAACACCATTATGAATAAAAGAGGAGATAGAGGGCATCCCTGTCTTTTTTTTATATATAAATATTTATTCGATTTTTCAATTTTATACAAACAAAAAAGAAAAAGAAAAAGAAAAATATTAAAAACAAATCAATTTCGATATCAAATTTCAATAACATGTTTCTTTGACTTCCTCATACCTCCCCTTCTTGTTTTCTAGTTCAAAATTATCCAGCAAATCCTAATCTCTTAACATTCCTTTTAACTAACGCCTTATTTTCCAATCAACTTTTTTAAATTTTATAACTTAAACAATATTTATCCCATTTCTTTTTATCATAACAGCTAGAGACCACATAAATTCAATCCAGCATCTTTCAAAGTTCATTAATTTTGCAATATTTCTGTAAATAGTCCTTAAATTTCTTCCAGTCTTCTTCTGCCGACTCTTCTCCCTGGTCGCGGATTCTGCCAGTCGAGGGCATCCCTGTCTTGTTCCCTTCTCAATTTTGAATGAATCCATTAGGCTATTATTAATAATCAATTTGGCCGTTTGGTTCGAGTAGATCGCTCTTATTCCCTCCATGAATGCACCTTCTAGCCCCGCCTTCTCCATGCATTTTAATAGGAACTGCCATGATACATTATCGAATGCTTTTTCAGCATCGATAAAGATTAGCGCCACTGGTATTTCATTCTTATATTCCAAATACTCAATAATATTTATAATGTGTTTTACGTTATCCTTAAGTTGTCGAAACAAAAAAAAAAATTTTTTTTTTGTTTTGACTATGGCAGACCAACACGGCTACCTATCTGTAACTTAAGTTGTCGGTTCGGGAGGAATCCTGCTTGATCTTTATGTATAAAATTTGTTAAACATTTTTTAAGTCTATTTGCCAATACTTCTGCAAAAATTTTGTAGTCGTTGTTTAGTAATGATATAGGTCTGTAATTTTTTATGTTCAAACTGTCAGTGTCGGGTTTAGGTATCATCGTAATATGAGCCTCTTTCCAGGTACCTGGTATCTTCCCTCCTCGCAAAATGCTGTTCATGATCTCACATAACACCGGAGTTAATTGATCCTCTAAAATTTTATAATATTTAGCCAACAAGAACAAGGGCATATTTTAAAGGTCTAGCAGTCTATATTCCAGTGCTTTACTTTGCTGCATGTTTTGTGATTTTAAATCTCTGCTGGGATTCTCTCCCTAGAGTACTTACCCCAAACATGGATCTTGGCATCCAAGAATTATCCTTTTATATATATATATATATATATATATATATATATATTTCTCCTGCACCAATACAATTAACATGACCATTGAAACAAAAGAATCAGTCCTCTTTTTGCAGCTTTTTGTACCCTTTTGCACTTGCAAAACAAGACATTCTGCAAATGCAAACCTCCACTAAGTTTCAGGCACAATGCACACAAACACAGCTTTTTATGAAAATTAATCTTTAACCCTTTACAGTCACTATCCACCAAGGTCATTCAGCAACCTGTGCAGAGTGATTGGTTTTGCATGTCTGACAAAGAGCAGATGCTCATTGATGCATCCAAACAGGTTAATTTGCCTTCATAACAAACTGCTTTTGCAGGATCTGAGGCAAAAGAATGGCTAAAGGATCACCAATTCCCCTGCAGCCCCAAAGGTGTCTTCTCACACACTTCACTGACAAAACACTAAATTATCCAGGATCTTAAAATTCCTCACATGATAGCAATGTTGGGCCCCCAGATTTCTCTATAAAACAATCTCTGAGCACTGAGGCTCCCCCCACTAAGCCTCACCACCACCCCTGAGGCGTGACTCCCTTAGAATCATAGAACTGTAAAGTTGGAAAGGACCACAAGGGTCATCTAGTCCAACCCCCTGAAATGCAGGAATCTTTCTCCCAATGTGGGGCTCAAACCCATGACCCTGAGATTAAGAGTCTCTTGCTCTACTGACTGAGCTATCTCTTGAGGATAAATGAATCCTGGAGGCAACAGCAGGATATCAGCAATTCCTTAGGGACCATCCAGCGGCTCTAGATACCAGTACTGTAATCCTCTCTGATTTGCACACGAAAGGAAACTGAAGAATCTTCTGTAGGGGTGTTTTTCAAACTTAGGGTAGGTGGGGGTCTTATGTGTTCAGGGCAGCAGAGTGCACTGCAATGCCCATGAGATCCCAGCCACCCGCCACCTTTGTTTGCCCAAAAGCCAGGGCCGGCAGCAGGATCCACAGGGGCAGCAGGTCCTGATGTAGATATTACGTTGCTCCTTTCTGATATAGGTCTTCACTCTCTTCTTCTTCCCTGGTGGCGAAGGGGGGGTGCCATTTTGTGGTTCGCTGCAGCTTCCAAAATGTCTTGGTCCAGCCCTGCCCAAGGCACTCTGCACATCCTTTGTGCAACTTGGCATCATGGGCCAGCACCACCCCGGTTTCCTGTGCCAAGCTTGCTGTGCTTTGCTCCTTTTCTGGAAAAAGCAGAATAATGTGTTTCTTCCAGGCACCTGGGTGCAGAGAAAGCTGATGACTGAGAGTCACTATCCTGCTCATACGTAGGAGGATGCTTTACTGAGTCAAATGATTGGCCCATCCGGCTCAGTATTGTCTACACTGCCTGGCAGCAGCTCTCTGGGGCTACCAAGGGCTACCTGGCACCTTCTGCATGCAGTGTCCAATCCCTGAGCCACTATATCTCATCCAAGTGAGATATTTAAGAGGCCTTCTTCAGAAGGAAATGTGCTGGAGGTGGTTGTGATTCCTGCATTGCAGTAGGTTGGTCTAGATGACACTTTGGCTCCCCCCTTCCAACTCTTCAGTTCTATTATTCTATTATGCACTTGCTTCAGACATGGCAAGTCACAGGAGCGCTTTCAGCAAAGTCTGCACAACCACCTGCTAAGAGATGGCCTTCAGGACCTCCAAGGTCCTGTTCTAACCCTGTGACAATATCTGCCATGTGCGTTCTTTGGGCTGAGAACAAAATTGGCACACACACCGAAGCAGGCAGACCATGGTGGGCTGGCACTTCACTGGCTGGGGGCTGCCCAGTTTAAGGCAGGCCAGTGAGACACAACAATCTCTCCCACCAACAGAGGCAACCTGTAGTGCTCATAGGTAAAGGTAAAGGTACCCCTGCCCGTTCGGGCCAGTCTTGCCAGACTCTAGGGTTGTGCGCTCATCTCACTCTAAAGGCCGGGAGCCAGCGCTGTCCGCAGACACTTCCGGGTCACGTGGCCAGCGTGACAAGCTGCATCTGGCGAGCCAGCGCAGCACACGGAACGCCGTTTACCTTCCCGCTGGTAAGCGGTCCCTATTTATCTACTTGCACCCGGGGGTGCTTTCGAACTGCTAGGTTGGCAGGCGCTGGGACCGAACGACGGGAGCGCACCCCGCCGCGGGGATTCGAACCGCTGACCATGCGATCGGCAAGTCCTAGGCGCTGAGGTTTTACCCACAGCGCCACCCGCGTCCCCTGTAGTGCTCATACCTTAGGCCAATCACATGGAGCTTATAACTCGCATGCTGCCTCCTGCATTGTTTTTGCTGTGTTTGCAGTCCCAAAGTGACCTCCTTGGGACATGAGCCTGGGCAATGTGTCTGGGGGTTGTGGGCTGCCCAGACAAAAAGATCCTCCTGTCAGCCTCACTGATGTGGTCCACAGGAAAAAAGGCATTTGGCATCAGCTTGGCTGCAGGAGTTGCCAGAATGAGGCATACAAGACACCATTCAACTGTCTTAGGCAGTGGTTTTCAACCTTTATGAGTCCATGGCTCCAACCACATTCTTTTTGCGGCTCCCCTGTGAAAGCCACTTTCGCTGAGGTTCCGTTACAAGACATGCATAAGTGGGGATTTGCCCGTTCTGCGCCCCCCCCTTTTGGTGCAGTTTTTGGTGCACGTGCAAGTGGAAGCACACATTCCTATGGGAACCCAAGCAATGCCACTGCTCTGCACTCCAGCTGGCAGCCCCAGCCTGCCTTTCCTGAAATTAATGAGGAGAGGGCAAAACAAGATTACGATTAAAAGCAGAAATATTTTGTCATTGCGGGGAAGGAAAGCGAGAAACACACAGCACAGGACACACATGCAGACATGGTCCTTTCCTGCAAGATTCTCCCTGTCCTCAAAAAGCTGGGTGGCTGTCAAAAAGTAGAGGGGGTTGCCTGGGGGGAGAGGGAGACAGGAAGAGGGGGGGAAGGATGTTGAGGGTAGAAGGAGAGAAAAACACAGCAGACACTCCCCACTTTCAGGGTTATTTTTAAATCCCTCCCTATAGAACACACACATATCCAGGCCCATGCACCATCAAGATACTTTGCTTTTTTTCTTGCATTTATCAAGCCCTTTATGTAAAACTAGGGAACTGTTAGTTACTGAAGCTGGGAAGGATTTTTGTTGGGGGGGGGGAAGAGATTTTAAGAAGATAAGCAGTCGTGCAAAAGTGTTTCCCCACCTTTTTTTTTTGCTCCTGTTTTATTTTGGGAAATTAATGGGCTGCAAGGTAAGGAGAGGACAGTCCCCCAGGGCTTCCCTGAACATTCCTCAACTGACCTCAGGGTGCCATGGCAAACAGGTTCAAAACCAACGGTCTTAGAGATTCTGTTCTGGGTACACACTGAAGTGTCACATAAAATGAAGTGTCACATAACAGCCAGTCCCTCTTACCTTGGAACTCTGAGCATTGTAGCTCTGGGCAGGGGGTGGGATTCAGCACCCTCGGCAAACTACAGCTCTTGGAATTCTTTGGGATGGAGCCACGACTGTTTAAAGGAGAAATTTATCAAGCCAGACATGTTGGGCTTTTACCCATTTTTACTGGAGCAGAGGTTGTCCCAGGCCTGATGAGTACCATTCAAGAGTTCAGGAGGGGGATATTTCTGAGGGATATTCTCTCACTTTCTCCAAGAGCAGCCGCAGGGTTTAATAAATGCAGCTGCTAAATGCCAGAGAAAACTTGCTGTCTTGACTCCCAGAGGCTTTGGACCAGTGGATCTCGGCTCCTGAAGGAATGTGATGAAATGCCAAGATCATCCAGTGCAGGGGGGCAGGCGGGGAGTTGCACGCAGGGCAGCGTGTGAGCAGGGTTGCAGCAACCATCTGTGCAGGAGGAATTGTTCTGTCTCCACCCCACCCCAAGCCGCAAAAGCTCTACTGTGGGGGGGGGGGGGACACACACATAGGAGGTCTTTGCTTTTTCCTTTTTGTCTGCCTCTCTGCCCCATCACTGCCCCACTTAGTTGCTGGCCAACTGCTGGCTCTTTGGAGGCTCAGCCAATTGACCAAACTCTTTCTCCAGGTCCTAAATTTGGGATGCAAAAAGACTATTTTTAAATAGGAGGCAGTGCAAGACTGAGGTGTTGCTACGAGTCAGGGGCCTCTCTTCATCATCACAAGGAAGGAGCCAGTTTGGCTCAGGGAACCATAGGCAGCCTCTTAGAAGTTTGTGTATTATGGGATTACAAAACCCCATTCGGTCCCAAAGCTCAGAGACCAATGAGGGCCAGTCCCTCTCTCGCTCAGCCTAGCCTACCTCACTGGGTTGTTGTGATGATTTTTAAAAATGGTATTTAGGTTCTAGTAGTACTTCCTCACCCATGTCTTGGAGTAGTGGCTGCAGCATCAGTCCAGGACTGGATTGACCCAGGTCCAAGTTCTCGCTCAGCCTTGAAGCTCATGGGGTAACCAAAGTGTGTCTGGCGTCTCTCAGCCTAACCTGCCTTACAGCCTTTGGGTCTTTTCTGCTCTTCTGTTTCTAGGGAGAAATTGGCCAGCCGACAAAATGATAGAACAGTGTGGAGGAAGGTGAGGCCCTCCAGATATTGCTGGACTACAACTCCCATAAAACCCATAAAACCAGGAACTGGAGCTGACAGAATCCAGCAGCATCTGCAGGACCACAGGTTCCCCTCCCTGCAATAAACTTCATCTCTCCATGGTGAAAAATTCCACCAGCTGATTTCTGCTGATAAAGGCATGGGAAGAGAGCAGACTGATTTTTGTCCCCTGGTGCCCCTGGTTTTTGTCTAGGTGCCATTTCCCCAGAGTTTTGCTGGCTTCCTCCTTGGACTCCTGGGAGCACACACAATTTCTTGCACATATTCCCTATAGTTAGAACAAGATGCAAAAGAGGTTGAAATAGGTCTAAAGTATTGGGGCAAACGTAGTCTGGGTTCTACAGGGCAAGAGCATGTGCTGGATTTGGGCAACGGCAGCTGTTGGGGGAGCATGGCTTGTCCATCCTCACTATACATTTGGATCCACTTCCCTGTTGGATTTTCTACCTGTCCTGCAGCTCAATGCAATACTTTGCATGCAGACAGTGAGAGTCGATTTGCAGCATCAGTGGGTAAAGACGGTGGGAACATGTGGAAGGTTTTCCCTGCAGATGATGGAGCAGGCTTGTTCCCTGTTGCTCCAGAGGTGAAGGCAAGAGCCAGTTGATGGGAATTTCAGAGGTGGGGATTTCAGCTCAGTATTCAGAGGAGCTTCCAAATGGTGGGAACTATTAAAAAACACAGCAAATGCCTCAAGAGGTGTTGGGATTTCCATTGTTAGACCTATTTAAGCAGGGGCTGGACAGCCACCTGTCAGGGATGCTGTAGCTGCATCCTGTATTGCAGATCCTGCAGTGAGAAGAGGGTTACATTGGATGATCTCCAAGGTCTCTGTGATTCCAGTAGGAAACCCTGGAGAGGCCCGACCAGTCATTGCAGGCAATAAGGAGTTTGATGGACCAATGGTCTGTCTTGGTTAGACAGCTTTCTATGGACGCTCACTTGAATTCCCACTTATTTACAAAATAATAATTTTAAAAGACCCAAGACTCTGGACGCTAAGGTCCCAGAGCAGGTTACAACACTGCACTGGCTACCAGTTAGGTTCTGGACCCAACTCAGAGTGCAGGTTTTGACCTATAAAATCTTATGCAGCTCAAGACCCCCATAGCTCAAGGACCGCCTCTCCCCATATGTAACAACCTGGAGCTGCCATCATTATCTGAGCACCTTCTTTGTGTGTCCCCTCCTTGGGAGGTCTGGATGGCAGCAACACAAGAATCGTGGGTGGCTTCCCACCTGTGGAACGCTCTCCCTGAGCAATCTCACTTGGCACCATCATTACATATCTCCAGGCACCAGGCAAAAGGATTCCATTTTAATCAGGCCTTTTGGCTTTTAACTACTGATGGCATTTTTGCATGGGGGGGATGTTTTAATTTAGTGGTTGTTGCTGTTGTTGGCTAGTCTTAATGTACGTGTTTGTTTTCTTTCTTAAAATATTGTAAGTCATTTTGAGTTCCAGTGGCAAAAAGTGACTAATAAATTTAATCAATCAATCAATCAATCACAATCACAATAAAAATAACAATAGCCATCTAAAATACAGCAATGTCTTAGCCTGTCTCTGAGGAACATGTTTTGCACTTTTGTCACAGGTAAAGGTAAATGTAAAGGACCCCTGAACGGTTAAGTCCAGTCAAAGGTGACCATGGGGTACGGAGTTCATCTTGCTTTCAAGCCGAGGGAGCCATCGTTTGTCCACAGACAGCTTTCCAGGTCATGTGGCCAGAATGACCAAACCACTACTAGCACGGGGAGGGCCGTGATGAGTGCCAGAGCGCACGGAAACACCGTTTACAGATCCCTTGTCTAGAAGAGAGAAATAGGGCTTGATGGCGTCAAGGGGTGAGACTACAGTTCTATAAACCAGCTGACTTGATATATGGACTTAAAAACCTAAAAAGAGATCTTCAGGATCTGCTCAAGGGCTCATAGAATCATAGAATCATAGAGTTGGAAGAGACCACAAGGGCCATCGAGTCCAACCCCCTGCCAAGCAGGAAACACCATCAGAGCACTCCTGACATATGGTTGTCAAGCCTCTGCTTAAAGACCTCCAAAGAAGGAGACTCCACCACACTCCTTGGCAGCAAATTCCACTGTCGAACAGCTCTTACTGTCAGGAAGTTCCTCCTAATGTTTAGGTGGAATCTTCTTTCTTGTAGTTTGGATCCATTGCTCCGCGTCCGCTTCTCTGGAGCAGCAGAAAACAACCTTTCTCCCTCCTCTATGTGACATCCTTTTATATATTTGAACATGGCTATCATATCACCCCTTAACCTCCTCTTCTCCAGGCTAAACATGCCCAGCTCCCTTAGCCGTTCCTCATAAGGCATCGTTTCCAGGCCTTTGACCATTTTGGTTGCCGTCCTCTGGACACGTTCCAGTTTGTCAGTGTCCTTCTTGAACTGTGGTGCCCAGAACTGGACACAGTACTCCAGGTGAGGTCTGACCAGAGCAGAATACAGTGGCACTATTACTTCCCTTGATCTAGATGCTATACTCCTATTGATGCAGCCCAGAATTGCATTGGCTTTTTTAGCTGCCGCGTCACACTGTTGGCTCATGTCAAGTTTGTGGTCAACCAAGACTCCTAGATCCTTTTCACATGTAGTGCTCTCAAGCCAGGTGTCACCCATCTTGTATTTGTGCCTCTCATTTTTTTTGCCCAACTGCAATACTTTACATTTCTCCCTGTTAAAATTCATCTTGTTTGTTTTGGCCCAGTTCTCTAATCTGACAAGGTCGTTGTTTTTTTTAATAATAAATTTTTATTGGTTTTACAACATATATTAACACACAAAAACTAACAGTTCACAACATAACACATTAACAAAGAAACATATAAACACGTATAATTTCATCACCTTTTTTTCTTAAACCTTATTTCAACGACTTCCCCATACCTCCCTTTTCTGCATCCCTGTTTTAAACTTTTTCAGCAACCCCTAATTTCAATTACTTATGATTCAATTTCTCTGATCCTTTTTCTCTTACCCAATCATTTATCGCTGCAATTCTGTTTTACGTTACCCATGACATTTTAGCAATCATTAATCTTACAACAGTTCTTAAGATAAACTTTAAATTTCTTCCAATCTTCTTCCACCGTCTCTTTCCCTTGGTCACGGATACTGCCAGTCATCTCGGCCAGTCCCATATAGTCAATCACCTTCGTCTGCCACTCTTCCAGCGTGGGTAGTTCTTGTGTCTTCCAATACTTTGCTAAAAGAACTCTTGCTGCTGTTGTAGCATACATAAAGAACGTCCTATCTTTCCTTGACACCAATTGGCCTACCATGCCCAGGAGGAAGGCCTCTGGTTTCTTGCGAAAAGTACACTTAAGTACCTTCTTAATTTCATTATAGATCATTTCCCAGAAGGCCTTGATCCTTGGGCACGTCCACCAAAGATGGTAGAAAGTACCTTCAGTTTCCTTACATTTCCAGCATTTATTATTGGGCGTATGATAGATTTTTGCAAGCTTGACTGGGGTCATGTACCACCTATAAATCATTTTCATAATGTTCTCTCTTAAGGCATTACATGCCGTAAACTTTATACCGGTAGTCCATAACTGTTCCCAGTCAGCAAACATAATGTCATGACCAATGTCTTGTGCCCATTTAATCATAGCTGATTTAACCGTCTCATCCTGTGTATTCCATTTCAACAGCAAGTTATACATTCTTGACAGATTCTTAGTATTGGGTTCCAAAAGCTCTGTTTCTAATTTTGACCTCTCCACCTGGAAGCCAATTTTCCTGTCCTGTTTGAAAACTTCATTTATCTGGTAATAATGAAGCCAGTCTCTTACTTTGGACTTCAATTTCTCATAACTCTGCAATTTCACTTTTCCCTCCTCATGTTCTATAATTTCCCAATATTTTGGCCATTTGGATTCCATATTAAGTTTTTTCACTTCCTTAGCTTCCATTGGTGACAACCACCTAGGGGTTTTGTTTTCCAACAAATCTTTGTACCGAATCCAAACATTATATAATGCTTTCCTAACAATATGGTTTTTGAAACCTTGGTGGGTTTTAACCTTGTCATACCATATATATGCATGCCAGCCAAATCTGTTATTGAACCCTTCCAAATCCAAAATGTCTGTGTTTTCAAGAAGCAGCCAGCTTTTCAGCCAGCAAAAAGCCGCTGATTCGTAATACAATTTTAAGTCCGGCAGGGCAAACCCCCCTCTTTCTTTTGCGTCAGTTAGTATCTTAAATTTTATTCTGGGCTTTTTGCCCTGCCAGACAAATCAATCTAGATATGTCTTTTTGCCACCTCTTGAAACAATCCATTTTATCCACAATCTGCAATATTTGAAACAAAAACAACATTCTCGGCAAAACATTCATCTTAATAACAGCAATTCGGCCTAACAAGGAAAGTCTCAAATTTGACCATATTTCTAAATCTTTCTTAACTTCTGTCCAACATTTCTCATAATTATCTTTAAATAAGTTCACATTCTTAGATGTCAAATTAATCCCCAGGTATTTCACCTTCTTTGCTACCATTAAACCAGTTTCACTCTGAAACTTCTCTCTTTCAGCAACTGTTAGATTTTTATCCAGTACTTTCGTTTTCTGTTTGTTCAACTTAAAACCTGCTACTTGACCAAATACTTGTATTAGCTCTAAAACTCTTCTCGTACTAGTGTCTGGCTCTTGTAAAGTTAATACTAGATCATCTGCAAACGCTCTCAATTTATATTGTTTAGCTCCGACCTGAATCCCTTTAACCAGCTGGTCCCCTCTAATCATGTTTAATAAAACCTCCAATACAGCTATAAAAAGTAATGGGGATATTGGGCACCCCTGTCGTGTCTCTTTTTCAATAGCAAATTCTTCAGTAACTACATTATTTACAATCAATTTTGCTTTTTGTTCAGAATAAATTGCACCTATACCATTCTCAAAGCCTTGGCCTACCCCCATCCCTTGAAGATGCTTTTTCATGAAGCCCCAAGAAATATTGTCAAAGGCTTTCTCCGCATCCACAAATATTAATACTGCCTTGGTATTAATATTAACTTCTAATAACTCCATAATATCTATTATATTTCTCACATTGTCTGATAGATGTCTTCCTGGAAGAAAGCCTGCCTGGTCTTTATGAATCTCCCTCACCAAAACTCTTTTCAATCTCTTTGCCAAAATGTCTGCAAAAATTTTGTAATCCACATTGAGTAATGATATAGGGCGGTAGTTCTTAATCTGGTTCTTCTCAGTCTCTGATTTTGGTATAAGTGTAATATACGCTTCTTTCCACGATTCAGGTGCCTTCTTCCCCTCTAAAATTTCGTTACAGACCTCCTTCAACGGTTGTATAAGCCATTCTTTCAAAGCTTTGTAATATCTGGAGGTCAGTCCATCAGGTCCTGGAGATTTTCCCAATTGCATATTTTGAATGGCTCCCTCAATTTCTTGTGTCAAGGTCGTTTTGAAGTGTGATCCTGTCCTCTGGGGTGTTAGCCACCCCTCCCAGTTTGGTGTCATCTGCAAATTTGATCAGGATGCCCTTGAGTCCATCATCCAAGTCGTTGATAAAGATGTTGAATAAGACCGGGCCCAAGACAGAACCCTGTGGCACCCCACTAGTCACTCTTCTCCAGGATGAAGAGGAACCATTGATGAGCACCCTTTGGGTTCGGTCAGCCAGCCAGTTACAAATCCACTGAGTGGTAGCATAGTCAAGACCGCATTTTACCAGCTTCTTTACAAGCATATCATGGGGCACCTTGTCAAATGCCTTGCTGAAATCAAGGTAGGCTACATCTACTGCGTTCCCTTCATCTACCAGGCTTGTAATTCTGTCAAAAAAACGAGATCAGGTTAGTCTGACATGACTTATTTTTCAGAAATCCATGCTGACTATTGGTGATCACAGCATTCCTTTCTAGGTGCTCACAGACTGTTTGCTTAATGATCTGCTCCAGAATCTTCCCTGGTATTGATGTCAGACTGACTGGGCGGTAATTATTTGGGTCCTCTCTTTTCCCCTTTTTGAAAATAGGGACAACATTTGCCCTCCTCCAGTCTGCCAGGACTTCACCTGTTCTCCAGGAATTCTCAAAGATGACTGCCAGTGGTTCTGAAATCACATCTGCCAGTTCTTTTAATACTCTTGGATGCAGTTCATCTGGCCCTGGAGACTTGAATACATCTAAACTAGCCAAGTATTCTTGTACCATCTCCTTAGTTATTCTGGGCTGTGTTTCCTCTGCTGAATCATTTGCTCCAAATTCTTCAGGTCGGGCATTGTTTTCTTTATCGGAGAAGACTGAGGCAAAGAAGGCATTGAGGAGTTCAGCCCTTTCTGTGTCCCCTGTTTGCATTTCACCATCTTCTCCTCTGAGTGACCCCACTGTTTCTTTGTTCTTCCTTTTGCTACGAACATACCCATAAAAGCCTTTTTTGTTGCTTTTAACCTCTCTAGCAAGCCTGAGTTCATTCTGTGCTTTAGCTTTTCTGACTTTGTGTCTACACGTGCTGGCTATTTGTTTGAATTCCTCTTTGGTGGTTTCCCCCCTTTTCCATTTTTTGTACACATCCTTTTTAAATCTTAACTCAGTTAAAAGTTCTTTAGGTAGCCACCCTGGCTTCTTTAGGCACCTTCCATGTTTCCGTCTCATTGGTATTGCCTGAAGTTGTGCTTTTACTATCTCCCTCTTAACAAACTCCCAGCCATCATGAACTCCCTTTCCTTTTAGTATTACTGTCCATAGGATCTCACCCAGCACTTCCCTAAGTTTTATGAAGTCGGCTTTCTTAAAGTCAAGAAATTGAGTCCTAGTATGCTTGGCTGCTCCTTTCCGCTGTATAGTAAACTTCAGAAGAGCATGATCACTCGCGCCTAATGGCTCATCTGGCTCACAGTGGACAACCAGATGCCCCAATAGAAAACCCACAAGCAAGGCTGGATGCAGAGCAGCACTCTGTAAGATGCATTTGAGGCAACATTCCCCCACCTCCTCAAAAAGGAAACCATTAGAATACACAAAGCTTCAAACCTTTTGGTCTGTGGAGATGATGGCTGCATCTCAAGGGTGAGAAAGCGGGTGGGACTACAACTCCCTTGATCTGGACTTACAAGTGATTAAATCATCTAAATGTGTCCTGCATTTCCCTTTACTGTGGTACCTCAGGTTACATACGCTTCAGGTTACATACGCTTCAGGTTGCAGACTCCGCTAACCCAGAAACAGTACCTCGGTTTAAGAACTTTGCTTCAGGATGAGAACAGAAATTGTGCAGCAGCGGCGCAGCGGCAGCAGGAAGCCCCATTAGCTTAAGTGGTGCTTCAGGTTAAGAACAGTTTCAGGTTAAGAACAGACCTCCGGAACGAATTAAGTACTTAACCCGAGGTACCACTGTACTGAAAACAGAGCATATTAGAGTCAGCTACTTGTCTCAATGGTTAAGTATAATTGTTTAATTCACACTGAAATGGAGAATGCCTGTGTGTATTTAACTAGAAGACTCCGTTAAAGCTAAAGAAGAGCAAAAGAGCTTGCTGAGCTGCTTGATGGGTTCATCACTAACTGTTATTGTTCTCTGATGAGGTGTTTAACTTTAGATCGAATGAGAGGTTGCTGAATTGCAAATCACCATCTTGGAAGGGTCGTAGCTGGAGTCTTTTTCCCCAGGCTCTGTGGAAGCAGAGATATCATGAAGCTCTTCAGGATCACACAGCCTTAGGCTGCAATGGAGGCTGGAATCGGAGAGAGACGAATTTTGATCACAGTCCTTTTTAAAGTTATTTCTAAGATAAGCACATGTATTATGGAATTATGTGCATATTTGATGTTTTTGTTCTGTTTTGAAGAAAGTTCTGCAAGTAAAATTTTGAATAATAGCTAATGGGTTCAGACAATGTTTCCTTCCAAAAAGAGTCAGTTTTATGCATTCAGTTGTTTCAAGCTGCACAATATTAATGTTTGCAATTAAAATGTCAGTAGCAATAAGATCTGCCTTTATTGAGTTGTGATGTCAAGCAATGCCAAACAGGGTACCAAATGCAGATAGATTATGCATATGTGCACAATTGCAGGTGGAAGATATTTTTCTTTATTTGTTATATTGCCCCTTATACGCTGACCCAAGGAGTCACTTTTAAAAACCCTTGTTTGTTCAAGGAAGCAATAATCCTCCGATAGAGCAGGTTCAACGGTTATTGAAATACAGTTGACTCCCCACTTATGCGGGGGTTGCGTTCTGGGGCCCCGCAAGCATAAGCGAAATGCACATAAGTGAGGAGCCCCCTGTGATACAGCTTCCCACCCAACAGCTGTTGTTGTGGGGGGTAGCGGAGCAGCAGCGAGAACTCCCATTTTGGAGCCCTTGAAATCTTTTCTTTTTACAGCTTTTAAAAACTTTATTTCTTCACTTTGGGCTCATTGACATCAGGCTCTGTGGAGGGTCTCTTCGCAAGCCTGTGGGATGTGAAACACATAGCAGTCAAGTACAACATTCCTAGAATGGATATGCTAGGAGATGCTTTGTACCAGCCAGGAGAAAACTTCTTGTTTTCTCCTGAGCTGGGACAAACTTCCTCTGCATGTGACCAGAGAGTAGGTGTGGCCTAATCTGGGCAAGAAGGAGCACACGTTCTTCTCTTGCTCTCTTCTTCTCAGTTTTGTTTCTCTCTATATGTGAGCAGAAGTGACTGCCTGTTTGCAGTCACTTAGGAATTAACTCCCTTATGGGTTAGTTCCACATGTGTATATAGTTTTGTAACCTAAGTCTGCCTTCTGGGATCCAACTGTGAACTGAATGAATGTGAGTAAACTACTTTTATATTGACTTTAATAAGATTGTCGTGCCTATTCTTTTTAAGAGGGACAAGAAGGGATCTTACAAGGAATCTTATTTAGAGAGGCTCAGACGAGCCTGCAACAAGCTAACTGCTGTGCAAATTTAAAAAGGGGGAATGTTTAAACTCTGCTAAGATATAGAACTAGCTAACACAAGTTAGGAAGGATATCATTAAACAATATATCCTCTCTTGCCTCCCTGAACATTCCCACAAAGCCATGGGGACTTTTCAGCTCTCTCCTGCTATGTCAGCTTTATTGAATTATTAACAGACCCATTACGTCTGTTACCGGAGAAGGAAGGCGGGGGGGGGAGAGAGAGAGAAAGTTCCAGGGTTAAAAATTAGAGTGGTGCAAACAAAAATAGCCTTTAGTTTGCCTTTCAGTTTAGCTCACTTCTGGGACCTGGAGATCATGATGCAAGAAATAACTAACTCCTTCCCAAATGCAGTGTGGAATCCAAGGACTGCAAAGCTCTTGAACCCAGCCATGTAGGCATAACCCATTTTTCCATAAAGCACAATTGCTGAAAAATGTCGTAAGATGCAACCACCACCCCTTCCTTTCCTTCCTTCCTTCCTTCCTTCCTTCCTTCCTTCCTTCCTTCCTTCCTTCCTTCCTTCCTTTCCTGCATTGCTTAGTCATTGCAGCACAGCATGAACTTACGGGGGGGGGGGGGATTAAACACATACTTCAAAGCCAGGCCACAAAGAACAGGGAGGAATGTTAAATGGAAGCAGGCTTGCTCAGTGCTCTGCGTTTATTACCCCCTCCCCTCCCCTTACAAAAAATACAGTGTCTGTTGGCAGCAGGTGTCCCATTCCTAGTGATGTCTGGGTGGCATTCCATTTGGGATCTTGGGTCTGAGCTGGTATTCAGCTGGATTTTGGCAGCATGGGAGAGCCTTTCCTCCAGTGTTAAGGCATGGAATATGGCGGCAGCGGCTGGCAACTGTTGTAGCCGGCAGGGAAAGCACGGAGTCCTCAGAGGCAGGTTTTACTCCAGCCGCATGATGGCATCAGGAGCCATCTGAGCAATCTCATTGCTGTGCCAGCCACTCCTTGAAAGCCCTGCCAGGCTGAGAGGGGGGAGTGAAGTGGGTTCAGGGTTGAATTTTAAAAAACAATCAAAAAACAGGAAGGTGAGGGAACAGATAGGCTATTTTTCTACCACAGGCTGACACAATATCAGTTTGTGAAGAATTTATATTTCATACATGCACAATACTAGCTGCTGGAAACCACAGGAGGAGAGAGGGCTGCTCTTGTGCTCGAATCTTGCTTGCAGGTTTCCCACAAGCATCTGGTTGGCCACTGAGAAAAGAGGAGACTGGACTAGATGGGCCCCTTTGGCTGGATCTAGCAGGCTATTCTTCTGCTCTCAGGTTCAAGAAGGTAGTTCCCTTTTCCTTCCCATTACAGAGACCAAAACAAAAACACCCACCCACACCCCGAAGTTAAACCTTGCCAGGAATTCCCTATTAAAATGCCATTTCTGGGCAGCCTTGGTATGCTCAGAAGCCATCCTGCATAAGAGGAAACCCGCATACAGCTCCACAGACATATGGCTACACTTGTGCATTCAGACCATGTCTCACTCACAAGGGGTATTTTTAAAAAATTGCACATTGCTGCAAATATGTGGAGAACTGAATTTAAGATTGCAAAATGAGAAAGTGAGGGAACCAACAGTCCAACTCCCATCATTCCTGCCCACTGGCTAGGACCAGCCCACCCATGAGGCAAGCTGTGGTGACTCCTCAGGTGACAGGATCCACATGGGTAGCAGATCCTGATGCAGAGGTCTACTTTCCCCTTGTTTCTGATCTGCCCTCACTCCTTCTTCCTGGGGGGGGGGGCGGCATTTTGTGGTTCGCCTCAGGTGCCAAAATGTCTTGGGCTGGTTCTGCCATTGGCTGGGTCTGGTGCTAGCTGGGTCCAAGAACATCTAACAGACATGAAACCCCCCCCCCCAACCGACCCAATACCTACCAGGACCAGATTAACTGCCTTCTGCCCTCAGGTGGATGGAGGATCCTGTCTCACTGCCAGTGTTAAGTAAGACCCAACTGCCCAATCCACTCAGTTTCAGGACCTGAAATGGGAACATGCCCCACAGAACTTGGCTGGAAAACTGCACTGCAAAATTTGGAAACTTTCTCAGGGTGGTTGTGTTTTGGTTCACGTATTGTTTTGGAAAACACAATTTTGGCAGGTTCACTTTCAAAAGTGAACGTAATTTAATTTCTCCCTCCTCCCTTGTTGTAGTCCAACAATGTCCAGAGGGCTCCACATTCCCCACTCGAGGACTCCACAGCAACCTCCATGGAAAAGCCCAGCTCTGCTTGGGACTTGTCTTGCAGCAAAGCGACAGCCTCTGGCAGTAGAAAAGCAAGATTGATGATAAGGTGGAGGGAAGCAGACCTGATAAGGAAGAGACCAGGAGGAATACGGTCAGGCAGCAGAGCAGCTGGTGGAACCCCATTGTTCATGGGTCTTTTTTTAAAAAAAAAAATGCCAATAGGAAACATCTCTTTGTGACCTGCATGACACTGGAAGACCATCGCAAACTGCAGGGACACTGGTGACCCTTTCCCAGGAAGACTTGGGGGGAGGCCCATGGCCCAGTGGCAGAGCATCTGCTTTGTGCAAAGGCCACAAATTCAATCCCAGACATCTCAGAGAGATGTAGGAGCAGCTGGACATAGAGGATAGGGCTATTTTTTCATGGACACGAATCACCCCAGTCTCAGATAAGCCAGCAGGTGCTATGTTAACTAAGCCAGTTGCTATGGCAACAGCCCAGTGCCCTCTATAGATGATTAAGGGATATCAGCTCAGCAGTCTGGGCTCTTGAGCTCATTGGCCAGTCAGTGAGTCTCTCTGTGACTCGGCGTCTGTGCTACGCCTTGAAGCTGGAGCAACAGGGAGACCACAGGAGGGGAGAGGGCTGCTCTTGTGCTCAAATCCCGCTTGCAGGTATCCTTGGGGGCATCCGGTTGGCCACTGTGAGAACAGGAGGCTGGACCAGCTGGACCCCTTTGGCCAGATCCAGGAGATGCTCTGCTTTGGTTCTTAAGAGAAGGTCTCCAGAGCTGCATCTCTTGTTGCTTCACTTTCTTTCACTAGCAGCAGCAGGAGGAGGAGGAGGAGGAGGAGGAGGAGGAAAATAGGCTTCCTCTTGCTTGCCTCGCCTTGCAAGCAAGAGGGAAGGGAAAGGGTGTTTGATTCTCTGAGACTCGTCAGAAAGGAAGAATGTGATCTGAAGGGAGGGACCTGGAGGACAGGCAGACTTGGAACGTCTGGTTCCAACATGTGGCACAAACAAGTTGTTAAGCCCTCTTGCACAACAACAGCATGGAGTCTGTAAGCAAATCCAAAACATTCCCACTTCCTAACCTGATGCCTCTGGCAAGCCTGTCAGGGCAACGGCCCTCTTCACCTGAGGTCCCCACAGACTGGTATCCAGAGCCTGCTCCCTCTGAGTGCTGGAAGATTCAGGACAGATAAAAGGAAGTCCATCTGTGCACAGTGCAGAGTTAAACCATGGAACTCACTCCCACAAAATGCACTAGAGGATTAGACAAATTCATGGAGATTTCTGAGTTGGGGTTCAACAAAATGACTCTCGGCTTCCCTTCCAATTCTATCTGGTTGGCCACTGTGGGAACAGGATGCTGGACTAGAAGGGTCCCACTGGCCTGATCCAGCAGGCTCCTCTTACATTACTAGGTGCTTATGTTATTTAAATCTGGAGGTAGCATTTAGCCACAATGACTAAATAATAAGGCCACAGATAGCCTTATTATTTACTTATTTGCACTCTGTATTAATTGTATCAACTATTAATCCCACTCTTAAGCCCCAAAATGCTCCCACAGCAACTTACACGTTGCTTTATTATTAATGGTCCTTACCCTCAGGCTTAATTTTAAAAACACACACACACACACAAGAAAAGAACACATCACAGAAGGAAAATGGACTAGGAGGATGGAGAACAAATCACAGGCTTTGGCGTTGGAAGGGACTCCCAAGGCTCATCTAGTCCAACCCCCTGTAGTGCAAGAATCTCAGCTAAAGAATTCCTGGCAGATGACCATCCAACCTCTCCTTAAAAACCTCTAGTGAAGGAGAGTTCTTCCTGATGTTTGGTCAGGAAGCCATCCTACTCTTCGGAGCAGCAGAAAACAAGCATGCTCCATCATCCATATGACAGCTGTTCAGATATTTGAAGGTGCCTATAATAGCACCTCCATGAATTTTTCTAATCTTTCCTTAAATGAAGTTGCTAAGTTCCCATGGTTGGGATTCTAGAGATTGCCCCCCCCATCACCCTCACAAGCTGGCACCTCTAGTGAAGCAGCCACTGTCCCTCACATCCTCCGGCCTCTGGCCAGCCCTATAGCTTCAATCTGAGTTGTGGATATTTTTGGATATAGTATTTTTTTATATGGATTGAAACGAGATTAGCAGAGGACTTTTAAAGAATGTTTAGAGAATGCTCCCCACTTTACATGCTTTCACTTTTGCACAGGGGGCCAGAAACGTAACCCCCTAGTAAGTGGGAAGTCGCCTGTAGTCTATTGCCAGAGCAACACCTGCTCTTCTGCTCTTAGATGCCACCTCTGCAGGGAGCTAACCATGGTCCTGTTCTCCTGCAAACTACCCTGGACTCCATCAAAGCTTGTCCTCTGCAAACCCCAACCTGGAGCAGGTCAACCTCTCTGGAGCGAGACTGTGTGCGTGTTGCTTGGTGAAATTGCAACAGTGGTTGTCGTGTTGTAGTCAGGGGTAGGTGATGCTTCAGTGCTCTGCATCTCTCTCTCTCTTTCCAGGGTTAGCAGAGCTGGAATATATGGGGCAACTTGCATGGTCCCCCCGATGTTGCTGGATGTTGCTCCCATTGGCCCCAACCACTGGTCACACTTGCTGGGGCTGTTGGAAGTTGTAGCTCAACACCAGAGGGCCGCAAGTTCCACCTCTGTGAATGAAACTTAAGTGAATCCCAGCTCAAAATCCCAGCCATTGTGTCAGAAACTGGGTCTGATGATATGGAGGACAGGGAAGGGAACATAATCAGAGATGGCTTCCCGCCTTCCAGCTGGCAGGGTTAAAATATGAGGTGGAGCTGTCAAGTTCCTCATAGCTACTTAGTTACGCAGCAGGTGAAGGGGACGTTGCCAGGGTCCTGCCCTGCTGCTGCTAGCAAAAATCCACTGAGAAATCCATTCCCCCTGGAAACACACACTTCTGTAAGGGACGCTATATTGGAAGACTGGTTGGATCAGGGCAGTAGAACTCTGGCCCTCCAGATATTATCACTAATGTCATCATCATTATTTATTAAATTTGTATACCACCCTTCATCCGAAGATCACAGGGTGGTTCACAACATAAACATATGAAACAAAAACACAGAATACCCTGTATACCCATCGTGTTGTTGGACTCCCATCATTCCTGACCATTGCCCATGCTGGCTCAGACTTGAGGATCCTGGAGACCAACATCATCCTATACCAGGGATGGGGTAGGGGTTCAGATTGAGGGTCACACTGCCTTCTGGACAACTTTCCAGGGGCCACATGCCAGGCAAAAGTAGCAGAGCAACCCAGGAACATTTGTGAGGGATGATGGGTGTTGCATTGCAGCAACATCCAAAGAGCCATGGGCAGTGGCCGACCTCGGGGTCTCAAATTTCAGTGGTGCCGTGTGTGCGATGCCAAAATTTGGCACCCCGGCCTCTAGTCTTCCATTCTACATCATAGTTGTGGCCCCATGAGATTCTGTGCCCCGTGCAACTGAACCTAAATCTGCCTCTGCCAGAGGCTGCCCATCACTGTCTTAGAATCCAAAGTGTGCAATCAAAGTGTGCGAGACGATCTGAGGTTTGTTTGCTGGCTTAAGTGTCTAGTTCTCATGATTACAGAAGTTTGAAACTCTTCTTTCGGAAGGGGCTAAATGATCTGAAACAGGAGCACAAGTAGAAGGAAGCTTGTTGTTCCAGAGGCCTCATGCGTCAGAGGTCCAGGCATAAGCACTGTGCCAGGGCTGTGTGGTATTTTGACTGGGGCAGGAAATTCATGTTGCAGAACTGGTGCACATTGGGTCTGCCTGGTTTATGAAAATGACATGGAAATCACAATGCTGACATAAGAACACCGGTAAGCAAATTGCTTGTTGCTTCTCTGCATTTTTCAGCAGCAGGAGTTACTGACTCAAGGCTTAAAACAACATTCTGGTACCGCGAGAAACTCTGGAGTAAGTCCAAGCCAGGCCTGGTTTCCTTTCTATGCTGTAATTTATTCTCAATATTTCCCTGAGAAAACAAAGCCCACGCACCAGGCCAATCTATCAGCTAGCAAGTGTTGACAGTAACTAACTCCACTAACTTTGACATCCTCCCAATCAGCCAAGAAAAGGCGCCTGCCTGGAAGCAATTTATACCTACGGACATGGACATCCACCCCTCTTCTCAGAATCCTGTCTTGTAGGCACAATTGTGAAGTAGCTTTGAATAACAAGAGGTCACGCTCCACCCGTAGCTCTTTGCTCCTGTCGTTGCTCCCTTTCCTGCATTCGCCCACTCCCACCTCACCTGACCATGTGACTCGGACTTTCAACTTTTTGCAAATGAAAACAGGGACACTCCTTAACTTCGACATCATTGTTCCCACAGCAAGGACCTGCTTCCCAATCCACTGCAGCGAGGAAGGTGAATCTCTGGTTCATTGGCTGGGTGTGACTGCAGGGCACCCCTATCTGGCCGGAGGTCTCCCATCACTGCTGCCAAATCCTTTCCATTCTGAAATCTCTTCATGTCAAGTCCAGGCTTGCTAATCAAGGTTGACACAGACATACCTATCTGCATCTGTTTCCCCTTCCCAAAGTATTTGCAAATATGTAATCTTTCCCCCCACCCCTCTCTGCCCCTCCCACTTTCTTACTGACCACACCTGCTCAGAATCCACATTTGGGGAGGATTCAGATGCTGCAACAGCTTCTGCAAGGGTGAGAAAACACACACTTGAATATGCTTGACTATGCTTGGTGAGCCGCAGGAAATGCAAAAGGTGGTTACAGGAGTACCATCTCGCCTGGCAATAAAGCACATGCTCTGCATGCAGAGCCCCAGGTTCAATCATTTGCAGTTAGAACAGGGGTGGCTAATCTGCAGCCTTCCAGTAACTGCTGAATTACAACTCCTGTCATCCCTGGTCATGCTGGCTGGGACTGATGGATTTGAGTCCAAGCACATCTGGATAGCGAACCTGTGACTCAAATCCATCAGCCCCAGGCACTGTCAAGGCCAAAGGCTCTCCGAGTTAGATGGCTCTCAAGTGGGACAGCTGGAAATGACCACTCTTTAATGAGAATATACGAAATGGCCTAATACCAAGTCAGGCCATTGGTCTATCTAGCTCAATATTGTCAATACTGATTGGCAGAAGCTCTCCAGGGTTTCTGACAGGAGGCATCCTTGGTCCAACCTGGAGATGCTGGAGATTGAACCTGGCACCTTGGACAGGCAAGGCAGACACTCCACCACGGAGCTACTGCCCTTATGGAGACCCTACCAATCAGAGTCCACAATACTGGGCCACAGGGACCAAAAGCCTTTCTCATTACAAGGCATTTCAGTATGTCCAAGTGCCTCTTAGAAGCTGTAGAATGTGCATTGATGACATGGGGGCAGGGAGAGGCATGCATGGTGTTCGGCTGAAGCTCAGATCAGACTGTGTGTCTCCAGCTCATTTCATGCTCTCAGGAACCCTGAAAAAGTTCACAGAATCATAGAATTATACAGAGTTGGAAGGGAATCAAAGGGTCATGTAATCCCTGTGCATCAATGTGCATGCTTTGATGTGGGTGGGGAACTTATCTGACACATGGGATTCTCCCCAGCCCTGCCCCCTTCTCCCAGCCCCCCCCCCCCCCCGCCTTCCTGCATGTATTGCATCCTTGAACTCCCATGTTGCCTCTTACTTCTTTGGGTGGAGGATAAAAGAGGAGTGTGTAGAAACCAGCCTCATGTTTCCTCTGCCCACTGTTGCCTTTGGCTCCGCCCACCCCTGAAATGTGGCCCTCGGGAGCTTGTCCAGAATGGGCTCAACATCCCGAGTTCAGGGAGTGCGTTATGATCTTCAAGATGTCAAGGGCGAGTCTCGTCCCCAGGCTATGAGCAAAGGCTCCTCAGCCAGGGCTTGTGCTGGTTGCATTTCCAGCCACAGGCTGGCAGCTCCTGGGAAGTGAGAGGGAAGAGCAGGATAGAAATTGGGGCCACCCACCCTTTCATATCACTAGCGTGAGTATAAAGAGTCAAATGGGATTCCCGCCCTGTGCAGCCTCCCTCTGCCAAGGCAACGCAGCATGTCAACATGTCTGAGCCTTTTTCAGACCATCCTTTGCCCCAGTTCACCATAAACAAAAGCTCCTGCACCCATTTTTAAAAACTAATTAATGACGATACAACGGACCCTTTGAATTTTGCCCCAAAATACACTTTAAGTAACAAACCAAGCAGAACATAAAAATTGTGGTTCCCAAGTATTGTTTTGATTTTAGAATACAAAAAATAATAATCCTGTAGTTATCTCTGTGGACAGTTTAGAAAAAAAATACAAAGGTGCTGATACCTTGTGTGTTTGTGTGATTTCCCAAAAAGATCCATTCTGTTGCACCAAAATTTACATTCCAATCCCTCTGCCTTTAAAAAAAACACTTATTTAAGCTCACCACAACCTATCTAGAAAGTACTGTTGTGATAAGCAGCAAACAACCCTGATCTCATTCACCAATTCAGTGGGGAACTGGGCACAATTAGGATGAGAAAACTCTAGAAGATCAAGCCTGAGAAGCAGCAGAAAACAAATAATAAACTCCAAGATGACAAAAGTTCTGTTTCCAATTCGTCTACAAAACATATTTTCTCACTTCCTCTGTAAACAATGCAGATTGGGAAGCCAGCAAACCCTGAGCAGAGGAAGACAGGATGGTGTGTTCACTGGAATGCCGTTTTGCCTCTCCGTTCAGTTTGGACGAAGAGAGAAGCTACAACATGGAGTTGGGTTGCTGGTGCTGCAAGCTTCCCTTTTTGATTGTGTGCATACTGAGGGGCCTTGAAGGCACCCAAGTCCACCTGGCAATGAGGCCTCCACCTCACCCTCCCATTCCTAAACCCCCTTAAAAGTACAAGCCTGGCTGTATGGTAGGAAGGCACACTTCTCATGCCCAGATGTACTCTTGTCCAGGCACAGAGGAAAATGCAAGCCCAGCTCATCCTCCTGCCAGGCAAATGAGAGCCAGGAGGTACTAGAGGCTGTCATACATCCGCAAGGTCTTCTCCAGCTGCTGACTGACTCTCTGGTAGAAGATGATCTGTTGCTTGAGGTATGACTGCATCATCCTCTTGAAGTCCAAGATGCGCCTCTCGTGGAAATGGTTCATCTCCGCCTGCAAGGCAAAGCCCACCACGCGGCAGCGCTTGCGGATCCCGTCTGCCTCCTCCTGGTCCATCTTCCCCTCGTCGCTCATCCTCTGGCTCTCCTTCACCTTGGCAAAGGCACCTGCCCGGGGGGAGCGGGGCAGAGAGAGACAGCAGGCAAAGGCAACACCATTAGATGGAGGGTACCCCACTCATAATCCTCGGTCTCCCCCTTTAAAAGGCACCGTTTGCTTTGGATGTGATTTTATGAATGCACAGTTGTTTTAAACCAGTGGTTCCCGACTTCATTTTGGGCGACCCCCCCCACCCCTTTGGTTCATCCCCAGTGCCCCCTATCAAACCCTATAAAAGCATCATTCAGAATAGCAGTTTGCATGACCCACTAAGGAAGATATTAACACAGTAAAATTCAGACCAGTAACAATTAATTGCACATTTATTCAAAATCCAATTAAAGCTATTTAATTAATTCAACAAAACTGATGAACACCCAGGCCCAAGGGAAACCTGAGGTTTACAGAAGCAGAAATGAGAACACAGTCTGAAAACAGTCCAATGAGGACTGAGCACGCTCAGTGGTTGCAGAATAAACTGGGTATTAATACCTCTATCAGTGTTTCTCAAATTTGGGTCCCCAACTGTTGTTGGACGACAACTCTCATCATCTCTTACCACTGGTCCTGCTAGCTAGGGATGATGGGAGTTGTAGTCCAGCAACAGCTGGGGACCCAAGGTTGAGAAACATTGTAAGTGGATACCTGGCACATTTTTATCAGGGCCAATGAGAGCGGGGTGTGGGGACCTGGTACAATTTTCTGGTGCCTGACTATCTGGCATGTTTTATGTAATTCTCAACAGAATATATAGTTAATGTCCAATGCATGCACAATCCTGAGTAACATTCTTGTAAACTTGTGCTGTGAACCAAGCATTTTCAACTCTATACGGATATTTGATTCTGCACTTTGACAGTGTGACAGCCCAGACACATCTTACTATGCACAGTTGCATTTGTATGTTTTTCTAAGTGAACACTGTGCAAATGCAACAAAGTTGTATAGTGCACATTGTGTTGTGTTACATGTACAAGTTTAACATTTGAAGTATAAGGTTTGTTTGACTACAATCATGGGGGTGTTGATATTATTGATATTAGTCATTAGGATCTTAATATTCTCAACAAGTACAAATATTATCATATCTATTCTTAACATAAAAATAAAATTGCACATTTATTTTATAGCCTTGTAAAAAAAATAAAAATTAGCCATTCCGCCCTTGCTGAGGGGCCCATTTTTTTTTTATTTTTTACTGGTGCCTAAACCTGCTCTGTCGTCCTGATTCTTATTTTACGCTAATGCAAACCATTTCAGTTCTACCTAACCATCTCAAATAAACTGTCTCACATTCCAAGGTAGTAATGATTACCACAATATTTACCATGGCCTTAACAGGTCAGGGTTTCTTGTTGGCTTAAGTTAATTTTGGAACCAGAAGGTTGCAAAAAGACTGCTCTGTGTTCTGATCTTGCTTTGACTTCTTGACTTCCTTATATCTTCCTTAAAATCACTGTCCCCCTTCTCCAAGCTAAGCATGATGCAATCTAGTTCTTATGTGTGGAAATAAATAATTAAAAGTGCAGTTTGACCTCAAGCAAGACAGACTGGGAAAGTCAGAGAGGGGCCACATTTGGATTGTCATATCAATAACCTTTGATATAAACAAGCTTTGTGAATTTGCCCACGCAAGCAAAAAAGCCAGGAAGCTACAGTTAACTATAGTTTCCTGTTGCATCTAAACTAGAAAACTGTGGTTGATCTAAAGTTTACTAACAGTGGAATCCTATATGTGGTCTGCTCAAACATATCTTTTCTGTAAACTGCTTTTTTTGTTTTTTTACAATCAAGCAGTTAATTAATTAATTAATCAATCAATCTCCTAGCTAGCTAGGAGAAGTGAGGTGAGCATGCCAATATATTTTCTAGTATTTCTTTAAGCACACACAGCCCAGAAATATCACCAGATATATGGAAATGGATGAAGCTCTTACAGGAAACATCTCTCATGCTCTCTTTTGGGGTAAATTAAAGAAGCAGTTCCAGCATGAGATAGGGAGATGGTTCTTTATTTGCTCAGATTACCATGACTTATAACTGGGGGGAGACTCAACCACCAAGCTTGGAAGGCTGGCTAACATCAATGCCACCCGAGTGAAAAGGACTATTGGTCTAAGACAAGGCCAAGAACAAGGCTGGCCCTACCATTAGACAGAATGAGAATCTGGGGGCCATAGCCATCTCCATTTTCCCAGGGTCTCCTCAAGTAGCTTGCTCTGGGGCCCCTAAGCAAGTCTGCAACCCTCAGGTACAGTGGAAGATGTTGCCCCATAATCACAAATAAAATTTAACTGCTGGTCTCGTAAGAAGATCCATGCAGGAGAGGAAGGCACCATCTTATCCTTTGCTTCAGGCAACAAAATGTCTTGGGCCAGCCCCCAAGCAAGCAAGAGGCATCCCGTTAGCCACTACGGACTTCAGCAGGACTCTCCTCGTGTTCGCAAGATTCTGAATCTATAAAGAATGAAGCCAAGAGTCCTCACTATCCAGCTGCCACCTCACGCTAATGCAAATGAAGAAATAACCCAGTTTTTGGCAATAAATAATTCAGATGGACTGCCTAATACACGAGGCAGGCACAGCGGACTGCCTTCTGCTCTCGCTGCTGCACAGTGGCCACCCTTCGGACTTACTCAGGCATAAAACCGCATCTTCTGGGCACAAAAAGAAGGGATAGCATTGGAAGAGTGCAGAAACCAGGCCACCTGCTGTCATTTGCAATGTACTCCCCATCTATAATTGATTGGGTTTTGTACTTTCTCACTGCATGCACCCATTCACATCTGCTTGCAAAACTTGTGCCACTATTGCCATGACATCTGCATTTGCACCAGCGAATATATTCTGTCTCGAAATTATTGGTATTAGGTAGTTAGATTTTGAAGACTGCAAACCAGGTAACTGTGCAGCACGATCCTCTGAGTTTGATGGTACTTATTCCCAAGGACTTAACTCACAAATAAGAAAAGATTGCCATCTTATGATGCAGTCTTGTGGATGCCCCACCTTGCCCACTCGCCTCTTCTCACAGGGGCCAGCCAGATGCCTCCAAAGGAAACCCGCAAGCGGGATCTGAGCACCAGAGCAACTCTCCCCTCCTGCAGCGTCCAGCACCTGGGGTTCAGAAGCCTGTCTGCCTTCCAATGTGGAGGCACAGCAAAGCCACCAAGCCTTCAATTAGGTTTAACTGTGAAGAGAATGGGGCTTGCAGAGTGATCCTTGGTGTGGGAACAGGAGTGCCAGGAGGACGTCCTTATTTTCTTCCGTGGAGGATGTTCTGCCCAATCTTGGCTGCCCTTCAGTCTCATTTGGGGCAACACCCTTCCTGACCTGGTTAAAAATTCTTGGGCATTTGGCTCTCCTCTCCAGCTACTTTCTTCAGCCAAATCTTCTCTGGATTGAATCTTGCCTGTCTTTATTCCAACTCTTGTTATCTTCACAGGGACTTGGGGTTTTTTCAGTGAACAGAAAGCAGATAATCAGACCAATTCCAAATTAAGCCAGCCCCCAAATCCCTACGTAGACAAGCTTAATTTGCTCCTCAAATCCTTCCTCTGCCAGTCTGAAGGAGAACAAAATGAAACTATTCCAAAAATAAGCAGCTAAATGTCAAAAATAAGTGTCTAGACAAAAAGATTCAGCAAGATTCTGCATACTCTCGACGCTTCCCATGTGCCAACAGAATGTTGCCTCACTTCAGGAAACCATGACTTTTCCTGCCTCCTGGTCTTTCCTGAGTATAGGACTTTGGGGCAGGCCCCTGCCCCAGGTGGCAGCAGGGATAGAAAAGCCCCCACAAAGGCAGCAGGGCTGAGAGCTGACATAATACAGATCACAGTTGAAAAGCCACCATCTAAGTTCATTGGGCTGCATCCAATGCTAGTTGTACTTAGAATAGGCCCATTGGCATAAATGGGTATCATGATCTAAGGTATTTGGATACACCCCATCAAACCCAGA
Organism: Podarcis filfolensis; assembly: GCF_964270895.1. Classification (NCBI taxonomy): domain Eukaryota; kingdom Metazoa; phylum Chordata; class Lepidosauria; order Squamata; family Lacertidae; genus Podarcis; species Podarcis filfolensis. Next base: position 312,865 of record NC_139616.1, read on the forward strand.
GCTTAAGCTTACCCAATTGCACCATTGTAAAAGCAATGATCCTACCCCTAACCCTACTTACCTGGGAGTAAGACCGATCCAGCTCCTAACAGTCAGGGTTGGGGAGCCTCTCCTTGGCTGGATGGCCTCCTGTCTGGGATGCTGCAGTTGCAGGATTCCTGCATTGAAGAAAGGGGCCAGACTGGATGGCCACCACGATACCCTCTACCTCTATTAATTCTATTAATTCACCAGCATGTCACTGTTTACATTAGCAAGATGCCAAGAGAATATGTGATTGGAAATACCCACGTCCTGCCCTTCTTTACAAATTGTCAACCTTAGATGGGTGGGGAACTGCTTCAGATGTTGCTGGACCAGAATTCCCATCCTCCCTGACCACTAAGCATGCTGGCTTGGGCTGATGGGAGGCCAGAACCATCTGGAAGGCCAGAGGTTCCCCAGCCCTGTCCTAGGAGAAGAATGGCATAGAAGAGAATATGATATAGAAGAGGTCTGAAATAGAATCCTGCAATACCCCAAAGGCCCACTGAACGCATAGGCTTGCTCTCCCACCCTCACTGGCTCCAGGGAGTGGGAGCGGGCTGGGAAAGGGCCTTCTCTGTGGTGGCCCCTGAACTGTGGGACCCACAGAAGTGAGTCTGGTGCCTTCACAGCGACAGATTCTGGAGGATGCTGCAGATGGCTTCTCACCCTGCCTTGGGCACCTGAGGACAGGCCTTACTTTTATGGCTTCAAGTTGTTCTTTTAAACTGTTTTAATAATAATAAATTAAAAAATTGTCCAGCAGCACCTTAGAGACCAACTAAGTTTGTTCTGGGTAAAAGCTTTTGTGTGCATGCACACTTCTTGAGATACACTGAAACAGAAGTCACCAGACAGCGCATGGAAATGCCGTTTACCTTCCCACCGGAGCAGTACCTATTTATCTACTTGCACTTTGACGTGCTTTCGAACTGCTAGGAGCTGGGACCGAACAACAGGAGCTCACTCCATCGCGGGGATTCGAACTGCTGACCTTCTGATCGGCAAGCCCTAGGCTCTGTGGTTTAGACCACAGTGCCACCCATGTTTAGTTGTTGTTGTTTAGTCATTTAGTTGTGTCCGCCTCTTCGTGACCCCATGGACCAGAGCACGCCAGGCACTCCTGTCTTCCACTGCCTCCTGCAGTTTGGTCAAACTCATGCTGGCCACTTCGAGAACACTGTCCAACCATCTTGTCCTCTGTCGTCCCCTTCTCCTTGTGCTCTCAATCTTTCCCAACATCAGGGTCTTTTCCAGGGAGTCTTCTCTTCTCATGAGGTGGCCAAAGTCTTGGGTGAGAATCCGTGTCTCTAGAGTTGGAACAGATGCAGCTGTATCATAGAGCCTGGCTATATACAATTGATTGTTTGGTATGTTTGGGATGGTAGCTGGAAGCATGTAGATATGTTTGTCGGTCAGTTGGTTTTCAGTATAAGGTGGTGTCTATGCACCCATCCTGTATTTTTATAGTAGTGTCCAGATAATATATTTCTTGCATACACCAGGTCACTGAATGTCTGCTGGAAGGTGTCCAGGGTCTGCTGACCATGTGTCCAGATAATAATAAAAATTGTCAATGTATCATAGGTACAAGAGAGGTTTGAGTGGGTAGGAGTTTAGGAAGCGTTGTTCCAAATCTGCCATGAAGATGTTGGCATACTGGGGGGCCATGCGGGTGCCCATTGCTGTGCCGCTGATCTGGAGGAACAGGTCATCTCCAAATTTGAAGTGGTTGTGGGTGAGGACAAAATGGCAGAGTTTGGTAGCAAAGTCCACTGTGATTTTATCTGAAATGGTGTTCCTGTTTTTAATATTGTGTTTTAATGCTGCAGCAGACCCTGGGCAGTAGGGTGAAGGGCAGGTGATAAGTGAATACTGTAATTATAATAAAATATGGTGTAGTGAAGTTAGGAACTTTCAGTAGGCAAACTTTGGTCAAGCTGAAGAAAAGCACTGTGGGAAAACCAAAGGCCAAATGATTTATGGGAAATATACATCTGTTGCTTTAAAACTGTAAACTAACTGGCTCTGAGAGTGTGAATACTTATCTCATGCATCTGCAGGAAGGAAAACTTCCAGTTGATTAGTGGTGATTTAACACCTGGTTACTAAGTGCTGTCCCTGTGTGAATAAGGGCTATCAAGCCTCATTACAGGAGAATCTGCTGTGTCTGTGAGAAGTTTGGGAGAAACCCTTTGATCCCAAGGTTTTGAGTACAAACAAGCTTCAGCTGTCACAAGCTGAGTTATTATCCAACTCAGTGACCATTGGTAAATTTTGAATTAGTTAGAAATTCTGAATGGTCCTTGGGGTCTGATTAAACATGGGGTTTTAAGGATAAAAACCTTAGTAAAGGAGCCTGCAAGCGGGCAGCATCCATCCGCCCTTCTGCCAGATTCACCACCTTGTTGGCAGTCGTCATTCATATGCGTGTTCTTTGTGATGAAGAATTCCTGTTGTCTTCTTGAGATGCGGATTCAGCCGAGAACTTTACGAACTGTCTTAACTTTTCTTGTGTTCTCGTTTTGTAAGTACCATATTTTTCGCTCTATAGGGCGCACCTGACCATAGGGCACACCTAGTTTTCAGAGGGGGAAACCAAGGAAAAAATATGATTCCCCCCCAGCTCTGGGAGCAGCGGACAGGCTGCACGCAGCCTGTGCACTTCTCCCAGACCTTCTCCCTGCTATTGCGGGAGGTGGGGGAATTCCCCCATCTCCCATAAAAGCCCACAGGAAGGAGAAGGGACTGACTCGGCCAGTCAGTCCCTTCTCCCTCCTTGGGGAAAAGCCCCCAAGAGCGGCGCACTCTTTAAAGGCTGCACGGCTCCTGCGGGCTTTTCTGCGAGGTGGGGGAATTCCCCCACCTCGTAGAAAAGCCTGCAGAAGCCGCACAGCCTTTAAAGAGCGTGTGGCTTCTGCTTGCTTTTGCGAGAAGTGGGGGAATTCCCCCATCTCCCGCAAAAGCCCACAGGAGCCGCGCACCCTTTAAAGAGTGCGCGGCTCCTGTGGGCTTTTTGACCGAGCGCTGCGTTCCCCACCGCCAGCCTCCAAACCAGGTCTGGGAGCAGCGCGAAGGTGTCACATGCCTTCCCGCTGCCCCCTGAGCCTGTGGGGCTGGCGGTGGGGGGAAGCGCTGCTTTCCCCCACCGCCAGCCTCAAAGACCAGACTCTCCTGGCTTCAGCGAAAGCAACGCGAAGCCTCCGGAGCGCAGGCTTTGGAGGCTCCGCGTTGCTATTGCTGAAGCCAGGGAGCCTGCTTTCGCTCCATAGGACGCACACATTTCCCCTTCATTTTTGAAGGGGAAAAAGTGCGTTCTATAGAGTGAAAAATACCGTACGTTTAGCTAGCGATGCTTTACAATGTTGTTATTTTCTTGTCTGAACCACATAAGAGATGTGCCTACTTTTAAGTATGTTTAATCTTGTTTTTTAAATAACTTTTAAAAAAGGATTTTCCTATTTTGTTCTGTGTGCCTTTCTGGGGAAAGTCTGAATCCACAGTCTGACCACTTAGCCTCCTACTGAACCTGTTGAATTTCTGCCTGCATTTTGTGGTAAAGCAATACGGGGTGGGGGCAGCCTGTAACAAGGAAGAGTAACCTTCTCCCTTGGGTTAATCTTCTGGGCTATCCCCGGACAAGGGAGTGGTGGCAGCAACTACCCCTTCTGTTGTGTTTGTCCTGAAAAAGTAAATGCTGTGGCACCACCTTCCCTCTCCTAGCCGGGTCCTGCTGGATTGTAGGACAGGTGGGGAAGGTGGGTGTGGCCCAGCATTACTACAGATGGGATGCACTGTAATGCTGACCTTATTCACCATCCGCCATTCATTTCCTCCCAAGGAAGACAGCAAGAGCATTTGCCTTTTGGGAAGGCAGGCCAGGCATATGCCCACATAAGACACCAGAGGTTGGGAAGGGGCCTCTCTGTCTACTGCCCCACCCCCCGCTTTTAAACCATGTGCTGAGAAGCTGCTGGGACTCACTGCTTTCCTGCTGTCCTTTCCCTTTCCTCCTGGCACTTGCGTGCAAATAAACAGGATCTTGCTTCCCTAGGAGTTCATGTCCTCCCTCACTGCTGACCGGAGGTTATATAATCCATTGTGGCAGCCCAGGAAGCAGTTATGAAGCTGGCCTCATGACACCCCCACCCCCCACCCTGCTTACGATTCCTGCCTTTCTTCAGCAGAAAAAGAACATCTTACAGAACAGAAAGCAGAGTTTGGGCCAAGCTCCAGAGACCTCAAGACGCTGCTGCACCACAACTCCCATCATCCCTGACAGTTGGCCATGCTGGCCTGAGTTCATGGGAGTTGTAGCACACCGACACTTGGAGGGGGCCTCTGCTCCCTCCCCCTGCACTCACACAGCTGCAAAGGTTTCACTGATGGCCATGGCGGGGCGGGGGGATTTCTAAAACTGCTGGGGTTTGGTCTGGATGACCCCTTGGCTACCTTTCACAGTGGGGACACAGGTTTCTGGGCAGGAGTTGATCACGGTGAGGGTTTGCCTTGCTCTTAGCACGTTTCTCCCTTTCGTCCCGAGTTTGCATGTCTTCAAAGTCCATGACACCTTTGGTGAAGGCTGTTCTCCAATTGGAGTGGCAGCTGTATATAATACAGCTCGGCAGCTGTATCCATGACTGAGCAGCCCTATTTAGGATCCACTCTGCTCACCCTGAAAAGGGGGAGGAGCTAGAAAAGGTGCCCTAAACATAGTCTGCCTCCCTTTTTCCCTGACTGGATTACCACGCCCAGTGGGGTCAGCAGTGGTTGTAAAAGACAATTGAACTTTGGAACATGAAATATACGGACTGTGTTAGATAACTCTCACAATAAAGTAGGTTCCGTGATGTGATGTAGATTTCCCAGAACATTTTGACTTTAAACTTTCCAGAAAAAAATCCTATGCAAACTAGGGAGATTTGCATAGGGAATTTTTCCAGTGCCCTAGAGTGATCTAAATTCAGCATGTTTATTTTGTCTCCCATAAGCAAAGCTCAGAAGTTCAAAACTGCCAAACTGGATTTGAACTGCTGTGAGCAAAATGGATTTGTGGGAAATGCAGCGCACCAATAAATTGGCTGTGGTTATGATCCTAGGCCACCTTTTCAAACCCATCTGGCACGGATCACCACCCACCTCGCTTTTCAGTGGGAAACAAGGCAGCTCTTGCCTCTGAGCTCAAACATGACTTCTCCTTTTCCCCTGCCCTGATTCACGGGAGTGTCAGCCTACTCCAAACCCCACCTTCAATCCACAGGTGTGGTTTAGATTCCATGTGTGTGTCACCTTAGTGAGGCATGCAAACAGGAGAGACGCCCACATTGTCTGCAATTCTCTCCTTCTCTGCTCCCACCAGCCATAGGGAAGAGATGGAATCTGCTGCCACAAGGTGCAGTGACAGCTGCCGGCATTTTGGCAATGCTCTCCAAAGGGAGCCTCGTTTCCTGGACTTTTAAAGTCAGCTTTATTGAGAGTTTTCCACATAGAGTACAATAAAGAGAACTCTGAGCCAAGAAAATAGAAGAGAAGCAAGAGAGAAGAATAAAGTAACAGAAAAAGAAGAGAAGAAAGAAGCTCAAGGTCCTCTGCCATAATGGTATCTTGACCCTCATTCCACACACACAAGAGGGAGCTCTCCCCCCCTTCTGCCAGCCTCCCACCTGGGAGATCCTCTGCACACTTCCTGTCATGCAAGGCCCCTCATCTTCCACCCACCACCTTCTGGGGTGTCTCTTCATTAGTCCAAGAAAGAAAATGCCAAAAAGCAAAGCACACACACACACACACACACACATATATATATATATATATATATATATATATATATATATATATAATTAACAAAGACCAAGCAAAGATTAAAGACCACAGAAAGGCAAGAGAAAAAAAGCAAGAAAAAACAAAAATGAAAAGAGTGCGCTCAGGTTATCTGTCTGCCAATTGTATCTATAACAATTATTTAAAGTATTAAAGGTATAAGGGACGCGGGTTGCACTGTGGGTTAAACCACAGAGCCTAGGGCTTGCTGATCAGAAGGTCGGCGGTTCGAATCCCCGCAATGGGGTGAGCTCCCGTTGCTCGGTCCCTGCTCCTGCCAACCTAGCAGTTCGAAAGCATGTCAAAGTGCAAGTAGATAAATAGGTACTGCTCCGGCGGGAAGGTAAATGGCGTTTCCATGCGCTGCTCTGGTTCGCCAGAAGCGGCTTAGTCATGCTGCCCACATGACCCGGAAGCTGTACGCCAGCTCCCTGGGCCAATAAAGCGAGATGAGCGCCGCAACCCCAGAGTCGGCCACGACTGGACCTAATGGTCAGGGGTCCCTTTACCTTTATTCAAGGTATACACTCCAAGATAATCCTGCTTTATCCTGTTTAAAAAAGGGAAAGGGGTGTGTCTTCCATTTCTTCCCTTCTTTTCCCACAGCAACCACCACAACCTTTGAGGCTTTTCGTCCTGTGCTCACTTCCACTTGTGCCCTGGAACCTTTCTTCAAGTCCATCTCTGCTTGTCTCTTGGCATTTCTGGTCATCAATACATTTATAACGTCCTTAGGAGGACAAGCAAATTTAAGCACAAATTCGACCCACAGCTGTGAGGCATTCGCGAGCCTTTTTGCGGAGAAAGTCCTGTTGCTCTGCCGTGACCTCCCTGCCAATTTAGATACAGTGACTGAACTGGAGGCCCCTCAACTGTCTTCGGGTCCAGTGTTGGACCATTTCGATCAGATACTCCCTGCTGATGTGGATAGATTCCTCCAAGCTGATAGGCCCACCACCTGCCTTCTCGATCCGTGCCCGTCTTGGCTGATTAGGGCGTGTCCAGATGTCGCACGGACCCCCCGGTTGAAATTATCAATTTGTCCCTTGGCACGGGGACATTCCCAGGGGAACTGAAGGAAGCAGTGGTGTTTCCGCTCTTAAAGAAAACTTCACTAGATCTTTTAGACCTATCCAATTACCGCCCAGTTTCAAATCTTCCATATCTGGGTAAGGTAATTAAGAGAGCAGTTGCTGAACAGCTTGGTAGGTTTCTGGAGGAAACATCGGCTTTAGATCCATTTCAGTCCGGGTTCCGTCCTGGTTTCGGGACCGGGACGGCTCTGGTTGCCCTAACAGATGATCTTCGTAGACAACTGGATCGAGGTGGGTCAGGACTGCTGATTCTTTTAGATTTGTCAGCAGCCTTTGACATGGTCAATCATGATCTTCTGGACCACCGCCTCACCAACATGGGAATACAGGGCAAAGCCCGTAAATGGCTGTGCTCTTTTATCTCTGGTCAGGGACAGAGGGTGGTGCTAGGGAGGGAGATGTTGTTGCACCACTCCTTGGTGTGGCAAGTGCCACAGGGTGCAATCCTCTCCCCAATGCTTTTTAACATCTTTATGCGCCTCCTTGCCCAGACTGTCCGGAGCTTTGGGCTGGGCTGTCACCAATATGCTGATGACACTCAGCTCTATCTGCTGATGGATGGCCACACCGACTCGGCCCCGGATACACTGACCAGATGCTTGGAAGCTGTGGCTGGATAGTTTTGTGGGAGCTGATTGAAACTAAATCCTTCAAAGACAGAGGTCCTATGGCTGGGTCGGGATGGCATGGGGATGAGAGACGAACTCCCTTCTCTTGCGGGGGCCCAATTAGTGCCATTGCCTTCCGTTAAGAGTTTGGGTGTAATCCTTGACGCCTCCCTTTCCAGGGAGGCGCAGGTTACAGCAACAGCCAGGGCGACCTTTTTCCACCTTCGCCGCATCAAGCAGTTGGTCCCTTACCTTTCCCGCCCCGCCCTGGCCACAGTGATCCATGCGACAGTCATCTCCAGGCTTGACTACTGTAATTCGCTCTACGCAGGGCTGCCCTTGAAGCTGTCCCAGAAACTCCAGCGGGTGCAGAATGCTGCAGCGAGGCTCCTCACGGGGTCTCTGCCATGGGAGCATATTCACCCAGTGCTTTTCCAGCTGCACTGGCTCCCGGTGGCCTTTGGCTTAGAATCAGTTTGATTCCCTCCCCCTCTTTCTTTTTCCTTTCTCCTCCTGTGATGAGGCTGCATTTTCAATATTTTAATGTATTTTAATCTTGTTTTTAAGTTTGTATTCATTCAACTTGTTTTTATTATTGCTTGTTAGCTGCCCTGAGCCTGGCCTTGGCTGGAGAGGGCGGGGTATAAATAAAAATTTTTATTATTATTATTTCTCTCTTCAGGCATCTCAACAGCTTTCTTTGTCTTTCCAGTCCTCCAGGCAGTCCACACCCTCACCTGCTGCTGCCTCACATGCAGGCAGTTATTGATCCAAATCTCCTCGGGCAGATCCTGCGCTTTCTGCCATCTGAAGTATCTACAGTTTGATCTCTCTCAGAATTCCACGTATCTAGACTCTTAATTCTGACAGCTGTTCATCTAGTAGCCATTGTAAAAAAAATCAACACAAGATTATTTTTACCAAATTCTGTTTAGTCACACACCCTTTGGGAGTCTCTGCTTCCAAGAACTTGTGTCTGCTTACACATTCCTTTCACACAGGAATCAAACACAGTTTTGCTTTTCATAGCAAACAAGCATGCTCGCAATGGAGAGTTATAGACAATATATGTTGAAGATTTAAAGCAGGTTCAGACTTTAAGCGTTTTGGTTCATTCTCATGCCTGTTGATAAGTGCTTTATCATCTCCCAGCAGCCCATTTCTTTTCTGAGTAGCAATTAACTGGCAGACAGAAAATCCCATTCTTATTTGCTTCCAGTCTTAAAAATTGTTAAAAGAGGGAGGTTTGCTGACCTGGTGCCCTGAAAGGGTGGGCCCCATGGAAAGTTCCTTGCTCAAGATGTTCACCCACCCCCTGGAAACTTCCTTGCCTCGGGAAAGCAATTCCAACAGAACACCAGAAATATTATTGATATTTTAGAATATCTGGAATTTAGAAATGATAAACAAATGGCCTTAATGCTAATAGACGCTGAAAAGGCCTTTGATAACATTTCTTGGTGTTTTATAAAAAAACAGATAAAATTAATGGGTCTGGGAGAGAGATTTGAGAGAGGAATTGAGGCCATCTATACAAATCAAAAAGCAAGATTGATTATTAATGGCATTACCACAGAAAATATAGAGATTAGAAAAGGCACAAGGCAAGGCTGCCTCTAATAATAATAATAATAATTTATTTATACAGTGGTACCTCGCAAGACGAATGCCTCGGAAGACGAAAGAGTTTTTCATTTTTTGAGTTGCTTCGCAAGACGAATTTCCCTATGGGCTTGCTTCGCAAGACGAAAACGTCTTGCGAGTTTGTTTCCTTTTTCTTAAAACCGCTTGAAGAGGTGCAGTTGCAACTTGACCGTGCTTCACAAGACAAAAAGACTCGCGGAACGAATTAATTTCGTCTTGCGAGGTACCACTGTACCCCGCCCATCTGTCTGGGCTTCCCCAGCCACTGTGGGTGGCTTCCAAAAACAAGCAGGATTTAGATTAAACTATAAAATACTAATTCATTGGTTAAGAACATGAGCTTAGAGGAGAAGAAAGATTTACAAGAAAGCACACGTCTAGAGATTAAGAATAAAGTAAAATACCTAGGAGTTTGGTTCTCAGCTAAATGCATAGACTTGTATCAAGAAATCATAGAATGAAATTAAGAAAAATTTGGAAATCTGGAGCAAACTTCACCTCTCCCTTTGGGGTAGGATATTGGCAGTTAAGATGAATGTTTTACCAAAAATGATTTTTTTATTTCAAACCATTCCATTTTAGGAGGTATGAATTGTTTTCAAAACTGGAGAAGGGCCATCGCAAGGTTAAATGGAATGGTAAAAGGCCAAGAATAAAACATCTAATTCTTATTGACCAGAGGGAGAGCGGGGTTTTGCTCTACCTGATCTTGAATTACCGTATTTTTTGCTCCTTAAGACGCACCTTTTCCCTCCTAAAAAGTAAGGGGAAATGTGTGTGCGTCTTATGGAGCGAATGGAGGCTGCGCAGCTATCCCAGAAGCCAGAACAGCAAGAGGGATTGCTGCGCAGCGAAAGCAGCGATCCCTCTTGCTGTTCTGGCTTCTGAGATTCAGAATTTTTTTTTTCTTGTTTTCCTCCTCCAAAAACTAGGTGCATCTTATGATCTGGTGCGTCTTAAAGAGCGAAAAATACGGTATACCATGCTGCGACTGGGCTGTCATGGATTAGAGAGTAGATCATACTTAAAGACACAGATTTATTAGATTTAGAGGGCTTCAACAACAGGTTTGGTTGGCACACGTATATGGTTTAGGAGAAAGTTAAGGTACACAAGGGGTTTCTAAACCATATAATTAGAAATCACTCTATAAAATCTGGGACAAATATAAGAGAATACTGGAACCTAAAATCCCCTTGTGGACCTCCCTGATAGAGGCCACGGCAGTAAAAAGAAAAAATGCACAAGGTGATTGGGCAACGTATAGAATGCTATTAGAGGAAAATAACAATAATTTTAACCTGAAAAAAATTGATGAAATTAGAAGGTATGTGACGGATTGGCTACAACACTTTCAAATAAACAAGAGGTGGATCATTGATAGACAAACAGGATTTGAAAAAGAAACATCAAGACTAGAAAAAGAATTAGTACAAGCCAAAAGTAAGCATATCTCCAAAATATAATCTCCAAAGTATAATCTTCTACTCGAGTGGGAAACTAAAGAAGAAGAAGTGAAAAGTGGAATGGTAAGTTGGGCCTGAGACCTTGGCCATAATATCTATATGAACCAATGGGAGAGACTATGGAAAGAAGATGTCAGGTTCACAGCGTGCTATAATTTAAGAGAAAATATTATGAAAATGTTATATTGGTGACACCTCACTACAGCCAGACTGGCCAAAATGTATAAGATTGGAAAATTGTTGGACATGTAAAGAGGGGAGAGGGTCATTTATGCATATGTGGAGGGAATGTGGAAAAATTAGGAAGTTTGGGGATGTTATAAATAACGAACTAAAAAAGATGTTAAAAATCCCATTCACAAAATGACCAGAAGCCTTCTTATTAGGGATAATGCCAACTGAAATAAAAAAAGAAGTAAGACCTCTCTTTATGTATGCAACATCCGCAGCCAGAATTTTAATTGCAACGCATTGGGAAAATGAAATTACACCTACAAAATCAGAATGGCAAGTTAAACTATTAGAATATCTGCAAATGGCAAAAATGACAGGGAGGGTAAGAGGGTATTAGAAGCAAAAAGTAAATCAAGAATGGATTATATTCAAGGAATATCTTAAAAATTACTGTGACAGCAAAAACCTCCTGGCAGATCTTGAATGAGTCTTGCAATGTACAGATAATATAAGTAAATTTATTGTTTCTATTTAATTTTTCTTTCTTTTTCTTTATCAAAAAGATTTATGAATAATAATAATAATAATAATAATAATAATAATAATAATATATTTATACCCCGCCTATCTAGCTGGGTTTCCCCAGCCACTCTGGGCGGCTTCCAACAAAACACTAAAATACAATAACCTATTAAACATTAAAAGCTTCCCTAAACAGGGCTGCCTTCAGATGTCTTCTAAAAGTTTGGTAGTTATTTTTCTCTTTGCCATCTGGTGGGAGGACGTTCCACAGGGCCGGTGCCACTTTCGAGAATAGTATGAAACTGTGTAAAATATAACAAGAGTAATTCAGTTTTTTTGAGAACATTCAGAAGTCTACTTTAGGTCTTTTTAAATGCCTTGCATTCTTTTTTATTTTTTGTTGTTGTATGGGATGGGATATAAATTGTAATATATTATATTGTTGTATAATTTTGTGAAATATGTTTAATAAAGATTTTTTGAAAAATAAAAAACCCTAAAACGTCCTTGTCTCCAGTGTGCTGTCGTCTTCTTCCGAGACACTGAGGTTTCCTCTCTTATCTCAAAAGGGAATTATGCCTTGATTACCTCTGACCACCGCATAATTATCTCTGCCAATGGGATCACCAGTAGCTGATAACTTAGTCTGCCATCTTTCTTCCCCAGAAGTCCAAATGGAACCTCCAGTTTCCAAAGCAGTCTACCTTTCATGGCTGGTTGTTTTATGCCCTGCTGGCAAGCTTCCTGGACTGGAATGGCTTGGGTCCGGTCCAAGAAGTCCACCTTCCCCAAGCTCGGGCCTTCCAGAGATTTGAGACTCCAACTCCCATCATCTCCAACCATCAGCAATGAGGGCTGTGTCTGATGGGAGCCGTAATCCCACTGGTGGAGGAAAGGGGTGCGGTGGGTGCGGTCTGCCCCAGGTGTTATCCTGGGGGGGTGACATCGCCGCCCCGCCCCCTGGGCAGCTCACCCCGCCCCCAGGTGCACAGCATGTGTGCTGCTCTGGGTGCCGGAGCAGGCAGCTCCGCCTCTGCATAGTCCATCTATATGGAGGGCTGCAGTGGCACTTTTCTGAAATTCCTATTAACCAAAAAGGGCCCCTACTTACCTGGGAGTAAGCCCCCTTGAACTCAGCGTTATTTACTTCCAAGTAGATGCATATTGGATTGCGGTGTAACAGCACAACCCCAAATGTGCATTAAGATGATAATCATGTTAATTTCAATGGGGCTTACTCCCAAGCAAGTGGGTGTGGAATAGTTTTTCAGTGGGGACTACAACCCTGCAAACTAGTCTGAAATGGGGTCTTTGGGAGTCCTTTTTTCTTTTTTAAAAAATCTTGCACCTGCCATCAATAATACTGGTCTACCTTATGGTTGTTTTAAAGATTACAAAAAAGGAGAATGCATTTGATATATTTCGTATCCAGCTTAGTCATACTCAAAGTAGACCCACTAAAATTAATGCCCATTCCTAGTTTAGGTCCATTAAGTTCAGTGGGTCTGCTTTGAGCATGTCTTGTTCAATACAACCCAATGGACAACTCAAGGAAATCGTACAATCACAATCACATGCAGATTTATTTAGGCATTAAGTCGTACTGATTTCAGTGAGATTTACTTCTATGTAAGCATGCAGCCTTTATCAATTAAACACACATAAATTGGCATTCTTACTCCCAAGTAAACATGCAAATGTCTAATTGATTTGTGGATTAAACATTGCCACCTTGACACTATGGATATAAAACTCATTGCTGGAGTTCTGAAAGCACAACCCAAATGATCAAGGGGATGGAGCAACTATGAAGAAAAGCTGCAGTGTTTGGGGGTTTTTTGTTACTAAAAAGGGGACATGTGAGAAGTTTGCCAGGAGTGGAGAAAGAGAAGTGTTTCTCCCTCAACACCAGAATGAAGCTGCATGTTGGGAGATTCGGGACAGATGGTAGAAAGCCCTTCTTTCCACAGCACACAGTTGATCTATGAGACTCCCTCCCACAGGAGGCAGGAAGGGCCACCAACTGGGATGGCTTTCAAAGAGGGTTCAACAAATTCTTGGCATCTTCCCATACAAGGATCCCTCTTTCCTGTGAATAAGCCCTTTGACCTCATGAAGACTTTATTCTGAGCAGACATGCTTAGGACTATATACTGTCCATCTCCTACGTGGAGGAGAGGCCTATTGATGGCTCGGCTCTGGGATTCTTCTGAAAACCAGTTGCTGGAAGGGAGGGAAGAGGGCTCTTGGCCACGGTGAGCACAGGATGCTGGCCAAGATGGGCCATGGGCTGGATCCAGCAGGCTCTTCTTATGCTTTTACTACAGTGTCTGCCTGGGACAAGAGCCTCCCCAATCTGAGGGAAGCAGAGCTGAACTGGAAAGGCCCCTGGCAAGGCCCTCCTTCTGCCCCCCCTGCAGAGCGTGGCAGCCTCGCCAAGTCTTGGCACCAAGAGCCACCACAATGCTGCCTGTGCGGTGACAAGCTCTCTGTGTAACCATGCCCATGTGCCCCTGTGAGCTGCTGATCTCTGTGTAACTTTCTGCCTTTTTTCTCAATGCCTGGGCACAGTTCCAGGGAGATAAGTCTCAGCCAGCCTCTGTCTCTGTTTCTCTCTCACACAGACACAAACACACACAGAGACAGCTGCTCTTTGTAATGAAACCAAAAGGCAAGGCAGTGGGTGTCATGGAATCCTTTCAGATCCCTTGTTTCAATTCTGCTTTCATGCCTGACTGTTACATTTATTTATTTATTTAACCTATATAACAAAATTTATATGCTGCTTGATTACAGAAAACCTCTAAGCTGTTTACAAATTATCAAAAAAGTAAAATTCTCAAACATATTTTAAGCAGGTGCTGAAAGGTTGCAGTGAGGATGCCTGCCTAATGTCAACAGGCAGGGAGTTCCAAAGTGTAGGTGTTATTCCACTACAAGACTGACTTCTTACGAGTGCGGAGCAAGCATGATGTGGACCTGTAACCAGTTCTGCAGACTGACATGATCAAAAGGGCATGTCTGGGGTAAGGCAATCCTGAAAGTAAACTGGGATGGTACTTCTCTATTGTACTATATTTTAAATTCTAGTCTTCCATTAACTTAGTTTGTGAGCTATTCTGCATCTGCATGCATTAACAGCTGGAAGGGAGGGGAACCCAGGATATGAATAAAATTAATTATGTTACAAATAAATAAAATTCCCACAGGGAAAGCTGAGCGAAATGCAGGCAACAAGGGGTTGAGATCAGAGCACTAATAAGCTTCCAGAGAGACTGGCTTGGTTCAACAAGCTAGCAAACAGGGGCAGCTCCAGAACTTCTGTGCTAAGGCCTCAGATCTGCTGCCTCTTTCCTCCCTTTTAAAAACTTTGTTTTGTTTTGTTTTACTTATTTTACAGCTGGGCAAAGTACAGTCCCTGCTCCCCTTCACTTTAATCTGCCAGAGGCATCTCTACAGATAATTTGCATATGCAAATTTTTATGCTGGGGGGAACAGGGCCTCAGGTCCTTTAATTCCTCAGAAATGTTCCTTTGAAACCGCCAGTTTCTCGCCCTCCCAACTTGGCCATCCTTGTTCCATCCTCATTGGGGATTGTGAGGACACTGCAGGTTAAGCCACACGGAAACTGCTTTGAGACATGGACACAGAATTCCCACCGTGGATTTCCGGTTTGCTGCGGATCGCATAGGAGTGTGAGTCTAGTTCTCTGGGACAGACTCGATCGCCGCAAGGGATTTAGGGGAAACACAAAGGCGCTGTGTACCTTTGGAAGAAGCCCGAAAGGATGTTTTGGGCGCTGGGGATATGGCTGCGCACTTAGCAAGCTCTCTTGCCCCCCGATCCGCCCTATAAAGAGCAGGGAAAAAGGGCGAGATTGAGCCGCGAGTGCTAGGATCCATTGGCTACCCCGTGGTGAGAAGCCTCAGGCTCCAAGCAAAAAAGCTGCAAGCTCTCTGGTAAATTAAAGCTAAAAGCCAAAAGGATTAATTAATTGGCAAAAAAATCTGGATTATAATTGGCAAAAAAGATGGGGTGAAAAAAGGAGGTCTGTCCTGGCTGTGATGAGCTCTACTCTGCATGGGGACTTTCTACAAGTGCTAGAGTAGCGGATTGCATTTTGTTTTTCTTTTGCTGCCAAATAACTTTCACTAAATAATTTACAGGGTTGGAAAATAAAGAAGGACTAACTCCCATCCCTGTACATAAAGGGGGAGCTATAATTTGGAAATAAAGACTTACTTGAACTCTGGAAGTACAATCTTTCCAATGGGAAGTATAGATACAAGACCGCTATACACATAGCGAGGAAACAGAGAAAAGTCTTAACAAATAAAAGATTAGGAAAAGAATTCATAACATCAGATAAGACAAAAAAGAATAGTAATTTATGTATAGACAGATATGACCCGCAGCAAATTTTTAAAGATGAGGAGGGAAGAATGATAGCCAAACAGATAACATCACAGGGCAAAAAAAAAAAAATGTAATAGAATATACGCACCAAATGAAAGAAAATCGGAACTTTATAAACTGTTAGAGGAAAAATTATTTGAATTTACAGATCAGAAAATAATATTTACGGGTAACACTAATGGGGTAGTGTCCCTGGATATAGATAGAACAATAAGAAAGACAGATTCGAAAGAAGGGAGACTACTTGCCACCTTTTTTTAATCTGGTGGGAAATCTTACATTAACGGGCATTTGGAGATTCAAACACCCTTTGGAAAGGGAATATACTTTTTTCTCAGAACCAAATCAATTTGCTAGAAGAATAGCCTCAATATGGATTTCCAGGGAACTAACATTAAGAACGAGAAAGGTGGAAATACAACCAAGGACACTTTAGGATCATAATGCAATTTTATTGGAATTAAGAAGAGAAGAAAACTCACCATTTAGGTGGAGGCTAAGTGAAGGACTATTAGATAATCAAATGACTTTGCAGAAAGCTCAAAAAACCCTGAGAGATTATTTTGAATTGAATTTGAATCATGGTACGGACTTAAATGTGGTTTGGGACACAAGTAAGGCAGTGATGAGAGGTTTCTTTACACAACAAAACACCTTGCAGAAAAAGGCAAGGGAGAAGAAAAAGAGTTATTAGATGAGTTGATTATGAAAAGCAATTAATTAAGAAACCCGGAAACGAACTGATAAAACAGTGTATTAAGATGTTACAAACCCAATTTTCGATGCTAATAAATCAGGAAGTTGAGTGGGTGAAAAATTGATAAAACATAAAAATTTTGAATTTCTTAATAAACCAGGGAAACTTTTAGTGTGGCAGTTAAGGAAGAAGGTGTCATGTGACAAAGGTATTTGAGAGCAGAAGCGGTAAAGTCTAGAAATGTGAAATGCTAAAAAGCTTCAGAATCATTTAGCATGCTGAATCACTGTGACTCATCTTGAGGATGACTCATTCCCTGTATCTGCTTGCAGAAAGACTCAGTGACTCAGTCAGTGTCTGCAGTGTCTCAATCTATGCGTGTGGTGGAGCCTGTGCTCTGTGAAGCCTGTGCTCCGTGGAAACTCTGTGTATGCTCTGAAGCTAGTTTAATCTTCTGTTCACTATGCTGTTATTTGCAAACAAGTTTATTTTAACTCATTAAAGCTTTTATTCTTTTACTGAAGAAGACTCTGCATTATTAATTTACGCTGTGCGTCAGAAAGGTATAAATACAATTAATAAATTGAAAGTAGAAGACAAAATAATAGATAATCCAAAAGAGATTAGGAAACAATTTGTAAGATTTTATATGGAAACTTTATATGTGCACTGCCGACAGATGAAAGACAACATAATATAATAGACATATAGTGGTACCTCGTTTTGAGTCCGGGATCTGTTCTGGAGCCCCGGACGCTCGACAGAGCGTCACTCTGCACACGCGTGTGGAGCAGTTTTGCACTTCTGCATATGCGTGAAGCGCGATTTAGCGCTTCTGTGTGTGAGTGAGTGGAAAACCCGGAATTAACCCATTGCAGTACTTCCAGGTTTGCCACGGATGTGCCACGGAATGGACGACCGATAGAGCAGACTTAAACCGAGGCACCATTGTAATAGAATATCTGGAGGCCAAGAATGATAAGGAAGCAGCTTTGATGTTTATTGATGCGGAGAAGGCCTTTGACAATATTTCATGGACTATGGAAAGGATGGAATTTGGAGAATCATTTCTCAAAGGAATTGGTGCTATATACTCTGAGCAGAAACCATACTGATTGTTAACAATGTACTGAGTGAAAAATGTGACATTACTAAAGGAACTAGACAGGGTTGTCCCCTGTTGCCATTATTATTTACAGGTATTTTAGTCCTAGAAGTCCTGGCGAGAACTGTAAGAGCAGGAGTGAAAGGAATTTCGGTGGGGAACAAAGAATATAAATTGAAAGCCTTTGCGGACAATCTTGTGATAACAGTTGAAGAACCTTTGACTAGTGCAACAAAGGCACTAGAAAAGATTCAGCAGTTTGGACAAGTTGCTGGTTTTAAACTTAGTAAGACAAAACCCAGAATGTTGGTCAAAAATATGACAGTACAATCTAAATAATTGATCATGGAAATAACTGTGGGGAAAACGGTCAACTATTTAGGGGTATAGTTAACTACAAAAAATATTAATAAATTTAATGATAATTACATACCTATGTGGAAAGAAGTAAAGAGAAACTTGGAGGTGTGGGGAAGGATAAATTTATCATTTTAGGGAAGAATATCAGCTATAAAAATAAATGTGCTACCAAGAATACTATTTCTGTTTCAATCAATACCACGATCAGTGTGGTAGGGCACTTTAAAGAATGGCAAAAAACAATATCTAAATTTATCTGGCAGAGGACTGAACCAAGAATAAAATATAAGTTACTGACAGACTCTAAAGAAAGAGGTGGCTTCTCCTTGCCAGATTTGAAGTTATATTATGAAGCGTCCTGCCTTTTCTGGCTTCAGGATTGGATTTTGTTTTTTAAAACCCCAGATCTTTAGACGTGGATGGTGATGATAATAGGTTTGGGTAGCATGCATATTTGTGGTATGAAAAAACGAGAGTACACAAGGGATTCCTGAACCACCTGGTAAGAAAATCAATCTATGGGGTATGGGATAGATACCAAAGTTTATTGGAGCGGAGAACACCATGGTGACTCTCTCCATTGGAAGCAATTTCGGTTAAAAAATTGAATATGAGAGGAGAGTGGGCCACTTATAAAGAATCGTTAACAGAAGCAGAAGATCAACTAAAAATGAAGATATAAGAGAGTTACTAACAGATTGGTTACAGTATCATCAATAAAATGACATCTTTAAAGTAGATAAGAAAAAAGGTTTTGATACAGAGAGGTCGAGGTTTGAAATAGATCTGTTGCAAAATAATGTGAAAGTACTTTTAAAAACGTACAAATTACTTTTAGAATTGTATACAGTCATGCCTCATGTTGCATCCGCTTCAGGTTACGTTTTTTCAAGTTGCGTCCCGCAGCAACCCGGAAGTACTGGAATGGTTACTTCCGCCGCTCGTGCAGAAGCGCTAAATCGCGCCGCGCGTGCGCAGACAAAGCACCTCAGGATGCGAACGCTTCGAGTTGCAGACGTGCCTCCAGAACGGATTATGTTTGCAACTCAAGGTTCTACTGTACAAAAGATGAAGAAGTTAAGACAGTGATGATTCACTGGGCAAGAGACTTTGGAAACAATATCCAATTTTCATTATGGGAAAAGTTATGGAAAGAGGATTTAGAATTTACTGCATGCTGTTCGTTGAAGTACAACTATATGAAAATGATGTACTGTTAGTATCTAACACTGAGTAAAATTGCGAAAATGTATAGAACTAGTTCAAATCTGTGTTGGAAATGTAAAGGGAAAGAGTGTACCTTCTACCATATGTGGTGGTCTGTGGAGTGGTAAAAGCTTTCTGGGAAATGATATATACAGTAATGAGTTAAAGAAAATGTTTAAGAAAACTTTTGTTAAAAAACCAGAAGCTTTTTAGTTAGGTATAATAGGTGAAGAGATACCAAAAGAAGACAAAAAGCTTTTCATGTACGCAATGACGGCAGCAAGAATACATCTAGCCCAGAGATGGAAGGAGGGAGAAGGGCCAACCAGAGAAGAATGGCAGACTAAATTGATGGAGTATACAGAGATGGCAAGAACTTTTATTTTAATGTTTTGAAATGGTTAAAGTTAAAATGTATAAAATTATGTAAAACCAATAAAAAATTATATATAAAAAAAGAATTCCCACTGTGGAAAAGAAGTCATCTGCTGCAAGGCATAGGAAATACTAACTCCGTATGCTCCAACAGCTCCTGTTTATCCAGAACTTCCTGTTTGCTGATCCCTCAACCTGAAAAATATGGATATGGAACAACTGATTGGTTCAAAATTGGGAAAGGAGTACGACAAGGCTGTATATTGTCTCCCTGCTTATTTAACTTATATGCAGAATTCATCATGCAAAAGGCTGGGCTGGATGAATCCCAAGCCGGAATTAAGATATGCAGATGACACAACCTTGATGACAGAAAGTGAGGAGGAATTAAAGAACCTTTTATTGAGGGTAAAAGAGGAGAGCGCAAAATATGGTTTGAAGCTCAACATCAAAAAAACGAAGATCATGGCCACTGGTCCCATCACCTCCTGGCAAATAGAAGGGGAAGAAATGGAGACAGTGAGAGATTTTACTTTCTTGGGCTCCATGATCACTGCAGATGGTGACAGCAGCCACGAAATTAAAAGACGCCTGCTTCTTGGGAGAAAAGCAATGGCAAACTTAGACAGCATCTTAAAAAGTAGAGATATCACCTTGCCAACAAAGGTCCGTATAGTAAAAGCTATGGTTTTCCCTGTAGTGATGTATGGAAGTGAGAGCTGGACCATAAAGAAGGCTGATCGCCGAAGAATTGATGCTTTTGAATTATGGTGCTGGAGGAGACTCTTGAGAGTCCCATGGACTGCAAGAAGATCAAACCTATCCATTCTTAAGGAAATCAGCCCTGAGTGTTCGCTGGAAGGACAGATCGTGAAGCTGAGGCTCCAATACTTTGGCCACCTCACGAGAAAAGAAGACTCCCTGGAAAAGACCCTGATGTTGGGAAAGATGGAGGGCACAAGGAGAAGGGGACGACAGAGGACGAGATGGTTGGATAGTGTTCTCGAAGCTACCAGCATGAGTTTGACCAAACTGCAGGAGGCAGTGGAAGACAGAAGTGCCTGGCATGCTCTGGTCCATGGGGTCATGAAGAGTCGGACACAACTAAACGACTAAACAACAACAACCACCTGAAAAGCCTCCATCTTATTCCTCATTTCAAGTTGCCTTGTTTAAATTATCATTCAGGCCAATGCCTAGGCTTGCTGCTCTTCCCATTTCACAGCCCTGTCCCAGCCCTGCCAGAAGTTAAGGTCATAATATTGCATGTTGCAAACCACCCCGAGATCTGTGGATGGAGGGCAATATACAAATTTAATAAACAAGAATACATGCAATAGCCAGTCCCTGGGGTGCAATGTGTTTTACCTCTGAGTAGGCATGCCCTGCAAAACTCTGTGTAAGATCTTGGGGAAGGATGCATTTTGTCTCTAAATGGTCACATTAAATCCACCACCTGCCACTTCCAATACTGGCCAGGCTCAGCAGCCCATAGCAGAGGACAGTTGTGTTTCTCCAGCACAGAGAGGGCCAACGTGGTGCCCTCCAGAAGCTGTGAGACTCCAACTCCCATCAGCCCCAGACAGCATGGCTGAGGGTCAGGGATCATGGGAGTTGCAGTCTGGCCTCATCTGCAAGTGCCACCTTAGCTCCCTTGCTCTGGCCTCTCTCCAAGGAAAAAACAAAGATCTTTAAAAGCCTGTCAGCTAGCAAAGGAGGGTTGCTCAAGCCATCATCTTGTGCTTCAGCACAGCCTCCATCTGCTCGGCATCCTCCAGGCCTTGTTGGACCACAATTCCCATCAACCCTGACCACTGGGCTATGTTGGGAGGGCTTCTGGAGGGCACCAGGTTGGGGAAGGCTGCTCAGAGTTATCCGAACCTTGTTCTGTGCACTGCTATTGCTGCTGCCGCAGAGGCAACTAACGCCGGCTGACCCATCTCCTGTCTGTCCTGACAGCCTGTAGGTTTTGTCATCAGCCATTTCATGCACTGTTTATTTTGATTTATTTTTTGTGTTTCTTTTATGGCCTCAGGGAAGAGGGAAATAAAGCAGGGCTGACTTTTAAAACCATGCAGGGCAGACACAGCAAATGTAGACAACAGGCACAGCAGAGCCTCCGGGAGAACATTATGGGGGCAGGGAACAGGGAGGCTCCCCATCTATCAGATACAGGGGATGTTAGCATACATGTCCCAGTTTTCATCCAAGTGATCTGCTTTTACTGCACTTCAGCCCATGCCATGCTTTTTTTGAATCAGAGGGCAATTAGGGCATGTGACTAGAGAAAGAGCCTGCACTGGAGTCCTTGAGCACAAAATCACAGGGCGGTAGTTGTATAACATGGGAACAGCATCCCTGCCTCCTATTTCCAAAGCTCAGTGACATTCCTTGTGTAGCCCAGGGGGCCCATGACACACTAGAAAGTGGCACTGCCAGGCTTGCAGGACCCACTTGATTCAGATTATTCACCACTATATACACATGCAGTGCAATGCTATGCAAGATTACTCTGGAGCAGGGCGGGGCAACTGCTGCCCTCCAGGTGTTACTGGACTACAACTCCCATCATCCCTGACCATTGGGCATGCTGGCTGGGGCTGAGAGGAGCTGGGAGTCCCAGAACAGGTGGGCCACCCTCCCTCTGGAGCAAGGCCTGCTGAGGGTATGCCTAGGAGTTCAGTCACAGAAAGCTAGCAGATCAAGATGAAGGCTGGGCTGCATTCCCTCCTCCCTGACAGACTCTTTTTCTGTATGGAAGGGATTTGGGGCGGGGAAAGGGGCCCGAGAAAAGCACTCCATCCTGCGCCAGTCCTGAAATGGTACATTCCCGCTAGAGATGTAGAGATCTTGGTCACAATCTGCACAGCATAGGAAAAGAAACTCCAGGTGTAAAAATTATCCCTGCATCACACAACCACCATCTCAATATAGCCACCCCACAGGCCTGATCCTGCAGCCTTTACCTGGGTGGAAACACAGCTATGTCTAACATTCCCATCCTTCCTGGCTTCTGCCTCAAAAAGGGAGACACGGCAGGGCTGGTGTGCTACTTGCCATCACCACAGAGGCCCCACAGGTCACCTTGTGAGCCCGCCAAGAAAAGTGTGCAGCAGTCAGATGGCCAGGCCCTTTCCCCAGAGATACTCTTCCCCAGCACCACACTCAGTTCCTGACCTTGTTATGCTCAGTGTTCTCCCTGGGAATTTCCTGGCCCAAGTGAGGCTCTGCCCTCAGCAGACCCCCCAGCTCTCTGCCTTCTGATTGCATCTGGTCTGAGGGATGGCTTGCCAGTCACCTTCCTCCTCCTTGGTCCCAGAGCCAACTTTGTGGAAACACAACAATGATGGAGACAAAATTAGGATAGGGAGGCTCCACCTGCCACTGGCTCTGGTGCCACCTGCTGCTGGGCTCTTTGCTTTCTCCAGCAGGCCCCAGGCACCACCGCTCAGACCAGGCCAGGTACTTGTCAGTATTGTCTACTCTGACTGGCAACAGCCGGAGCAGCACGTCCCATTTTGCCGCTTGAGGCTCCTGCGACCACATGCTCTGCCACCGCCATGTGCCTTGCCCCCTCCGCTGCTGGCGAAGAAGCAACATCGCCACCTCTGCCCATATTGGTCAAGTTCGCTCCAATTTTGGGTGAGATCTTGCCCAACATGGCTGTGATCTTGTCTAAAATCAGTGCTGATGGCGGAGGTGCTTCTCCACCGATGGTGGAGGAGGCAGGGCAGGCGGGGCATCCCCAGGAATGTCACCTAGAGGGCTTCTAAAGCCTCACTGGCCTCATGTCTGGGCCAACTCTGGCAGCAGCTCTTCAGGGGCTCCAGGAGCAGCCCTTCCTCCCACCTGCAAGTCAAATTTTTAAACTGGACATTCCAGGGACAGAACCTGAAACCTTCTGCATGCCAAGCAGGTGTCCTAGCTTCTAGTGCTGGGCTAGGGTCCCTTCCCTATTCTCTAGCAAATGTGTGTTTTGAGATCTCAAGACTCCTTTGCTGGACTCACTGCATGCAGTTCAAAAAATTCAGCATTCAGGAATTGGGTGGAGAACAGTTCAGACCCTCCAGATGCTCAGCTGCTGACAGGAAGGTCAATGAAAGACCTTCCAAGGAATATTCCCAGCAAGAAATTGCCAGTTGGTTTCTATATGCTTAGGCCTCAGTCTGAGTTAAGCTGGTCTCTCCCACTTACAGGTGTGAAATTGCCAAAATGCCACAGCAAGGAAGATGGTGTCATTGTCAGTGATGGCTGCAGTGAAGGTCAGGGTGCTTATCTTGCAGCTGAACTTTGTACTGAAACATCACAGACCGTACATCACAGACGGTGATGAAAGGAGTTTCATCACCTTTCAGCGCTGCTTCAAGGGCTGGAAATCTGTGACCCTGCAGGTGCTGCTGGATGTCAACCCCCAAAAGCCCCAGAGGCCAGATGGTCAGTGGTCATGCAAGCTGGGAGTTGTAGTACAGCAATACCTGAAGGACCACAGGTTCCCCCTCCCTGCCTGAACCATTTACCATTATTTCCTGTGTGTATTGAAGATAATGATTCCTGCGTCCAATGGAGGGTGCTCTAATCCTTGAAAGCCTTTGCCACGAATAATTCTAAGGGCTGAATAATTCTAGGAGCTGAAGGATGCCTCCTTCAGCAACTCCTGCAGCGAAGATGGTGCCCAACATCTTGCTCTGCTTTCCTTTGGACCACATCAGTGAGACTGGGGGTGGGGTGGTCTTGTTGTTTGGGCAGCCCAGGACCTCCAGGCACACTGCCCAAACTTGTGCCTGGGAAGGTCACTTTGACACTGCTAACACAGCGATTTAACTTCACCCCAAGAGGTAAACTCCATCATCAATGTAGTCAACTACACTGAGTCAGCTTTACTCAGAGCAGACCCACTGAAGTAGTGAGCCGGTGGTTGTGTAGTGGTCAGTGTCCGACAAGTGTCATCAGCCCAATGCATCCTCTGCACCCTTCCTTCCTCTTCCTTGTCACAGGGTTTCTTCCCGCTTAGCCTCCCAGTCCTGCTCTGCAAAGCTGCCCTGTCTTTTGAGACTGCATGAGGGTGTTAACCCCAGCCAAGCTAGCAATGTCCCTTTCCTTCACAGAAACCAGACTGCAGCATGAGCAGCTGCAAGGCTTCCAACCATGGCATGCTGTCAAACCAACTTAGGCAATCAGTTGCAGAGGCCCCACAGCAACAAACCAACACAGAGCAGATTTACCGAGGCAGGTGGTGCAAAAAACCTGACTTAAGGCTACCTACACACAAGAAAGAGCTTGTGAGAAAAAAGCACTGGATTCATTGGGACTTGCTTCCAAGCAGACACGCCTAGTGTAAGTGTGATAAAAGGAAGTGTCCCTTGTGAAAATGGTCCCCCTTCCTCAAGGGAATGAGTCCAAAAAATACCCACAATCCTTTGCTTATGCTTCCTGCCTCTCACTTATTGTCTGGCCTTAGGGAAGCAATAAATGCCATGGCACTGTAACTCCCAAATGGCTTCTACACTTAGAAGTGGGATCAGTTCCAACAGTTAAATCCCAAAGGAGCCAGGGCCCATTTCCTATGGAAAGGCTTCTAATATTTTTCAGGCAGAAATAATTCTTTTTAAAAAAGAAAAGAAAGAAGTCTGGTTGTGAAATACTGATGGGTTCAGGAATTGTCTCCGGGGGAAGCTAGTAAGTTCAAATTCTAATTTACCGGGGGGGGGGGATCTTATGTAGGAAACTTATGCCCCGCTGGATGTTGCTAGACTCCAGCTGCCACCCCCCTCCAGTTGGCTGATGCTGAGTGGAGTTGTGAGACCTGCAATGTCTGGGAGGCCACAGGAAGCCCAGCCTGGTGCAGAGTTAAGTGGAATAAATATGTCACCCTTGTTATTGGACCAACACCCTGAGACTCCATGCTTACTCCAAGGGATGCAGAGGATGCTGAACTCTAACTCACATCAGGCCCAGTCAACATGGCCAGTGGTCAAGGGAGGGCAGCTGGAGCCCAGGATCATTTGGAGATGTCCATGTTCCTCCCTGTCTCTGCTCTGCCATCGATATGGATTGGCAAACCTGCTTGCTCACCACGGAGAGTAGATTGTATGGTTCTGTTTTGCATTATTGAGGGTTTTTTCATTGTTTCTATCATCTATTGGATGTTTTTATCTTTTGCACACCATTTTCAAGGAATCAGCAACAAGCATTTTAAAATAAAATAACAATAAGTGAAAGAATTACATGTTCCTTCCTCATTGGGTTCCGATTCTTTCCTAAGAACAGCCTTCTCCAACCTGGTGCCCTCCCAGATGTTTATGCTTATAGTTCCCATCAGCCCCATTAAGAGGAGCTGTAGTCCCAAGCGTCTGGAGAGGGGGCAGGTTGTAGATCGTAAGCCCCTCGGGACCTGACTTCCTCCACTCTGCAAAGCACCATGCGAGCCAATGGTCCTGTAGCAGCAACACACAATAATGTTTCACACACTCTGAGATGCTACAAGGAGGCACCACTACAGACGGCCTCTCACTCGGTTGTTGAACGCAACACCCGAGCCACACCGGTTGCCTCCTCCTCCCCAGCAGTGTTTTGCCCCTAAGGTGCACTTGGCAGCACCCTCCTGGATGGCTGCGCGCTCTGCACTTACCTTTCTGAAGATGGATGATGTCTGGGAAGTTGGAGAGGAGCCCCTGGTACAAGGAAAGCGTGTCCAGCATGAGGAACAGGTCGTTCTTGGGCTGCTCAGCAAACATCTCCCCCACGGCCTCGTAGGTCTTGCCCGTGTGCGAGAGGGCACCGTTGAGCGCACTGAAGCTGTAGGGAGGGTCCATCTGGAAGGACTGGCTCACAGCCTGAAAGGCGTTGCCCAGCTTCTGGAACTCTTTGCGGAAGCCGCCCAGGTGCTTCCGCACCAGCTCAGAAGCCACATTGGTCAGCTGCAGCACACTGTCGTCCATCTTCTTGCTGAAGGCCTTGAACGTGTCCACTCTGTCCTCCACGTCCTGCAAATCCTGGTGCTCTGTCGGGATCTGGAGGGTCAGCAGGAAGCTGGCGCCCACCATCTCATCCTTCTCTGCCCGGCGCTTCCCCAGCTTCCACTGCTTGTCATCGCCACAGGTGAGGAAGTGCTGGAAGCCCTCGTACTGCGACAGTGTTGGGTGGCTGGTCATGTGGTCCATCCACAAGATCAGCCGCCGCTTGCGTTTCTCAATGAAGTCCTCCTCAAAGCGCCCCGTGGCCTGCTTCTCGGGCAGGTGGGGCACAGAGACGACGGTGAACTTGTGCAGCAGCCGGTTGTACAGCCAGTCAAAGTGTTTGTACCGCCGGTAGACTGGCGAGTTGGTGCTGCTGGGCGTCAGCCGGTAGGAGATGTAGCTCTTGATGCCTTTGAACTTGGTCTGTTTGGTGGGATCCTCCACGGAGCAGACCAGAGGGTGCGGACTGGGCCTCCACTGGGGCCCACTGGGGCCCATGTCAATATAGTAGGTCTCTGAGATCTTAGACATCATGGGGACGTCGCCCAAGATGAAGGCCTCCACCCCAGACCGGACAAAGCAAGAGAAGCGGTTGAGGTTCCTCCCCACCACGCTGCCCCTCTTGGAAGACCCAATGCTGTCCTGCCTCTCCAAGGAAGGCTTGGGCCGGTAGCCCATATTGTACGGCCCAGGGTAAGACAGGTGCGGGGACGGGTGCCCGTTGGTGCCAGGCCTGCTCCTGGGCTCCTCCACCACAGTGCTGCCGTCATCCCACTCATCCCAGTCATCGTCATCGTCATCTTCGAAGCTGCCCTGGTGGGAGACACTGGTGTTGGACGGGGTCCCATAGCAGGAGGAGCCATTTCCAGGGGACCTGGCCGGGCTGCTGGAATAGTCTGAGTAAGTCGAGGCTGTCCTGGAGCGAAGGATCTCCACGTAGGACGCGGGAAAGAGGCCTGTCTCGCCACGGCTATTGGTCCCCTGCAACCACCCGTCCAACGAGTTCTCACTGAAGATGACCAGCTCTTCGTTCTCCTCGATGCTGATCTCCTCCTTGTTTTCGCTGCGGAAGCTGTAGAGAGCTCTGGCTTTCATTGCCATGGCTGCTCACTGTGGCACAACCCGCTGCTGACACAAAAAGGTCTCCTCACCACAAGCACTGGAGTTGTTCCTTGAATACTTAAGTCCCTACTTAAGCACAGCACTTGCCATGTGCCTTAAAATCTGAAACACTTTTGCGAAATCAAAGGGGTTTCATAGACTTTCCCGGAAAAGACACAAAACAATTTGTCTCTTTCTTCAGAATCAGTCCTGAGGTTTATCAGGTCCAACAAGTCGGCAGGCCCTGGTCAAGGGTGACCCGCTCAGGGCAAAGGAAACAGCATTGTCAACCCCTGCCCCCCTTTCAGGTTATACAGGACTTGGTCAGATCCATGAATAATTTAGAAAACTGTCAGTCCTGTGTTGATTTTATCTTGCAAACAAGTTATTCTTGAACCAAACCTGAGGTATCCATAAAAGTTAGCAGTCTCCCATTAGGTGAGTGATATCCAAGATAGGGCTTTGGTAAGGAAAGTTTCTCTTTCAAAATGTATGTATATTTTTAAAATTAAATAATTTTGCTCAATTTCATCTGAAAGTAAATCCAGCGTAATACACGATCATGGTGCTGGGAAAAAAACGCCTTCAAGAAGAATTAAAAAAGAACAACTGAAAAAACCCTACTGTTGTTATTACAGATTGAAAATGTTTTGCAAGCCTTTTGGGTCTGATTCGAAATCCACAACCCTCCAGAGGGGTGGGGGGGGGGATTAAAAGCCGCAAGTCCATCCAAAACTGAATGGGTCACGCCTTTAGTCCTCAGAATAACACAAACATGCACAGCCCCTCCTATTTCAACGGAGCAAGCAGAGAGTTCAAGAGGACTTGTTGATGTCTTTTGCCAGGAGGGAAGAAAATGAAATAGAAACCAGAAGAAGTAGTTTGCTGCTTTGCAGGCCTTGGGAGGGCGAAAAGGCAGGAGGATTCCACGCAGCAACGTGACTTTCTTGCCCCCCCCCAGCTCTCCAAATAGATCTCCTCGCTTCCAGGGATTCCGCTGCGCCAGCTGAGCGTTAAATCCCTTCAAGGCCGCAGGTGCCTTTTGCTCTGGAGTCCTTCAGAGCGGATCCCGCCAGCCTCGTCCGAGGGGTCTCCTGTTTCTTGCGCGGAGAGAAAGGGGCGCTGCGAAAGAGCGGAGCAGGAAAGTCCTTCGCGCGAGGCGGTCGCCGCTTCCCGGCGCCCGCGGAGTCCAAGTGTCAAGGGCAGCCTCCGGGCGGGCGGGCGGGCGGGCGAGCGCGGGTTCTGTCCCGCCGCGCAAGGGGAGGCCGAGCGCCGAAAGTTTCCGCGGAGTTGCTGCGACGGAGCCCGGCTGGTTGCGCCGAGAGCAGGATCCGGGCCAACGGGAGCCACTTCCGCCGGGAACGAGGCCGGGGCCGCGGGGAGGCGGAGCAGCCCTCGCCCGGCCCCCGGCGGCCCTCGTCCGCGAGGCTGCCTCAAGCCCCGAAGGTCCCCGGGGCCCCGACCCTCCGCCGCCTCCGCCCTCTCGTCGGGGGCGCAGCGCTGCTCTCGCGCCCGGTCGCGCTCCTTTACGCGCGCCAGGAGCCGGGCAGCCTCGGAAGTTTGGGGCGCCGGCTGGCCGCCGCGAACACGCGCGCACGCTCCCGCCCAGCCGCGACCCAGAGCCGCCCCGGCAGGCAGCGAGGACCGCGGCTGCCCTCTGCAGCCCGCTGCCGGAGCCGCGCCCGCTCTCCCGGGGAAGCTCGGCAGGCTCCTCCAAGTCCACGTCAAGCGGACTTCAAGAAAAACGAAAACACAACCTCTTGTTTGTCTTCTGCTGCTACAACTCCCAATTCCGCAGCCAGCTGAGAGCTGAGAGTTGTATTTCGCAAGCTGTGCTCTACAGACCACCGGGGGCCTGTCAGCTTTGTTCAGGTGACCCACGGCTATCTTTAAGAAAAAAGTGGTCCTCCCGCACCCTCACTGACCACGGACGTAGCTGGTATGGAGACTCCAGCTTTTCAGTTTTGCTTTTAAGTTATTCCAGCCAATTAACACAGACTTTGCTTAGGAATTACATGGGATGGGAACATTTAATTGAAAGCAGTCATTTAAATTGGGCTCCCTGTGGTTTTCTATGCACAGGGAATGAGTGAAATATGGAGGGGCACGCATGTCTTTCATTTGCTTAGATAGATAGATAGATTTATTTATTACGGCCATTGGCCCATATTGAAAACAATACATCATAATTTATCCATAAACGATACAATTTAAACAGTTCCAAATTAAAACACCCATATAAAACCAATTTTACTTCAGTTAAGTAAACACTATACACAATAAGCTCCCTCTATGTAAACCGCAATTCAAATCCATCAGATTTTGGGGGGTATGCGTCTTAGTTCTGGCACTTATTGATGGTACTTAAGTTTAGCTATGCTGTCAGAGTCATACAGTGATCCATTTCTCCTCTTTTGAAATAAAACATTAATCAGGTATCTAGCGACTGCAAGGGATCTACTTGTATCTTCGTCGTTTAATAAGTATATTATTTGGGCTTCCTGAGGTCTGTCAGCAATTCTTGATAAATATGGGGCCAGAAACTTGGACCGTGAAGCCGAATATAATGGACAACAGAAGATTATATGATATAACGATTCTATAGATCCACTTTTACAGTCACAGAGATCTGTCCTTTGGAGAGTCTGTTACCCAACACGTTTGATGGGAAAACATTGAATCTGGCCTTTATAAAGGCATACCTGTGCGTCACCACAGATAAGGTAGTTAAATAAGATGGAAGTTTCGTTGGTGGTGTTAAGCCAAGGTTTATCGGCGAACAGGTGCCACCACCTGTCGCAATATTAAATTGTAAATCCATCTCCTCTAATTTGTGAGTTATAATTCTCTTGGCAGAAATTAAATCCAATTTTAATAGTTCAGATGGAGATAGTCCTAGGGACACAAGTTTCCCATGTAATATTTTTGCCCAGGGGCTAGGGAAGTCATCTCTCCAGAGACACTGTATCAAGTGGAGATTTGGAAGTTTATGCCATAGTGCCAACCAGTAACAGAGGATGCATTTCCATAATGTGGTTTCTAGAGATGTAGCATTTAGTTCCAGTCGTATAGCAGTACTGCTTACACACCTGGGTAATTTTAGCAACCTTCTTAGAAGCTGGTTTTGGATTACCTCCAAATGGGTTAGATTAACAAAGGGCCCCCATATTGGGATTGCATATGCTATTGTTGCAATCACCTTTGCCTTGAAAACTTTTAACACTGATGGAATATGGAAAGCCCCATCTGAAAAGAAAAAACGCAGTAGCGCAAAGGAAAGGGCTTTAGCTCTGTTTAATACATATGCAAGATGGACCTTCCAGCCCATGTTGTGTTGGAGAAGGACTCCCAAGTACTGAAATTTAAAGACTTGGTCAATAGCTTTTCCGTCTATTCTCCAATTATAGGTTTTTCGACTCTTGGTGAAAATTAGGACTTTGGACTTAACATGGTTAATTGTAAGAAAAGTTGATTTGCAGTAAACATCGAAAATTTTTAATGCCCTCCTAAGGCCGACTCTTGAGAAAGATAGGATCACTGCGTCGTCTGCGTAGAGTAGAAGGGGGCAACGATATTGGGCAATACGGGGGGCGTGGATCGTTTCTTGAGAATCTATCAGAGGCACCCTCATATCACTTATAAATAGATTAAAAAGGGTCGGAGCAAGGATACATCCTTGACGAACACCTCTATTGATAGTTACTGAATTTGAGAGGTCGCCGGCCGGAGTGATTCTCACCCTGGCGGCCGATCCGTCGTGCAATTTAGTTATTAGCCACAAAAGTCTTTTGTCTATTCCCCATCGGGCCAATTTTCCCCAAAGTAATCCTCTGGGGATGCTGTCAAAAGCGGCCTTTAAATCAATAAAGGCCGCACAAAGTTGGCCTCTATTTGGGGAGGAATATTTCCGGGCAAGGTGGTATAAAACTAAGACATGATCAACCGCTGACTGATTCGGTCTAAAACCAGCCTGTTCAGGCCCAATCAGGTTGTTCTCTTCGGCCCACTTAGTAAGCTTAGTTAACAAGAACCGTGCATATATTTTCCCAATTAATGACAATAAACTGATATTCCTGTAATTTCCCGGATCATCTGTCGAGCCCTTTTTATGAATTGGAACAATAATCGCATCCTTCCATATTCTTGGTACCTTCCCACTGTTGTTTACGGCATCAAAAGTAGCGGCCAGGATTTTTGCCCACCAGTCTGCATGAAGTTTTATAGCTTCCGCCGGGACTAGGTCAGGACCTTTCATTTGCTTGTGCACCTGCAGTCCAAACACTGAATGATTGCATCCATGAAAGGCAGACCCCTGGAGAAAATCCTGCACTTATTTTGAAGTTCCACTGAATACTGTGTTAAGATTGTAGCTGTACAGCCTGATCCAGTTTGTTAGTGGTACTCACTGCCCTGTTGTGCTTACGTCTAGGTAACCATGTTACCTAGAACAATACTTCTATCCTATACGGATTTCAGGCTCACTTGGATAGAAGTATTGTTTATTTAAGTGGAACTTGCTTCCAAGGAAATGCATTTTAGGGATTCAGGTCAGACTGGCTTGGTGCATGCTAATCCTATATGCAAAGAAAGAACTGATGCGCCAAGGGTGGCTCCTTGTGTAGACAAAATGGCACCCCTCCCACATAAGAAGGAGGCATCAGCAAGCTGGGGGGGGCAGACTCCAAGGTCTACAAAACAAAAAACACCCTACCAGAGTAATCCAATGTACGTCTTCTCATAAGGAAGTCCTACTGTGTTCAGTGTGGCTTGCTCCCAAATTAGTGTGCAGGTCAGAGAACGGGTTGCAGTCTAAGGAAAGGGCATGAGGGGATAAAAAAACCAACCCCATGAGGAATGAGCATGCTCAGTGGGCATGGACTTCTTACTGAATAATGGGAGGGCCCCAAAGAAGACTGGTGGGGTGGAATGAAGCACCCTGGAAAGGGGCATAGCTGGCACCCTGAGCAAGAGCACTCTGCGCTGCAACATTGTGCTGCAGGTTTTATCCCACCCTGTAATGCTGATGAAGAGCTGATGCTCTTCCTGCTGCCCCTTTCCCCTTATGGCAGTTGTGGGTATCTGAACAAGTGTGCATGCACACAAAAGCCCATACCAATAACAAACTTAGTTGGTCTCTAAGGTGCTACTGGAAGGAATTTTTGTTTGTTTGTTTTGACTACGGCAGACCAACACGGCTAAGCAATTGTGGGAGGTAGTCTAGGCCATGAGAGAGAGAATGACGGGCCCAGCCAAGCTCTCTGACAGAATGGGGATTTAAACCCAAACCTCCCAGGTGAGGGGTTAAATCCAAAGAGAGTCCTACTCAGAGTAGACCCAATGAAATTAATGGGTGTGCAGATTAATTTCAATGAGTCTGCTGTGAGGGGCAATAACTTGATACTCACCTCCATCCATTGCAGTCTGTTGCAGCAAATATGATTATCAGAATTGATTTGCAGCTGGTTGTTCCAACTCTCATTTATAGCTATTTTAGATTGCAATCCCATCAGGAAAGACTGCTGCCCCCAGGGACTTTATCAAGGGCCATATGCATGGATAGTGCAGTATAAATGACGCAATAAAAATAATAAGGTCCACAATGCCAGTCAGGAATGTCACATGTGGATGCCTGCAAAAGCACATTTCATATTAGCTCTGCTTCTGGTGGAGCAACTGCCAGGCAGTGCCATCCTATGCATGTTCAACCAGAGGTCCGTCTGTGCCCCATGGGGCTTATTCCCAAATGAATGGTGCATGGCCTTGCAGCCAGGATACCATTGCACTCTAACCATTATGCCACACATCTAGTAGTCGCTGATAGCCTCCATGAATTAGTCTAATCCTCTATGAAATCCATCCAAGTTGGTGGCCACGGCTGCCTCTTGTGGAAGGGAGTTCCACAGTTTAACTATGTGCTTTGTGAAGAAGGACTTCTATTTATCCGTCCTGAATCTTCCCCCATTCAGCCTCAATGGATGTCCACAGGTTCTAGAAAGGGGGGAATCTTTTCTTTAGACGCTTTCTCTGTGCCGTACACAATTTTATAAGCTGGCTGTCTCCTTGGGGCAGGCGCTCTCTTCATTTCCGCCTTTTCCAAAGCGCTTTTGGAAATACGACCTTAAGCAAGCGGCCGAGGGGCGGGGCGGAGAAAGCGCATGCGTCCCCCCGAGGCGGGGAGAGGCGGGCTGGGGGAGGGGCTTTTCCTGGCCCCGCCCTTCCGCCTCGCCGAGCGGCGAACTCCGGGGAAGAAGCCGGTTGGCCGAGGCGAGACGGAGGCCGCGGGCGCGTGACGGTCGGCCGCTCGCTCCGCGCCCTGAACTCTGCCGGTTCGAGTCCCGCCGGGAGGCAGCGAGGCGCGCCTGGTCAGGGCGCCTGGGAGACCCCGCCTCCCGCCTTGGATGGTCCAGCGGGGAAGGTGAGCTCCGGCGGGAGACTGGGCGGCTTGGCGGGCGGGGGGCGGCGGAGGCGCAGCCTGGGGGCGGGGATATCGGGCGGCCGAGAAGCATCAGCGCCGCCCCCGCCCAGCCGCGGAGCCCCGGCCGGGAGACGGACCAGGCTTCCTCAGAGGGGTGCGATGCTGCGCGACTGGGAAGCCCCCCCAGGGCGTGTCATCACAGTCGGAAGGGGTTAACTTCGGATCTGGGGCTTATTT
Source organism: Podarcis filfolensis (assembly GCF_964270895.1). Classification (NCBI taxonomy): domain Eukaryota; kingdom Metazoa; phylum Chordata; class Lepidosauria; order Squamata; family Lacertidae; genus Podarcis; species Podarcis filfolensis. Next base: position 347,085 of record NC_139616.1, read on the forward strand.
CCTACATACAGTGGTACCTCGGGTTAAGAACTTAATTTGTTCTGGAGGTCCGTTCTTAACCTGAAACTGTTCTTAACCTGAAGCATCACTTTAGCTAATGGGGCCTCCTGCTGCCGCCGCGCCGCTGCTGCACGATTTCTGTTCTCATCCTGAAGCAAAGTTCTTAACCCGAGGTATTACTTCTGGGTTAGCGGAGTCTGTAACCTGAAGCGTATGTAACCTGAAGCGTATGTAACCCAAGGTACCACTGTATAGAGAGAGAGAGAATAAAGATGGTGATGCAATGCCGGGCGCTCCCTACCTACATGTAGGTCTACCCACCCGCCACTGCCCAGGAAACTCCAGGAGCCCCCAAAGAGGCCGGTGTTTCAGTAGGGAGTGTAATTCCTGAGTTTGCCATCACCCCCAACATCATGTGAAGCCAAAGTCCCGCTTTGGTCCCCTGCCTTTATTCAGCTTGGAGCCCAAGTGTGGACAGGCCCCGTTTCCTGTCTTAGGAGCCCCGCCAAATGGTACCTTGAGAGGTGGGCAAGCCTATGCCAAAAAACCAGGCAAAGTTTCAGCCGCCGTCTGGACTCCATATGGTGCCTTGCGTCCAAATGTTGATAGAGACCACCAAGTCTCATGCAAGTTCAGCAGCGGTATCTCGAGAGGCAGATGAACCTATGCCAAAAAAAGGACGAAGTCATGCCAGGCCATGTTTTGGTCTCCCATCTTGATTCAAAATGGCACCTGGCATCCAAATGTGGGTGAAGAGGCTGCCCCAACTTGGGAATCCTCATGCTGAGTTTGGTGATGACAAGAGAGACAAGCTAGTTAGCAGAGACGCAGAGACAAGCTAGTTAGCAGATTTCAGTCCGTTAAAGACAAGACTTTCAGCACCTGATGTAGCAGACAGATTCATCGCCGTATAAACGTTTATGGACTAAAAGGCCATTGGAGCAATGAGAGTGTATCTAATTTTGGTCCAATAGGCTGCTTTCTTCACACGCACCTTTGACCTCCATCCTGAGAAACAAGTGGCATCATCAGAGTTCAAGGACATGTTTCAGCCAGGCAAAAACTCTGGGGCCAGTAAGGGGCATGGCCTGGAGAGAGTGACAAGGGCCAGACAGAGTTCTGAATGGCACATTGGCCCCTAGGTATGAGACATTCCTGGCTCAGAGCAGTCTTCCTCTCAATTTAAGAGCTGTGAGCTTCATCTTTGGCCTTTGGGCTTCCTGGAGGTATCCTGGGTAGCCACTGTAGGAATCGTAGAATCGTATACAGTGGTACCTTGGGTTACAAACACCTCGGGTTACAGACTCCACTAACCCGGAAGTAGTACCTCGGGTTAAGAACATTGCTTCAGGATGAGAAAAGAAATCGCGCGGTGGCAGCAGGAGGCCGCATTAGCTAAAGTGGTACCTCAGGTTAAGAACGGTTTCAGGTTAAGAACGGACCTCCAGAATGAATTAAGTTCTTAACCAGAAGTACCACTGTAGTTGGAAAGGACCCCAAGCATCATCTAGACCACTCCCACAGGATGCAGGACTAGATGGACCTTTGGTTGTGTTTGCATTGGCTTGACCTACTCTGAGCTGAACCAAATTAATTCTGCTGTACCTAAATGTCTTGGTCTGGCTTTCTTTACGCTGTCTCGCCTACAGAAACAATGGAGGAGCTGAGCCAAGCTCTCGCTTTCAGCTTTGCTGTCTCCCAGGACCTCAACAGCACAGCAGCACCACACCCCCGGCTGGCACAGTACAAATCCAAGTACAGCTCCTTGGAGCAGGCAGAGAGGCGACGGCAGCTCCTTGCATTTCAGAAAACGTAAGGGGCATCTCTAAATGGCTATATTTCCATGTTGTTGCGGGTATTATTTATTTATTAAATTTCTATCCTGCCTTTCCTCCAAGGAGCCCACTGTGGCACACATGGTGATTCTTCTTCCCATTTTATTCTCACAACAACCCTGGCACGTAGGTGAGGCTGAGAGACAGAGACTGGTGAGCTTCATGAATGAGTGGGGCTGGAATCCTGGGCTCTCAGGTCCAATACTAACCAAGCAATGTAAACCAAACCATCAATATAACATGGGAATGCAAATTCCACATTCAAAACGAAAGAATGCTAATCATAGTCATTCCACATAATTAGGCAACTATAAATCTCCCAAAGCGGCATAAAAAGGAGCCATGGAAGCAAATTATATATGAAACATTGGATTGTATCCAACTAAGTTCTCCTTGGAGTAGACCCATTGAAATTCATAGAATCATAGAATCATAGAGTTGGAAGAGACCACAAGGGCCATCGAGTCCAACCCCCTGCCAAGCAGGAAACACCATCAGAGCACTCCTGACATATGGTTGTCAAGCCTCTGCTTAAAGACCTCCAAAGAAGGAGACTCCACCACACTCCTTGGCAGCAAATTCCACTGTCGAACAGCTCTTACTGTCAGGAAGTTCTTCCTAATGTTTAGGTGGAATCTTCTTTCTTGTAGTTTGGATCCATTGCTCCGTGTCCGCTTCTCTGGAGCAGCAGAAAACAACCTTTCTCCCTCCTCTATGTGACATCCTTTTATATATTTGAACATGGCTATCATATCACCCCTTAACCTCCTCTTCTCCAGGCTAAACATGCCCAGCTCCCTTAGCCGTTCCTCATAAGGCATCGTTTCCAGGCCTTTGACCATTTTGGTTGCCCTCCTCTGGACACGTTCCAGTTTGTCAATGTCCTTCTTGAACTGTGGTGCCCAGAACTGGACACAGTACTCCAGGTGAGGTCTGACCAGAGCAGAATACAGTGGCACTATTACTTCCCTTGATCTAGATGCTATACTCCTATTGATGCAGCCCAGAATGGCATTGGCTTTTTTAGCTACCGCGTCACACTGTTGGCTCATGTCAAGTTTGTGGTCAACCAAGACTCCTAGATCCTTTTCACATGTAGTGCTCTCAAGCCAGGTGTCACCCATCTTGTATTTGTGCCTCTCATTTTTTTTGCCCAAGTGCAATACTTTACATTTCTCCCTGTTAAAATTCATCTTGTTTGTTTTGGCCCAGTTCTCTAATCTGTTAAGGTCGTTTTGAAGTGTGATCCTGTCCTCTGGGGTGTTAGCCACCCCTCCCAGTTTGGTGTCATCTGCAAATTTGATCAGGATGCCCTTGAGTCCATCATCCAAGTCGTTGATAAAGATGTTGAATAAGACCGGGCCCAAGACAGAACCCTGTGGCACCCCACTAGTCACTCTTCTCCAGGATGAAGAGGAACCATTGATGAGCACCCTTTGGGTTCGGTCAGTCAGCCAGTTACAAATCCACTGAGTGGTAGCATAGTCAAGACCGCATTTTACCAGCTTCTTTACAAGAATATCATGGGGCACCTTGTCAAATGCCTTGCTGAAATCAAGGTAGGCGTTCCCTTCATCTACCAGGCTTGTAATTCTGTCAAAAAACGAGATCAGGTTAGTCTGACATGACTTATTTTTCAGAAATCCATGCTGCCTATTGGTGATCACAGCATTCCTTTCTAGGTGCTCACAGACTGTTTGCTTAATGCTTAATGATCTGCTCCAGAATCTTCCCTGGTATTGATGTCAGACTGACTGGGCGGTAATTATTTGGGTCCTCTCTTTTCCCCTTTTTGAAAATAGGGACAACATTTGCCCTCCTCCAGTCTGCCGGGACTTCGCCTGTTCTCCAGGAATTCTCAAAGATGACTGCCAGTGGTTCTGAGATCACATCTGCCAGTTCTTTTAATACTCTTGGATGCAGTTCATCTGGCCCTGGAGACTTGAATACATCTAGACTAGCCAAGTATTCTTGTACTATCTCCTTAGTTATTCTGGGCTGTGTTTCATCTGCTGAATCATTTGCTCCAAATTCTTCAGGTCGGGCATTGTTTTGTTTATCGGAGAAGACTGAGGCAAAGAAGGCATTGAGGAGTTCGGCCCTTTCTGTGTCCCCTGTTTGCATTTCACCATCTTCTCCTCTGAGTGACCCCACTGTTTCTTTGTTCTTCCTTTTGCTACGAACATACCCATAAAAGCCTTTTTTGTTGCTTTTAACCTCTCTAGCAAGCCTGAGTTCATTCTGTGCTTTAGCTTTTCTGACTTTGTGTCTACACGTGCTGGCTATTTGTTTGAATTCCTCTTTGGTGGTTTCCCCCCTTTTCCATTTTTTGTACACATCCTTTTTTAATCTTAACTCAGTTAAAAGTTCTTTAGATAGCCACCCTGGCTTCTTTAGGCACCTTCCATGTTTCCGTCTCATTGGTATTGCCTGAAGTTGTGCTTTTACTATCTCCCTCTTAACAAACTCCCAGCCATCATGAACTCCCTTTCCTTTTAGTATTACTGTCCATGGGATCTCACCAAGCACTTCCCTAAGTTTTATGAAGTCGGCTTTCTTAAAGTCGAGAAATTGAGTCCTAGTATGCTTGGCTGCTCCTTTCCGCTGTATAGTAAACTTCAGAAGAGCATGATCACTCGCGCCTAATGATCCTTCCACTTCTACCCCACTAACCAGGTCATCAACATTGGTTAGGACCAGATCTAAAATGGCTGTTCCTCTTGTTGCTTCTCCCACTTTCTGGACAATGAAGTTGTCTGCAAGGCCAGTGAGGAATCTGTTTGACCTTATGCTCTTGGCTGAGTTTGACATCCAACAAATATCCGGGTAATTGAAGTCCCCCATTACTACTATCTCCCTTCCTTTTGCATGCTTGGCCATCTGTTCCAGGAAGGCATCATCTATGTCCTCCGTTTGGCTTGGGGATCTATAGTAAACTCCCACAATGAGGTCACTGTTATTCTTCTCTCCCTTAATTTTGACCCAAATGCTCTCACTTTGGCTTTGAGGTTCTAAATCTTGGATCTCTTCACAGGTATACACATCCCTGACATATAACGCCACTCCTCCTCCTTTCTTGTCTGGTCTGTTTCTCTGAAATAGATTGTATCCCTCCATTATTACATTCCAATCGTGGGACTTATCCCACCAGGTTTCAGTGATTCCTATTATGTCATATTTAGTTTGCTGTACCAAGAGCTCAAGCTCATCTTGTTTATTTCCCATACTTTGCGCATTAGTGTACAGACATTGAAGTCCATTAATCATTCCCCCGTGTCTCTTATTTAAGGATTTTTTCCTCCCACCACTAGGTCTGCGTGCTGTTTGCTCCATTCGGTCTATGACATTTGGATGATCATCTTCATCAATTGATAGACTCCTACCTTCAGGAGCACTGTCTCCCTCCCAACACATTAGTCAGTTTAAAGCCCTCCTGATGAGGTTTCTGAGATTTTTTGCAAAAACATTCCTCCCAACCGTTGTGAGGTGCAGCCCATCGCTTGCCAGAAGTCCATCTTCAAGAAACTGCATTCCGTGATCTAAGAATCCAAACCGTTCCTGTTTACACCATTTGCGAAGCCAGTTGTTCACTTCCACTATTTTTCCCTCTCTCCCTGGGCCACGTCGTTCAACTGGGAGGACAGATGAGATGACAATTTGTGCATTTAATTGCTTCAGTTTCCTGCCCAGAGCCTCGTAATCTCTTTTGATCTTCTGGAGGCTATTGCTTGCAGTGTCATTGGTTCCCACATGAACCAAGAGGAAGGGGTATTTGTCAGTGGGTTTTATGATTCCTTGCAGTCGTTCAGTTACATCTTGGATCTTAGCCCCGGGGAGACAGCACACTTCCCGAGACATCTTGTCAGGCCCACAGATCACTGCTTCTGTTCCCCTCAGTAGGGAATCCCCTATCACCACTACACGCCTCCTCTTAGGTCTGGTCGGGGTTCTTCCGTGAGCTGTCCGTTCCAAGGTCGCCTGCACATTCCCTGAGGACTGCCTTTGCTGCTCGTCTTCATATACCTGATCGACTGTAATGAGGGAGAGATCCTCAAATGGAGTCTGCTCTTCGTCTTCCATGCTAGGAGAAAGGACCTCAAAGCGATTGCGTATTTCTAAACAATCAGAGCGAATCCTGGGCCTCCTACTTCTTTGAGTCACGTTTCTCCATATATCTGGCTCCTGTGTTGGTGAACTAGCCTCCTTCTCAGGGGAGTCCCCTGTCTCCTCCTTGGTGGAGACGGTGTGCTCTGTTGCTTCCAAGAAGAGCTCCAGCTCTCTAATTCTTTGGAGCGTAGCTACACGTTCCTCCAGTTGCTGGACTTTGTCTTTTAAGAGGGCAATCAACATGCAATTGCTGCAGGTAAAGCTGCCTGCAACCTTTGGCAAGATGGCAAACATTGCGCAGGAAACACAGGCGACTGCAGCTGTTCCCTCACCCTCCATCTTGAGAAGGTGTCGTTGGGGGTGACTACAGCGGTCCTCCATCATAAAAAGCGTGAAGACAGGACAAATAAATCCCCCCAAATAAACCTATATCTCCCCCAACAAACGTTTGAGACTAGCTCCCCTAAATCTAAAAGATGGATCAAACTGCGCGCGCCGCTAGGCGCGCGCCGCTGCCCTACAAGCTCTGACAAGCTCCTCCCACAGCTAATCACCTACCTCAACAGAAGCCCTGCCCCCTCTGACCTTTGCACAGAGAAAGCAGCTAATCAGCCACAAGAAACTCACACAAGAAAACCCTTTTTGTTCCTTCTTCAGCAGCTGCCCTACAAGCTCTGACAAGCTCCTCCCACAGCTAATCACCTACCTCAACAGAAGCCCTGCCCCCTCTGACCTTTGCACAGAGAAAGCAGCTAATCAGCCACAAGAAACTCACACAAGAAAACCCTTTTTGTTCCTTCTTCAGCAGCTGCCCTACAAGCTCTGACAAGCTCCTCCCACAGCTAATCACCTACCTCAACAGAAGCCCTGCCCCCTCTGACCTTTGCACAGAGAAAGCAGCTAATCAGCCACAAGAAACTCACACAAGAAAACCCTTTTTGTTCCTTCTTCAGCAGCTGCCCTACAAGCTCTGACAAGCTCCTCCCACAGCTAATCACCTACCTCAACAGAAGCCCTGCCCCCTCTGACCTTTGCACAGAGAAAGCAGCTAATCAGCCACAAGAAACTCACACAAGAAAACCCTTTTTGTTCCTTCTTCAGCAGCTGCCCTACAAGCCCTCTGACCTTTGCACAGAGAAAGCAGCTAATCAGCCACAAGAAACTCACACAATTAATGGACCTAAATGAATGATGTTCATTCGTTTCAATGGATTGGCTCTGAGCTCACACTGACTACATCTCATTGTGTTCTTGTTACTCTGTACAACAACCTTGTAAAGCAGGCAAGTACCGTTACTGCCATATTGAAGACAGGGGGTGGGGAATTTAAGAAGCAGACACATTTGCCACTCAGTTACCTGCCACACTCACCTGTCGCTCAGGAAAGATAATAGTTAATATATTTTAAAAATATATATAATTGTCTGCAGGCAACATGTCAGCTGCTGTCTCTTAAATTCTTAAATGCTTATCAATTCTTAAATGCTTATCATGAGCCAACAGTGTGACGCGGTAGCTAAAAAAGCCAATGCAATTCTGGGCTGCATCAATAGGAGTATAGCATCTAGATCAAGGGAAGTAATAGTGCCACTGTATTCGGCTCTGGTCAGACCTCACCTGGAGTACTGTGTCCAGTTCTGGGCACCACAGTTCAAGAAGGACACTGACAAACTGGAACGTGTCCAGAGGAGGGCAACCAAAATGGTCAAAGGCCTGGAAACGATGCCTTATGAGGAACGGCTAAGGGAGCTGGGCATGTTTAGCCTGGAGAAGAGGAGGTTAAGGGGTGATATGATAGCCATGTTCAAATATATAAAAGGATGTCACATAGAGGAGGGAGAAAGGTTGTTTTCTGCTGCTCCAGAGAAGCAGACACGGAGCAATAGATCCAAACTACAAGAAAGAAGATTCCACCTAAACATTAGGAAGAACTTCCTGACAGTAAGAGCTGTTCGACAGTGGAATTTGCTGCCAAGGAGTGTGGTGGAGTCTCCTTCTTTGGAGGTCTTTAAGCAGAGGCTTGACAACCATATGTCAGGAGTGCTCTGATGGTGTTTCCTGCTTGGCAGGGGGTTGGACTCGATAGCCCTTGTGGTCTCTTCCAACTCTATGATTCTATGATTTCTGGCCTTTAGCTGTTGTATCTGAAATGTAAGATGATGTAGTTCTCTTCTATCCTCTTCTCATATTTTTGACTAACATTTTAGTTTTTTCTTTCTTAAGTTTAAAGCCTGCAACTAGCCCAAATTCCGTAATCTTCTCTATCACTATTGGCACACTTTCTTTTGGGTTCTCCATGGTTATAGTCAGGTGACTGGTGAAGGCTTTTACTTTGAAGGTCTTGTTTCCAACAACTATACTCTTTATTATACCCCTTATTTTCTTTTCTTTTCTAATGTTCGTATTCAGAATTTCCAACACCAATATAAATAACAATGTGAATAAAGGACACCCCTAGCTTGTACCTCTCTTTATATTACATTTTTCTGTTAGATTGTTATTTATAACTAGTTTAGCTCTTTGTTGCAAGTATATTGCGTTTATACCTTTATAAAAAAATTCTCCCACTCCTATCATTTCTAATGTTTTTTTCACAAACCTCCAGGAGACGTTGTCAAATGCCTTCTCTGCATCAATAAATAACAGTGCCACCTGTTTTTCGATTGTGACTTCCAGATACTCTAGAGCAGGGACGTCCAGCTCCCAAGAGACTGCGATCTACTCCCGGGGGGGGGGGGACTGGCAGTGATCTACCCGGGGGGGGGGGGAGTTCAGAGTTGTTGAACTTTTTTTAGGGGGGCAGGTCAAAGTTGTTGCCCCTTTTTTAAACAGTAAGTGTGCAGAATTAAAATAAATCGCTCACCAACAACACATTCGCTAACAGACAAACACAGCGACGCAGGGAAAGGGGGAGGGGCGGAGACATGATTCTAAACAACGCAATAAGGATCCCACGGTTGACCACGATCATCCTGTGGTCAACCAGTTGGATACCCCAGCTCTAGAGTATCTATTACATATCTCATATTATTTTTCATATGGCTTCCTGGGAGAAATCCTGCTTGGTTCTCATGAATATAGTCTTTCAGTATACGTTTCAATTTACTTGCTATTATATCTGTGAATATTTTATAGTCATTTTTAAGGAGAGATATAGGTCGGTAATTCTTAACTGATGTTCCCTTAGGGATTAAGGTTATATAGGCCTCCTCCCATGATTCTGGTAGCTTCCCCATACAGTGGTACCTCGGGTTACATACGCTTCAGGTTACATTCTCTTGGGGCCTCCTGCTGCCACTGTGCGATTTCTGTTCTCATCCTGAAGCAAAGTTCTTAACCCGAGGTAATATTTCTGGGTTAGCGGAGTCTGTAACCTGAAGCATATGTAACCCGAGGTACCACTGTACTGATTTATTAGACTTAAAAAGGTAAAGGGCCCCCTGACCGTTAGGTCCAGTCACGACGACTTGGGTTGCGGCGCTCATCTCACTTCATTGGCCGTGGGAGCTGGCGTACAGCTTCCGGGTCATGTGGCCGGCATGACTAAGCCGCTTCTGGTGAACCAGAGCAGCGCACAGAAACGCCGTTTACCTTCCCACTGAAGCGGTACCTTTTTATCTACTTGCACTTTGACGTGCTTTCGAACTGCTAGGTTGGCAGGACCTGGGACCAAGCAATGGGAGCTTACCCTGTCGCAGGGATTCGAACTGCTGACCTTCTGATCGGCAAGCCCAAGAGGCTTAGTGGTTTAACTCACAGCACCACCCGCGTCCCAACTTATTAGACAGAGGGTTTTAACAGCTGTTTGGCTGGCATGCTTACTTATGCTACGATAAGGCGAGAGTTCACAGAGATTTTACGACTCATGTAATAAAAAGATCTCTATATGCAGTCTGGACAAAAAAGGGTATCCTGGAACAAAAGAAACCCTGGTGGTTGTTGCCGATGGGAGCCATGACAGTAAAGAAAATTAACAAGATGGTTGAATGGGTTACGTATAAAGAAATTATCTGTGAAGAAGGCAACCAACTAAGACTCAAAAATTTTGAAGAAATAAGAAGTAAAGTCAACAATTGGTTACAATACCACCAAATACGTGACTTATTTAAACAAGATAAAAAAGGGCTTTAGTAAAGAACCTTCAGGATTCAAAAGTGACTTGATGATGACTTGTGAAGTGATAAGGGAAAATTTAATAAAGATGTTTTACAGATGGTATTTAACACCAACCAAAATATGTAAAATACATAAAACAAAATCAAATCTGTGTTGGAGGTGTAACAAAGCAGAGGGGACATTCATACATACATGTGATAAAATCAAAGGCTTCTGGGATATAGTGTACGAAGAGTTAAAGAAAATGTTTAAACAAAACTGTTAAGAAAACAGAAGCTTTTTTATTGGGGATACTAGACATAGATATTGCCAGAGAAAATAAGAAAATATTCCTTTATGCCATGGGAGTGGCGAGAACACTAATTGCCAAAAAATTGGAAAAAAGAAATAATCCCGACATAAAAATAAAGGCAAGACAGATTATTATATTATATTAAATTGGCCAGATTGACAGAGGCAATTGGGGTCAAACCAAACAAAATTTCCAAAAAGAATGGGTAAAACAAAGAGAATATTTTTAATAGCAGTGCCCTCAAATTAATACTTGGACTTATTTTGATTGATTTCTGCAAAATAATTTATGGTACTTAAGTTAAAAACAAAGAAAAAGGAGTAATAATGAACTAAAAAAGAGACGGTTTACCAAAAACGATAAAAGAACCATGTTGAGGATTAAATCAAATGGAAGAAAAGAACTGAAATATGGTGTGTGTGTGTGTGTGTGTGTGTGACTATTTGTTTTGTATAAGTTTTCATGTTATGTTTTATTTGTACTTTTTTGTTTTGTTTTATGTCTTGTTGTTTGTTTCTCTCTTGATTCTGTATTATTTTTATGTTCAGTTTGACAAGTGTGTGTATACGTGTTGTAAATAAACTGAATAAAATTTAAAAGATAATAGATAGATAGATAGATAGATAGATGACAGACAGATACATAGATAGATAGATATAGATGATATATAATGACAACAAAACACTGTCCAAAATGTATAAAATTTTATTAGAATGGTCAGTGAAGTATGAGGAGGTAAAATCAGCCATGGTAAAGTGGGAAAGAGATCTAGGTCATAATATACAACTCTCAGAATGGCAAAAATTGTGGAGGGAAGATCTTAAATTCACAGCATGGAATAAAATTGGTCAGCTCAGATTGAAACCAACAGACCATAGCAAGACATCAAAATCAGTGTTAATTAGGATTGCAAAAAAAAATTAAAAAAATTTCAAGATTTTGAAAGAAGAAAAAAACTGATCAACTTTTCTGTCTGAATTTTCACTTTTTGAAATACGGCAACCCTATGTTAATGAAAAGTTCAGATGAGACAGAAAGTGTCAGCCTGACAGGCAGACTTATGAAGGCAGGATGCTACCATACAAAAGCTGCACGGTGGATTTAGTATAATGGTTTTAACTATGGAATTGATCGCTTTAGGGCTATTGCATTTCTTCCTTAATTTATTGTTCTATGACATTTTCCTTACTATCTCTGCTTTGGAATGGTGGTTTGTTCTAATACAGTAGTTGCATTGTTTACTGATTTTGTTTTGTTTTGTCTTTTACCCTTGTTTTATTGGATTTTTTTATTTTAGTATATATATTTTGAATAAAATATTACTGTTTTGTTTGTATGTCACCCCGAAAGCTATTGTTACTGGGCAGCAGGAAAAGGATATAAAGAATTTTCTTTCCTATCTAAGTTGGTGGGAAATTTCAAATCTTTCCTTCTTTTTCTTTCTCCTGACAAGTAAGCGATTGGATTATGTCAACCATGCTAGGAGGCTGGCAGAGGATGATTGGACAGGCACCGAGGAGGAGGAGGAGAAGGAGGGGGCAGGTGCAGACAGTGCAGACATGGAGATGGAAGTCGGGACGAAGCTACCAAAACGCTACGCCAACCAGGTGAGGGGGACTGGTAGCAGAGAGGAAAACTGAGCAAGGGGAAAACTGGGCTCCAAATAGAAGCCAGCCCTTGTTGCTTTTGTGTATATGAGGTATCATTCTGATTATTTCCCTCCTGGGACATAATTTTCCCCAGAGCCTTATTTGTTAGCAAAATGTGAATTCAAGTTTCTGGGTCTTTAGAGTGGAGGCAGGAGGCTGTAGACTTGTGGTTCTGAGAGCAGAACCTAATGGTTGATCTACCTGAGGAAGCGGGTCAGAATTAAAAAGATGAGGTACAAATACTTCCCCCAATCTAATCTGACAAACTGGGAACTTAATAAAAAATTATCTCTGTTCAAACAATTATAAATTAATTCCCCCCCAAAAGGCTGAGTTATATATATTGAGAGAGAGAGAGGAGCTAAGCCAAAAGTGTCTCTGAAAAGCACTTTTCTTATCCCTGATTTGCTTCCTGTGTTTCTTATTTATAAATTCCTTGATAATGTTTGGAGAGTGATTTGTCTTGACTTTTCTGGCATATTTGCAACTGATGGAGACTTTTTACAATCCCAATCAAACCAATTAGTTTGGTGTTGGAATGAACTAGATTTGTACCTCTCTTGGACAATGCATGGTTTCAGTTCCTCTATTATTTGCTGATACGGTCCTAATTAATATGTTAGGTGCATTCATATAGTCAGCATAGACTTTCACACTATATTTTAAATCCAGGTTGTGAACAATTTTTCCTTTCTTTAGGGAAGGAAATATTTTCATGTCATTTGCCATTGGTTTTTAATGCTATTCTATATTGTGTTGTAAGCTCTCCAGGAAATGTTTATTGATGAATGACTATAAATCCAGCACCATTTAATGTGTTTGTGACCAAGCAGAGGTGGAATATACTGGAATATACTGTTAATATACTTCCAGTTACAGATAGGTAGCCATGTTGGTCTGCCATAGTCAAAACAAAAAAATTTTTTTCCTTCCAGTAGCACCTTAAAGACTGAAGAAGTGTGCATGCACACGAAAGCTCATACCAAGAACTAACTTAGTTGGTCTTTAAGGTGCTACAGTGTATCTGAAAAAGTGTGCATGCACACGAAAGCTCATACCAAGAACTAACTTAGTTGGTCTTTAAGGTGCTACTGGAAGGAAAAAAATTTTTTTGTTTTGTTAATATACTGTTATATTGCTCCTTGTATATAACTACCATAGGGTTTTAAATAGGATTTTTGGACAATTTTCTTTTTGAATTGCTGGAAAGAAATTTGCTAAGTATTGATTGTTAGGGATAAATTGTGCTCTGTTGGCTCTAGGTGCCCTGAAAATCAGACAAAAAATTCTAGTATATTGGGGTCACATGTGCTAGACTATAACTTTCTCAATCTGGTATTTTAGAATCATAGAATCATAGAGTTGGAAGAGACCACAAGGGCCATCAAGTCCAACCCCCTGCCAAGCAGGAAACACCATCAGAGCACTCCTGACATATGGTTGTCAAGCCTCTGCTTAAAGACCTCCAAAGAAGGAGACTCCACCACACTCCTTGGCAGCAAATTCCACTGTCGAACAGCTCTTACTGTCAGGAAGTTCTTCCTAATGTTTAGGTGGAATCTTCTTTCTTGTAGTTTGGATCCATTGCTCCGTGTCTGCTTCTCTGGAGCAGCAGAAAACAACCTTTCTCCCTCCTCTATGTGACATCCTTTTATATATTTGAACATGGCTATCATATCACCCCTTAACCTCCTCTTCTCCAGGCTAAACATGCCCAGCTCCCTTAGCCGTTCCTCATAAGGCATCGTTTCCAGGCCTTTGACCATTTTGGTTGCCCTCCTCTGGACACGTTCCAGTTTGTCAGTGTCCTTCTTGAACTGTGGTGTCCAGAACTGGACACAGTACTCCAGGTGAGGTCTGACCAGAGCAGAATACAGTGGCACTATTACTTCCCTTGATCTAGATGCTATACTCCTATTGATGCAGCCCAGAATTGCATTGGCTTTTTTAGCTGCCGCGTCACACTGTTGGCTCATGTCAAGTTTGTGGTCAACCAAGACTCCTAGATCCTTTTCACATGTAGTGCTCTCAAGCCAGGTGTCACCCATCTTGTATTTTGTAGTGATCAAGCTTTTTTTAGCAAATAAGTTTGTCTGACTGATTATAAATCTAAGAAATAATAACCACCATTAAGAGAATGGGTTGTTGTTGTTTTTTTGTATAGTTGGTACAATATTAATAGATTTTGGGTTATATCGAATCCTAAGAATACTTGGAGGAAATCCATTGAAATTAATGGACATGACTAACTTGAGTACATTCATGTCAGTGGATCTCCTCTGAGTAGAACTTGGTTGACTACAACCTTATTTGATTTTTCTCCTTTGTGGCTTTGAGTACAAGCAATGGAATTATGGTCATCTGGGAGCATTATAGAAAGAGAAAGTGGAACCGCAGAGGGCCACAGATTCAGGCTATGTACACACCATACATTTAAAACCCTGGGAACTGTAGTTTGCCTTTCACAGAACTCCTAGGACCTTTAGCAAACTACATTTCCCTTTGTTCTTTTTGGAGTTAAGGGGGATGTTCTTTAAATGTATGGTGTTTATACAGCTTGAAAGTTGTAACTGAAACTGAGATCCAGTTGAGATTTCTGCATTGCAAGGGTTGGACTAGATGACCCTGAGGACCCTTTCAACTCTACAGTTTTATGCTTAATTAAAGAGTTTACTCATGTACAATGGTCAACCTAGGAAAAGTGGGGAAATAAATATAAACAATAAACTACTTGAGGGATGACCCTTATGTGATATTAATGTGACTATTTCTCATTTATTGATTTTATTTCATTTATGAGTCTCCTAATAAAAAATAGTCTCCAGATGACTTACAAAAATGCAGGGTTGTTTGCTTTTTTAAAACTAAAATGAAAATCAAACCCTGCATTTTAAATTATCCTAATCATTACTGTGAGTTCTGAAGTAATTTAGCAAGAAAGAACCACAAAAAGGGAATGATATAATACTCAGTGTAATAAATAGGAAAGGAATTTTTAAAAAGCCATATGAAAATGATAGCAAAAGCCCACAAACCACGAGGACAAAGCTAGTCTCCCCCTACGGATGGTTCCATCCTCAAATCCCTCTAGCCCTGCGACATAAGAGTTCCTGGGATGCTGAAGTTTCATGGCAACTTTGAAGCAACAAAGCATTTTAAATTTGAAGAGTCCTTCATAGTTGCCAGTGCAGGGCTTACTCAGTGAGCCCTTGGGGTGAAGGCGAAAGGGAAGCCTTGGTTGGCTTGAGGGCTGTTGAGGGCCTTCAACTTATTTTGTTTGCTTAGTTTTCTAGGGACAAATGCAGCCAGGGTTCTTTAAGTTTTCTACCCTAATTCCACTGGTTTGGGAAGCACCTTCTGTTTCAACGCTGTCCATAAGCAGGTGCCAGCTTGTTATGGCTTTCTCTGCAAAAGGAGGCCTTTCTTATCAGCCTTTGCTGAGCGATAAGCTTTCTCTTTCTCCCTTCTTGCCAGCCAGCCAAGGAAGTGGCTTAGAGCAGCCCTCCTCAAACTCAGCCCTCCAGATGTTATTGGCCTACAACTCCCATGATCCCTAGGTAGCAGAACCAGTGGTCTGGGATGATGGGAATTGTAGTCTCTGGTGGGCTGAGTTTGAGGAATCCTGGCTTAGAGCTACAGCAGTAGGCAGGAATTGTCATTTTAGGGAGAGAAACTTAATTTTTGCACATTTCTTCAGTGAGGGATCTTAAAAATATGTTTTTGGGTGTGAGTTCACACTTGCAATTATTTTTGTGATTGGAAAACATTTAGCTTAGTAAGTCTACCTTTGATTAAGAAGCATATAAACAGCTTTCAGAAAATGAAAGACTTTTACTTTTACCTTCTGAAAAGTGATTAATAATAACAACAATAATAATGAATAATAAAACTTCAAGCACTTGGCAATCGTTTTTTTGTTTTCTATGCAATTTTACACATATTTTACTTATCAAGCAGTCAATCTTATCAATCAATCAATCAATGAATCTTATCAATCAGTTTTACCAAAGTATCTTTAGAATTCCTGAGCCACATTGCAACTTTTTAGCACCCCTCATTCTTGGAATTTGAAACTTCAACACTCCTGACCACAGCAGCTTCCTCCATCTCAAACCCCAAGAGGTGCCTAGAGCTCTGCGGTTTGCTTCATTGTGGCAGCTCTGGGGTTTGCTGCATCTAGTGGCTCTTTGGGCCAGGATTAATAAAAATAAAGAGGAGCAGAGAAGGTATCCTCAGATCATCAATCCAGTGCTGGCTCAGTACTGACTAGGTTGCCAGGCTCTTGAGCGGAAGTCCTTTCCAGGGGAGAATGAACCTGAGGCCTCCTGCATGCTAAGCAAGTGCTCTGCCGCTGGGTTATGGCCATCTCATAGCCTTGACAGCTGTTCAGGCATGGCTTTAACCAGTAAGGTTTCTGGTTGCATTTCTCCTTCTGCGCCACGCTTTCCCAACCTGGTGCCTCCACTTTTTTCCAGCTGCATCTCCCATCATCCCTGACCATTGGCCATGCTGCTTGGGGCTGATGGGAGTGGTAGTCCTACAGTGTCTGGCAGGCACCAGGCCAGGGAAGGCTGTGACATTTGCCGTTTTCCCCAGTGCTACAAGTGAACAATTTTCTTTACTGCCTTTGTAGCTGATGCTGTCTGAATGGCTGATTGACGTGCCCCCAGATTTGGTGCAGGAGTGGCTGCTGGTGGTGTGCCCTGTGGGGAAGAGGGCTCTTATTGTGGCATCTCAGGTAAGAGACCGTGGCTTCTACCACAAGCCAAACCAAGGAAGAGTTTTTATCTTGCTGCTTTGTAAATTGTCTTCCTGCCGCATTCTAATAGCTTGGCAAGCTGGGGTTGAGGAACCTTTGAAATCAGGCAACTCTCGCGTCCGTGTCCAAAGGCTTATTGCATGTGAAACTCCTCCAAGACTACGAAATGGATCTGTTCCATCTCGCCCCATCTGAACAAGCTGCATTTTAACAGGGCTTGACAGAGCATTTTTTTTATTTTAAAAAAACACACTCCATTTTAAAAAGTATTTTGATGATTTCTAAGAACTTGTTTTCCCTGCTGCTTCTTATCTACTGTTTTGTTGATAGGTTTGTTTAATTGTGCATTGTGTTTGTGGCCTTTAACATTTTTGTGATCCCAGCCTTGTTTTTAACAATTTGCATGATCACTGTAGGTGACAAAGAATTCCATATAGGTGAGTCAGCAAGCTGGCGGAGGGAGGAGCCAATCTCTCCATCCTTCCTCCAGCATCCACTTGGCATCTGTTGACATGGCTTGCCAGGAATGGCCTGGCAGGCCAGAGTTGGCCCATGGGCTAGAGGTCCCCCACTCCTGCTGTTAAAAAAAACATAATTTTCTATTAATATGTTTCTTTTTTAAAAAAGAAATGAGAGCAGCCATCGCTGCAATGAGTTCCAACAGTAATACAGTTCCAAGGTACAGTCTCAAGTAATGGTCTTCAACTGGTGGGGAAGGACCCACTAGTGGGTTACAGCCTGATCCAAAGTGGGTCGCAATAGGAGTACTACCACCATGCAAATATATGGTAAAAAGATTAAGAAATGGGTCCCCAAATGCATATTTGGGTTGAAAGTGGGTCCTGAGTGTGAAAAGGTTGAAGCTAGCTGGTCTAAAGGCACATGAGGCTAAAGCTAAGCAGTTCTGGGTCTGAACAGGCGGTTGTCTGAAAACCTGAAGGAGCGTCTCCACCCCCATCATTCAGCCTGGACACTGAGATCCAGCGCCGAGGGCTTTCTGGCAGTTCCCTCACCGCGCGAGAAGCGAAGCTACAGGGAACCAGGCAGAGGGCCTTCTTGGGAGTCATGCCTGCCCTGTGGAATGCCCTCCCACCAGATGTCAAGGAGATAAGCAACTATCTGGCTTATAGAAGACATCCGAAGGCAGCCCTGTATAGGAAAGCCTTTTGATGTGTAATGTTTTGTTATGTTTTTATATATGTTAGAAGCAACCCATAGTGCCTGCAGCAACCCAGTCAGATGGGTGGGGTACAATTATTCTTGTTGTTGTTACTATTATTATTAGTACTACTACTACTACCACATGCAATGCTGCCTTGGGCTCCACAATGGAAGAAAAGGAAGGATATAAACATAATAAAATATATGTGGGGTTTGGGGGCCTCCCCCCCCGCTCTACTTGGAGTATACAATTTAGGAAGTCCTTTTACAGTGGGGGGGAAATCACTCTTGTTTGTTCTTGATCCCTTCCTCCTCCTCCCTCTCTTCTCTCCTTCCAGGGCTCCACTGCAGCTTACACCAAAAGCGGTTTCTGTGTCAACCGATTCCCTTCTCTTTTGCCAGGTGGGAGTCGCCGTACTTCAGCAACAGGGAAAGGTAACTTCGTGATTCCCCTCCCTTTTTGCAATCTCCCAATGGGCAAAGATCTGCTTGAAAGAGACACTCCAGGTCCTTACTCAAAACCAACTTTCGTGTACCATTCATTACCCACCTTCCATGGGTTTTTTCTTTTCTTTTTGCCATTGCTTGAGCGATAAGTCATTAGCTATAACAGGTATTGTTTGGAACAAGAACATCATTTTGGGCAATATATTAATCTTTATCGCAGAAATTCTACCCAACAAGGACAGTTATAATTTATTCCACCTTAACATCTCTTTTTAAATTTCCACCCACGTCTTAACATTATTATTTTGAAACAACATACAATTCAAATTTCTTATGGTTAATACCTAAGTACTTTACTTTTTTGTCAATTTGAAATTCAGTTTTCCCTGTCAAAGTCTTGTTCTTCTGTAGTCATATTCTTTATTAAAATTTTCATTTTCTAATGATTAACCTTAAAACTTGCTAGCATGCCAAAATCCTTTAATTTATTCATAAGAGTTTCCACTCCCTGTAATGGGTTTTCCAGAACTATCATCAGATCATCTGCAAAACTCCTAACGTAGTTTCCCTTTTTAATCTTTATCCCCTTAATTCTCTCATCTTGTCTAATATCTCTAAGCAAGACTTCCAAAACCAAGATGAAAAGCAATGGTGACAGTTGGCACCCTTGCCTTGTTCCCTTCTGTATCTCACAAGGTTTTGTTAATTCTCCTTTAACAATTATGTAAGCTGTCTTCTGCTTAATAAATCAATTTCACCCATTTAATGAAATCTCCAAAGTTCATTTCTTGCAAAGCTCTAAACAGAAATTCCCAGTTCACAATGTCAAAAGCTTTTTCTGTATCCCAAAAAATCAATACAGCTTCTTGTTCTGACAGTTCAAATACTCCAAAATATCTAACATATTTCTGACATTGTCTCTTAACTGTCTTTTAGGTAAAAATCTATAAATAAATATATTTAAAAAAATTATACATCATGACCAGTCTTGTAAAAAATAAAAAAATCTTGCTGCCAAAATCACTCCAAATAATTTATAGTTCAGTAATAAGATTGGCTGATATTTTTTTACTTGAGGTCAAATCTTGTCCCTCTTTAGGTATAAGTGGGATGTTGGCCTCTTTTAGCTATCTGGTATATGAGTATATTATTCATTGTCCTTGTTGTAAGGGTTGTAGAAGTTCTTCAAAAAATTGATATTTAGCAGCTGGCCGCTGTACCTGTTCTTTCTTGGATTTTTTAATAGCATCGCATAACACCTGAATTGTTAAAGGGCCATTGATTTTTATTTATCTATTTTTGGGAGAGTCTGAGATTTTTGCTGGATGTTGTTTTTGCAAGTAATCATCTATCCGACCCTGCCCCCCCCCAAAGATTGTTTGAGCTTTATACAGCTTAGAGTAAATTTGATCAAAGTTTCTTCATATTTGTATTGTTCATTGTTATAACATTGTTTTCTTGCAACTTCAGGATCACTTTCCTTAGTTTGGCTGAATTAGCTAAAGCAAATAGTTTTAACTGGATTTTAAATGTGCAATTATTCGTTCCTATTTTGAATTTTATTGTGTAATTCTCTTCTTTAGTGGTTGTGCAAACAACTATTCTGAATAATGCCTGTTATAGGGTAGGGAGCACTGGGGATAAGTGTATGGAAGCAAGGGACAGTGGCCCAAAGAAGTTCGGGAACCACTGGCCGAGATTAATCTCTTGCCTCTTGTTGTGTGAAGAATACACAATCCTGGACTGCATCTACAGCGAGGCCCAGCAGATGTACTACATCCTCGATGTGATGTGTTGGCGGGGACACCCTGTGTACGACTGCCAGGTACCTTTTTGCCTCTGGTCCTGCTACTGGCTTGCATCCCTGGCAGCTGTTTCCTCCTCTCTGTTCCCTTTCTGAGACACTTCCTGGATTCTGCTAAAACTCACCTGTAATGGTGTTTTTGGAGATGTTGCCCCATAGTAAAATTTTAATTTTTTTATATTTAATGGGGGGCATATAAGAGGTAAAACAATTCTGGGAGCAAAGTAGACCCAAGCCATTATGGGACTTAAATACTAATAGTGACACCTTGAACATGGCCCAGTAACAAATTGGCAGCCAGTGCAGTTCTCTGAGCAGAGGTGTTAATACGCTGACAGGGCCTCGCTCCTGTCAGCAACCATGCTGCAGCATTCTGCGCTGGCTGCAGCTTCCGATGTTCAGATGACTGCGGTTTTTGGCATGGCGACCAAGACTAGCCCTAAATAGTGGATCTGTGTATCTGAAGAAGTGTGCATGCACACGAAAGCTCATACCAAGAACTAACTTAGTTGGTCTTTAAGGTGCTACTGGAAGGAAAAAAAATTTTTTTGTTTTGTTTTGACTATGGCAGACCAACACGGCTACCTATCTGTAGTGGATCCCTGTTTGTCTTGGCCACCTCTCCATATACTTTCTTTTAATCTAAAACCAACAAAAGAGCTTAGCAAGATAAGGGATTCTGTTGAAGTCATGATAGTTTGCTTCACAATCCAGAGCAGAAGCAGTTGCTCTGCTTCTACAAAGCTTCTGTGTTGCCTCCTTTTGGGGTTGTTCCATGCGGAGCTCATAGAAATTCAGATGGATTTCCCATATTCAGGGCAGAGCTCTTGAGGCTGCTGCTTATCATTTAGTCCCCTAACATGACCCTCCTGGCCAGCATGGTGTAGTGGTTAAGAGCGGTGGACTCGTAATCTGGTGAACCGGGTTTGCTTCCCCGCTCCTCCCCATGCAGCTGCTGGCTGACCTTGGTCCAGTCACACTTCTCTGAAGTCTCTCACCTCACAGAGTGTTTGTTGTGGGGGAGGAAGGGAAAGGATATTGTTAGCTGCTTTGAGACTCCTTAAGGGGAGTGAAAGGTGGGATATCAAGTCCAAACTCCTCCTCCTCCTCTCTTTTCCCCCCCAGACAGACTTCAGGTTCTATTGGCTGCATTCAAAAATGCAGGAAGAGGATGGCCTGGGAAAGAAAAGCCGTCTTAATCCAGTAAGTCCTTTTTGCCCAGAAGTGTGGATGTTCTAGACAAGTGAGACCTGCAAGGAAATAATCTGCTGTGAAGTCTTCCTGTTCAGGGCCCCCTTACAGGATACTCTATTCCATTTACCTCCCCATCCCTGGTGTTCTGTCCTGTTCCGCCTGCCACCAACCAGCATGCTCAGCCTTCAATCTGCTTTTTTTTTTTTTGCGGTGCAGGGTGTTCTTCCCTAAATATTTTTTAATTATTATTTTTTGTGTGGGTGCTTCTGCATACCTTTGGGTTTACCCGCAAACTCGCTGATGCCTTCTCCTTGTGCTTGGGTGCTGTTGGTTTTGGATGCGCAAGGGCTGGCAGGCACATGGAGAATAGAGTTTGCTGTGGCAATATATCAGAGGGAAAACTTTCTCAGGTCAAGGGCCACATTCCCTTCTGGGCAGCTTTCTGAGGGCCATGTGCTGCTGGTGGGCAGGGCCAGAGGCAACAGTGTGCAGAGAACAAAGCTATAGACTTCGCTTTTGCACTGTGTGCTAGCTTCTACACAGGATCATCCACCCTTCTTTGTCATCCGCGACCCTTCCCCTCTGCAGGGAGGTGGGACCGATTTGGATGGTCCGCCCCCACCACTTAATGGATCCAAATGGTTTCCAGAGAGTGGCAGGGGATGCTTTATCCCATGTTGATGGCCTTTCAGCTGATTCCCTGGTGGCCTGCTGGAATGTGGAGTTAACCGGGGCTATTGACTGTTTGGCTCCGAAGCGCCCTCTCTGATTGCATGGAGCCCAGACAGCCCCGTGGTTTTCCACAGATTTGAGGGCAATGAAACAATCGCTGTGATGGCAAGAGTGCTGGTGGCAGATAACTCATTCTGAAGCTGACCAGACACAGGTTAGAGCTCAATGTCGAGCCTACCAAGTGGCGGTAGCGACAGCGAAGAAGGCTTTCTTCACCGCCTCTATTGCATCTGCAGAAAACAGCAGCAGGAGACTCTTTCAGGTGGTTCGCAATTTAGTGGAACCACCTGCTACATCGGGGCCCAGTACGGGCCACAAGATTTCCTGCAATGATTTTGCAAAGTTTTTTTGCAGATAAAGTCGCTCAGATTCGGGAAGTAGACTCCACTGTGGGAGCAGGGCCGGGGCGGGAGAGTGGTAGAGTCCTGTCTAGTCAAGTTGTGTGGGATCAATTCCAATCTGTTACCCCCGAGGATGTGGACAGGCTGCTTGGACGAGTCAAACCAACCACCTGTCTCCTTGATCCTTGCCCATCCTGGCTTATAAAAGCTAGCGGGGAAGGGCTGGGCGATGGGCTTCGTGGGGTGATGAATGCTTCTCTCTGTGAGGGAGCCTTCCCAGATCTGCTGAAAGAGGTGGTTATTAAACCCCTTCTTAAAAAACCATCTTTAGATGCGGCCAATATAGCCAACTATCGCCCAGTCTCAAATCTTCCATTCTTGGGCAAGGTGATTGAGCGAGTGGTTGCTGAACAACTCCAGGCATGCCTGGAAGAAGTGGACCATTTGGATCCCTTCCAGTTGGGAATCAGGCCTCATCATGGGATTGAAACTGCCTTGGTCGCACTGGTCGATGATCTCCAGAGGCAGGCTAGGGACAAAAGTGAGAGCTGTTTCCTAGTTCTGCTGGATCTCTCAGTGGCATTTGAGACCATCGACCATAACATCCTTCTGGATCGTCTTGAGGGGCTGGGAGCTGGGGGCACTGTCATACAGTGGTTGCGTGCCTGCCTCCTGGGCTGTGTCCAGAAAGTGGTGTTGGGGGATGAGTGTTCAGACCCCTGGGCTCTCACTTGTGGGGTGCCTCAGGATTCTGTCCTCTCCCCCCATGCTTTTCAACATCTACATGCAGCTGCAGGGAGAGATCATCAGGGGGTTTGTATTGGGTGTTCATCAATATGCGGATGATACCCAGCTCTACTTCTCTTTCAAATAAGAACCAGTGACGGCGGTGAAGGTCCTGTGTGAGTGTCTGGAGGCGGTTGGAGGATGGATGGCAGCTAACAGATTGAGGTTGAATCCTGACAAGACAGAAGTACTGTTTTGGGGGGACAGGAGGCAGGCGGGTGTGGAGGACTCCCTGGTCCTGAATGGGGTAACTGTGCTCCTGAAGGACCAGGTGCGCAGCCTCGGAGTTGTTTTGGACTCACAGCTGTCCATGGAGGCGCAGGTCAATTCTGTGTACAGGGCAGCTGTTTACCAGCTCCATCTGGTATGCAGGCTGAGACCCTATCTGCCCGCAGACTGCCTTGCCAGAGTGGTGCATGCTCTGGTTATCTCCCGCTTGGACTACTGCAATGCGCTCTACGTGGGGCTACCTTTGAAAGCGAAACTACAACTAATCCAGAATGTGGCAGCTAGACAGGTGACTGGAAGTGGCCGCCGAGACCATATAACACTGGTCTTGAAAGACCTACATTGGCTCCCAGTACGTTTTCGAGCACAATTCAAAGTGTTGGTGCTGACCTTTAAAGCCCTAAACAGAAGCCGCCCAGAGTGGCTGGGGAAGCCCAGCCAGATGGGCGGGGTATAAATAATATATTATTATTATTATTATTATTATTATTATTATCATCATCATCATCATCATCATCATCATTCTCATCATCCATCCAGACAAGCAAGAGGTGGGATCAGAGTTCAAGGACACATTGCAGCCAGGAAAAAACACTCTGGGTACAAAGCAGAAACAGTGAGGGGAATGGCCTGGGGGACTTCCGGGGGCCAGGCAGGAGGTCTAAATGTTTATTACTAGTAGTAGTATTATTTCCAGTTGCTAAGCAGCTGCCAGCCAGCAATGCAGCAGCCTAGTTGCAAGGTATACAATTTTGTTCTCTTCTCATTGCAAAGAAGAAATTAAACATCTATAAAGCAGCTCCTCTGGCTACAGGTCTGGGAAGGATTTGGCCCCCTGCCTGAGGTTCCCCACCCCAGTGTATATGACGTAGATCAATTCAGTAAAGAATTGCTTATCCTGGACCTGCCAATCTTGGACACAGTAACATCTCCCAATGGTGAAATATCACCTTCTGGGCATAAGGCAAACCTTCCGGAAGATTAAATTGTGTGTGCCTCCTTCCTTACTATTTGGGTATTAGCTGACTTCATCCCTGCTTTTAATCTCCCTGTTACAAAGGCAGATGTAAACAGAAACCACCTACCTTCTTTTGGGGGGGGCATTCTCCTGGTGCCTATACTGTGGGCAGGAGAAGCTGGCAGGGGCAGAATCTGTCTGCCTTCTGTACAGGGAAACTTTAGCAAATAGCACATCTCTCCAGGTTTCAGTTTGTAGAAGGCTTTGATGAAGAAAAGGAACACTGCTTGATTTGACCCACAGTGTGCTAAACAGCCCCTTAGAACATTAGTCTCAGGTGGATGACTTTTATGTTTGAAGGACTAACTCATGGGTAGGCAAACTAAGGCCCAGGGGCCGGATCCAGCCCAATTGCCTTCTCAATCCGGCCTGCGGATGGTCCGGGAATCAGCATGTTTTTACATGAGTAGAATGTGTCCTTTTATTGAAAATGCATCTCTGGGTTATTTGTGGGGCATAGGAATTCGTTCATTTCCCCCCTCCAAAATATAGTCCAGCCCCCCATAAGATCTGAGGGGCAGTGGACTGGCCCCCTGCTGAAAAAGTTTGCTGACCCTTGGACTAATTGCTGCAACAAAATGCTGCAGCATAGGGTGCTCCTCTTCAGGATTCCTGCCAGCTATGCTCTTTCTTGGACACTCCAACCCCCACTTTTCTCTGGTTTACACACACAAAGATACGGTTTCCCCCTTGTAACCACACAGGGCTTCTGGTCTGGAAAGATTTCAGAAATGGCTCTTGGGATTTTCCTCTCCACTGCCAGCTGACTGCTTCTCTGGGAAACTTTGGAGAGCTGAACACCGTTTAAAGGCTTGTTGAAGAAAGGAATGTGGGTCCCCAACTCCATGTGTATGTTCTGTGTCTAACACCCATCTTCACCATCTATTTATTTTATAGCAGTGTATAAATTAAGTTATTATTAATAATAATAATAGCAACAACAACAATAATAACCATCATAATGCTTGCTGGGCTGGTGGGAGTGGGAGTCCAAGCCCATCTGGATGGGGAACCTGTGGCCCTCCAGCCACATAGCCCATGGCTCAGCCACAGGTTATCAGAAGGCTCTCCAGTGGGAGAGCCCCGTCCCTCTGGCATGCCCCCTGGTTCTTCAACACAGGCTGCTCCTCTAAGATGCTTTGCTGTGAGAGCTCCAGGTCACCCACCAAAGAGGATTCCTCCAGTGAGGGGAGCATAGCCCTTTCTTTGTGGGTAGCAGCTTCTCAGCAACTGGGATTCAGAGATACACTGCCTCTGAATCTGGAGGTTCCATTCAGCCATTGAGAGATGAATGGGAGAGGCTCAGATGTGAGCACTTGTAGTTCTGATCTTTCTTTTTTTTTCTTTTTCTTCCCTTTCAGTTTAAATTTGTGGGACTGCAGAGTTATTCCTGCACACCGGAAAGCCTGTGCAAGGTTCTGGCCACAGATTTCCCCTTTGAGGTAAGCAGTCATCTGTTGGCACCACAGCTCTGTCTCTTTCAACCCCAAGACTTGTATTCCTGGTGGAGAAGACCCCCCAAAGAACCTGGAGAGTAGGAGCCCCAGGGGCAACAGGTTCCAGCTAAGCAATACTGCTTACTGCCCCCCCCAAATTAATAAAGTTTTCAGGACCAATAAAAAAGTATTTCTTCATGCAGCACATAGTTAAGCAATGGAACTTGCTCCCACAGAAGGCAGTGATGGCCACCAATTTTGATTGCTTTAAGGAGGATGCAAAAGATTACCCGGGAGGGACTGCAGGCCTTGGACTGAAAAAGCCCTCAACCCCTTGCTTGATGCAGACAGCCCAGAGCTGTGATTGGGCACCCCCAAGTATGGCTTCCGGCCTGTGCTTGACCGTCCAAGCGAGGGAGAGCCAGCCTGCCCCCAAGGGGAGTCGGCTCTGATGTCCTGCTGCTGTTACGGTTTCAGAGTTTTGTCCAATGTTCTGCTCAAATTGCCTTCCTTTAACTTAAGCCCCAAAGATCTGACCCTGTCCTTTTGAGGGAGCAGAGAACGTGTGTGCCACAAATATTCGGATTAGCAGGAAGGAAGAGAAATGGGCCAGTACCATGTGGATGGGGAGCAGATGGCAGCTGTCAGTCACTCGCGAACATGGCTGGGGCTGGCACAGGCATCGGCTACACCTCAGGAGGTGGTTTTTATGCTGTTGCCCTCTAGAAGCACTCATTCTCTCCACTGGACCAAACTGTTAAGAAGCATTAGAAAGAACTTTCTGATGGTAACAGCTGTTTGGCAGTGGAACAGACTACTTCAGAAGGTGGTGAACTCTTCTTTATTGGAGGTTTTTAAAAAGAGGTTGAGTGCTCTTCTGTTGGGGATTACTTAGCTGCTGTCATGAGAGCCTTTGGGGGGCTTAAGAGTGAGTAAAACAGTTCTCTAAGCAAATGAGTAAATAAGGCCATCAGTCGCTGCTGTCATGATGGTTCTATGCCACGTCCAGGTTTAGAGAACAGAAGCACTAAGAGGAGCCTGCTGGATCCGGCCCATGGGGGCCCCTCTAGGCCAGTATCATGTTCCTACAGTGGCCAGTCAGATGTCTGTGGGGAACCTGCAAGTGGGATTCAAGCACTTGAGCCCCCTCCCCTCGTATGATCTCTACCAAATGGCATTCACCACCTTAAGACCTCCAGGTATAGGGTGGTATATAAATAAAATAAAAATCCAGAAGCATGGCTGCCTCCGACCATGGAGGCAGAACATAGCCATGGTGGCTAGGAGCCATCGTCAGCTCTCTCCATGAATTTACCTAGTCCTCTTTTAACCAGGCAAGTTGGTGGTCATCACTGCATTTTGTGGGAGTGAGTTCCATGGTTTAACTCTGCACTGTGCACAGATGGACTTCCTTTTATCTGTCCTGAATCTTCCAGCACTCAGAGGGAGCAGGCTCTGGATACCAGTCTGTGGGGACCTCAGGTGAAGAGGGCCGTTGCCCTGACAGGCTTGCCAGAGGCATCAGGTTAGGAAGTGGGAATGTTTTGGATTTGCTTACAGACTCCATGCTGTTGTTGTGCAAGAGGGCTTAACAACTTGTTTGTGCCACATGTTGGAACCAGACGTTCCAAGTCTGCCTGTCCTCCAGCTCCCTCCCTTCAGATCACATTCTTCCTTTCTGACTGAGTCTCAGGGAATCAAACACCCTTTCCCTCCCCTCTTGCTTGCAAGGCGGGGCAAGCAGGAGGAAGCCTATTTTCCTGCTGCTGCTGCTGCTGCTAGTGAAAGAAAGTGAAGCAATAAGAGATGCAGCTCTCTTAAGAGATGCAGCTCTCTTAAGAACCAAAGCAGAGCATCTGCTGGATCTGGCCAAAGGGGTCCAGCTGGTCCAGCCTCCTGTTCTCACAGTGGCCAACCGGATGCCCCCAAGGATACCTGCAAGCGGGATTTGAGCACAAGAGCAGCCCTCTCCCCTCCTGTGGTCTCCCTGTTGCTCCAGCTTCAAGGCGTAGCACAGACGCCGAGTCACAGAGAGACTCACTGACTGGCCAATGAGCTCAAGAACCTGGACCATCAATCTTCCCCTTTCTGCCTCATTCTTTTTTAAAACTATCCAGTTTGGTAGCCATCACTGCTCCTGTGGGAGTTCCATAGTTTAACTGTGTGCTGCTTCCATGTACTTCCATGTAGAATGGAGCCCTCAATGGCTCCAGCAACTGGCAGAGCTCGGATCAGAATGATCCTCCAAATCCAAGTGGAGAGTCTCCTGTTTCTGAGCAGCCCCCAGCCCCAGCTATTGCACATTGCAGATTCTGACCAGGCTGGTGTAGCAGTAGCTGGATTTGAGCAGTATTTGGCAGGTCCCCGCTTTCCAAGCCATCCTGGGACCAAGGGAGGTGCCGGAGTTGCTGGCCAGGATCCAAGGAAACTGCTGAGGAGTCCCTTGCATGTTCTAACTGAAATGCAGCTGTGCCAGCAGAACTTGGCCAATGGAAGCCCATTTTGACCACACACACAAACGGAGACTCCGTTCTTCCTCATTTAAGTTTAGTGCAGCTAAGCCTAGCTTGGGAGCAAAGGCTCCTTTTTTGTTAATGACTTGATTCAGTAATATGATGCTACACTTGGCTGTGTGGGTGACTTATAGATGTTGGACATCACAGCGCTGCCCAACCTGCAAAGCATGGTTTGGTGATCTGGGATTTCCTGCAAGCTCAAGTGGGCTCTGCCCCTTCCTTTTCCTTGGGGCACGTGCACTTGTTGGCTCAGTGGAACATAGAAAGAAGCTGCTTTATCCTGATGAATAGACCATTTGTCCATTTAACATCAGGATAAAGTATTGTCTTCATGCAGACTAGCAGTTTCAGACTAGCATTGTCCTAAGCTCTAGCTGGAGATTCAGACGGTTCAAGACATACAGACAGTTCTGGCCAGATAAAAGGACTTCTTCACACAGAACATGGTTAAGCTATGGCACTCACTCCCACAGGAGGCAAGTTGGGTGGCTTTCAGAGAGGTTTGGGCAAATTCATGGAAGAGAAGACTATCCATGCCTCCTGGCCATAATGCCTCTGCTCTGCCTCCCCTGTCAGGCAGGAATGCTTCTGAATGCCAGTTGCTGGAAACCACGGGGGGGGGGGCGGCCTCTTACACTCAGGTTCTGCTTGCAGATTTCCCACAGGCATCTGGTTAGCCACTGGAGACAGGATGCTGGAAACAGGTGAGCCATTGGCCTGATCCAGCAGGTGCTTCGTATGTTGTATGAATGCTGGTAATCTCTAGCTCCAGTTAGTTTAGGAATGATTATGTTCCACTGGAGAGAGCCCGTTCCGTCGCAGCCAAGCCATACCTCCCTCCTGTGATAGGAACTGCCTGGTGTCTTCTGCATCTGAACAAACTCAGCACCATTTGCATGAGAACAAATTAGATCCCTGACTTCTTTGTTAACAAGAAATAAGCTTGGTACGTCTCTTTCGGGAATGTGTAATTAGTAAGAAAAGGCGTGGGGTCATAGCTGGGAAATTCCAGGCTATAACATGTCATTCGGCCTGCTGTTTGCATTGTTTGGCAGTGTAAGAAAGAAAGTACTCATGGATGATGGACAGATGATGATTTGTTACTAACGGCAGCCAGGCGGGCGATTGGCCATAAGTGGAAACAGAGGGACCTGCCATCACTGAGAAATTGGATGAGTGGGATCTGGGATGTGCAGTAATGTTGAAGCTTGCAGATATTTTTAAACACAGACAGTAAAACAAGCATTGTAGACTACAAGCCCCATCATCCCCTGAGCATTGGCCATGGTGGTCAGAGCTGCTAGGAGTTATGATCTCACAGCAATCTGTAGGTTGGGGAAAAGCTGTGACTTTTCCAAAGTATTGCATGTAACAAGTCAATGCATCAGTTTTGTAGAGAAATGCTCCATGTTCATGATGCACCAAAAATAGGTACAGGATAATACTCAGCCCTTTAGTTTATTAAGAGTTGTGCAGTGCATATAATTAGGATAATACAGATAATTAGGTTATTTATCCTACTTTCCCCCCTTCTCTATCATTTTGGAAACTTCTAATTTCCAAGGATGATTATTGTTCAGTGTATGATTGTGTTACTATGTGTTTGATTTTTCTCTCTGCAAAAAGAAAAAAACAATGTTAACACAAACCTGAGAAACAGACTAAAGTAAACACAGAGAAACAGGGCTGTTTCCAGAGTAAATTAGGTCCCTGCGCATGGAGGCAAAATGGAGCCTCCCTATCCAGAGGCATTGTACCACTGAAATACCTGTGGCTGAGTGAGCAACAGCAGGAAGGGACTTTCCCCCTCATGTCCAGTTTGGAGGCTTCCTGAAGGTGGACGTGATGGGCCTCTCGCCTCATATCTGGCAGAACTCTTCTCGTGTCCTCTTGCAGCGTTTACTGCCCTGTGTCGGTTGCCCTGAGCCATCCAAAATTCTGGAACCTTTTCCCAGAACACCTCAGCAGTACTAGATGCCCGTCCTCTTTTGCTCCCATTAATACAGTAGTATTCCCCATTTTGCAGAGGGAGGGGCTGAGGCACAGAGTGTAGCCCAGGGTCCAAAGGGAGCTGTTGCTCAGCCAGGCAAAGTCCTTACCAGCAAGGCAAGCCGCTGGCGGAAAGACAGTAAGGCAGGGGCTGAGGCTGTGGCTTTATAATGCTTGGCGGAACCTGATTGGCCCCTGGGAATCAGCTGAGAGTGTCAGCTGACTGAGCCCCATATTGTACTGCAACCTAGGTGGTGCTGTTGAGCAACACTGCTCTGTCTGTAAGGCAGGCATAGGGGACCCTCCAAATCGTGTTGGACTCCAACTCCCATGAGCTTCAGCCAGCATGGTCAACCGTCAGGGAGGATGGGAGCTACAGTCCAACAACAACTGAAGGGGCCATGGACACACCCCCACACACACACTGCCACATCCCTACTTGCATGGCTTGTGGCGATGGAAATGTGTCTCTGAGGAGCCCCTTTTTAAAACAAAAGCACCCCCACCCACAGTTCCTTGGTTTGAGACCAGCATCATGTCTGGCTTTAAGCATGCCTCACGCATGGCCATTTTGCTGCCCCAGTTCGCAGCTCAGCTGCTTCTGTCTCATCTAGAGAGTCTGGAACCTCTGGCTGTCCAGAGAGCAAAGTGCTGATGCTACTCCTTGCCGGTCAGACCCCAGGCTTTTAGACAAACAGTAACTTCATCCATCCTTCCTGATTCAGCTGGCGTCAGTGCCGTGAGTCAGTGGGAAGGAGGCAGACGGTGCATTAAATAAACACGAGCAGCTTCACAGGATGGAATAATCTGGGCTACTGAAAAGTGGAGAGGCTATTAACAAAGGCAGTGCCTTTGAGCCTCTGGATTCTGCTGCTCTCCGGGGACTTTCCCTAAATGCCTTGATCTTGGGGGGGGGGGCACTGAGGCGGGAGAGTGTGGTTTGATCCTCTTCCTTTTGGAGTGACCAAGTGGGAAACCCTTCAGTCTTCTTTTTTTTAAAAGCTAGGAGAGAGCAGGCATTCCCCACTTTGGGAAGCGTTTTTCTTTGTTTGTGTCCCAAACAGTATAAATAGAATGAAACTGATTTATGCACTTAGAAGGGTTGAAAGTGTCTATCCTGGTAATTCTCATCAGCCAAGCCAGCTGGCTCCAGCTGTTGGGAGGTCCAGTGTGAAATGTTGGTTGGAGAAGGCTGTGGTTGGGCAAGGTCCAAAAGCGCATGGTACAGCCAGCCCCCATCCTGAAAGCAAGCAGATTTTGGTCTGGCCAGTGTCTGAACTGGAGAAGGGCTGGCAATATGAACAACCTCATGTCTATACCATCTTCCGTTCCATATGGGGGATGCAGGATAACCATGCAGTCATTAAACAACTGTCCCCTTTAGTTTTGGACTGCAACCAGCATGGGCTGGGGAGCATCAGAGTCCAAGAGCTGGAGGGCGCCAGCTGGGGAAGGCTGGCTTAAGACATAGCTGTATAGTTTTGACCTAAGGGGTGCAGGTACTGAATTCTTGTAAGTATTTTAGTTTTTAAAGTAGCAAACAGAAACAGTGTGTTTTTTGAGAGGGGGTTAGGGGGTGACAATACTTCCTTTGCCCCTCTGGTTGAATTGTGTACATACAAGGCAGTATTTTTCCAAAGTCTCCAAAAACAGATGGGAAATAAGATGCCAAAACAATTAACCTTGTTTGGGTCACATGTTCTGAGCTTTTTTAAAATAAATGACTAAATTAAGGTTGTTTTGTGCGAGAAAAACTCTCAGCATCCAATTTAAAAGGTGCAAAGGGACAATGGAACCCGACAATCCCGTGAGAACTGAGTGCCAGGGATACAGAGGGAGTGAGGTGCTAAACCCTGGTTGATGGGTGTTGTGGTGAATGTGTGGGTGTAACACATACTGTATGTTACATGCACATAGAATCTTAGAGTTGGCAGTGACCCCGACATATGGCCACCCAACCTCTGCTTAAAAACCTCCAAGGAAGAAGAGGCCTTCTGATAGTATCTTCTCTCAGTCTCCTCTTTTCCAGGCTAAATATGCCCAGTTCCTTCAACCATTTCTCATAAGGCTTGGTTTCCAGACCCCTGACCATCTTGCTTGCCCTCTGCACATGTTCCAGCTTGTCAACATCCTTCCTAAATTGTGTTGTCCAGAATTGTACACAGTATTCCAGGTGTGGTCTAACCAAGGCAGAAGAGAGTGGGACTGTGACTTCCCTTGATCTGGACACTAGATTTCTGTTGATGCACCCTAGAATAGCATTAGCTTTTTTTGCTGCTGCAACCCTGTGTGAACTCATGTTTAGCTTGTGGTCTACTAAGAGCCTTAGATCTTTTTTTCATGTGTTGCTGTCAGGCCAGGTGCCACCCCCCACCCCCGCCATATGTTCTGATGCACATACTTTAAAGCATGCACACCAAACCTTTGTAATGATGCTACAAGCTTTGCATTCATCCAGTGAAGCTGAATGTTGAAAGAGTCAGGACAGTCAAAGGAACGTATCCCCCCCCCCCCCAGCTCATAGTTAAACTGCGGAATGTGCTTCCACAGGAGGTATTGAGTGAAGGAATGAAGGAAGGAATGTGATGGCCACTGACTTGGATGGCTGCTGACCCTGATGACTCTGCTCTCCCTCCATTGGTGGAGGCAACAAGCTTCTGAGTGCCACTTGCTGGAAGTTGCAAGTGGGGAGTGTGTTGCTGTGCTCAGATTCTGCTTGTGGGCTTCCCAGAGGCACCTGGTTGGACCACTTCGGGAAACAGGATACCCGGTAAACAGGCTTCTGAGCTGATCTAACAGGGCATTTTCTTTTTACAAAATCCAAGGTATTACCCATGACGTCTCTCGGAAGGGTCTTGGCTGTGGTCCCTGGGAAGCTGTGGTTTGCCAACGGCCCCCATCCAATGCAGTGTGTCAGTGGGTCTGGCTGTTAACCAGAAGGTTGGTGGCTGGAGCCCCCCCAGAGACAGTGTGGGCAGGCTTCCTGCATTGCAAGGGCTGGGATTAGATGATCCTTGGTGTCCCTTCCAACTCCGTGATTCTGTGATTCTAAGGTTGATGCTGCTGGCTTTGGCGGCATTGATCAAAGCTGCTTCTTTCGAGCCAGAGCTCTTAAGGAAAGACAATGCTGGAGCGGGAATGAGGAGCCCCCCTTACCGGCCAGAAATGCTTGCAGAGAGTTTGTGTCTTTTGTCATCATTCCCCCCCCCCCCAACTTCTTCCCAGCTTCCGCTGCTCCTTTTTCCAGAGTCATCACTTCCCTGCACACAAATTGCCTTTTAAAAGCACAGGCCAATTTAGCTGAAAGTAGCAAAAGCTCAAATCTTAGGA
Source organism: Podarcis filfolensis (assembly GCF_964270895.1). Classification (NCBI taxonomy): domain Eukaryota; kingdom Metazoa; phylum Chordata; class Lepidosauria; order Squamata; family Lacertidae; genus Podarcis; species Podarcis filfolensis. Next base: position 380,825 of record NC_139616.1, read on the forward strand.
AACTCCACAGCAGGTTATCTGTAAAATTCTGTTCCCCTTGGGGAGCTGAACATGAGGGATAATAGAAAAATCTTTCCTTTTCTTTTTTTACTGCCAAAGGGGGAATGTATGTAGATGGGACTAGCAGGAGGGGTGTGGAGTATTCGCCAGCTGCAGTATTGCAGCAAGAGGAAATGATGGAAAGAGTTAAGGCTTGTTAAAGCACAGGATGCTCTTAATTCACATTGACTGTCAGAGGAGAGGAGGATCCTGGGAATGTTAAGGATTTCTTCAGCCTGAGCAAGCAGGAAGATACAAAACACAGCCACTCTCCCCTCCCTCCCCACCCTTATGAAGCTGGAGGTACCAGCAACTATTTTTCACATTCTAAATTCATTGGAATGCAAATCTCAATTCCCACCCCCACCCTCCTGGAATCTCAATGGAATGGAAGTATTTGCATCCAAGGAAGCACACTTTAAATTATTTAAATTATTATTATTTAAATTATTATTAAATGCATGTTTCAGGTTGCATTCAAGCCAGTGCAAGGCTTGACTTGTCCCTTCCATTTTTATTAGAAGATTTGGTCACTCAGCAGCATGCACTTCCCTGACATTGTTTCAGTTTCAAGGGATACAAGAATTGCAGAACTTTTGCGTTCTAATTTAGTGTGCCCCAAATGCCATTTGTTAGATACTTAGAAGTATTTCCTAGGTGCTGCCTCTGAAAATGATAGAACATTTGAGACTAACCAGTCTGGCTGGTATTATTTTCATGAAACAATGCACTTTTAGAAATGGGGACATCCCCCAGAGGAAGCTACAGCAGGGGATTTGCATATGAAGTGCTTTGAACACTTGAAAATGCTGTGGAAATGTTGATTGTTTATTAAATGTAAGAGCTTTACCAGTTCAGATGAAAGGCTCATCCAGTCCAGCATCCTGTTTTCCACAGTAGAAAGCTAGATGCCTCCATCAAGCATCCAACAAGGGTCTACATCATCTCCCTTTGCCCCCTCAGCAGCTGGTGTTTGGAGGTATACTGCCTCTGAACCAGGAGGTTCTATGGAACCGTTATGGCTAGTAACTTGCTCCATAAAATTGTCCTAAAAGGTAAAGGACCTCTAATAGTTAAGTCCAGCCACAGACGACTCTGGGGTTGTGGCACTCATCTCACTTTACAGGCCAAGGGAGCCGACGTTTGTCCACAGACAGTTTTTTCGCGTCATGTGGCCAGCATGACTAAGCCGCTTCTGGCGAAACTGGAGCAGCACACGGAAACACCATTCACCTTTCCACCAGAGCAGTACCTATTGATCTGCTTGCACTTTTTGGGGGGGGTGTGCTTTCAAACTACTAGGTTGGCAGGAGCTGGGACCAAGCAATGGGAGCTCACCCCATTGCAAGGACCTTCTGATCGACAAGCCCAAGAGGCTCAGTGGTTTAGACAACAGCCCATGTCACAAAAATTGTCCTATCCCCTTTTAAAAACCGCGAACTTAGTGGCCACCATTGCACCTTATTGCAGTGAAATTCCATAAGTTAGCTTTGCATTTAAGAACTGTCTTGAACAACATAGAAGCAAAGTGATGGATTAAAAAAATTATTTCAATGTTGCTGTTTTCTCATTCCACAATGACTGCACTGATGGGGCTTCGGCAAAGGCTTTGTAGACCCAATGGTCAACAAAGTAGGGTACTAAATCTTTAAAATTGGACTTAATAGGACCTTGCTTTTTAAATCTCACATAAGCGTTATTGCCTGGGAAATGTCTAATGGTGTCTCCATATTGGACAGAAGCAATAGCATAGCTAATCTTGTTTTGCAGGCAACTCTGCCCCAATGGCAAATATATTGTGGAAGATGCTTGTGGAATTAGGAATTGATCACCATTTGCTGATCTTAATACAGAATTTATATTCCTTTAACATTTGCCAAATCAAACTCAATGCCAAAGGTCAGCTTTATTCCAACATCCCGAATACGAAAGGTGTAAAACAAGGGTGTATTCTTGCCTCTTTTCTTTTTAATTTATTTTTATCAGATCTTCCAGAGCACATTGAAAAAGTAGAATCACATGCCCCCAAAATCAATCAAAACCCGGTCCCATTGTTACTGTATGCGGATGATGTGGCCTTATTATCACTGATGATAGGTCTGAAACATCTTTTACTTTCCCTGGTTTCCTATTATGAAAGCAATACATTTTCAATAAATTATGAGAAGACAAAATTTCTGATCTTCTCTAATTCCTGGAAATTAGAGAAATGGAAAATTAGAGGACAAGAAATCCAAGTAAAGAAAAGATTCAAAGATATCTCAGAATTTTATTCCAGAGCAACTCAGGTTGGTCAAGCCATCACGTAAGTGCTATGAAACAGGCAAAGTTTACCTCCTCAACAGTAGCTCGCTTTTCTTTTCAGAAAGGTAACCAATTTATACCAGCTGATATTCAGATTTTTCAAACCAAAGTGTCGTCCCAGATACTTTTTGGGATCCCAATATGGATACAAGCATATAATAGTGATTTAAATAAGATACACTTAAGTTTCTTGAGACGTATCCTGGGGCTCCCAAGTTCAATCAAGTATGAGATGATGTGTGCAGAACTAGGTATACACACAATGGAATATTGGGTATGGGCTAGCACTGGAAAACACTGGTTGCGTTGCCATTTCCGTTGCCAACCCTCGAGTCTGCTCTCTGACTTAAGGACTTTTATAAATCCAAATGGTTCTAACTCTTACATAACAAAATCAGATCTATTGGCACTGACTTGGAATTCATGTATAATTCAAGTGAGCAATATATCACAATAGTCAATCCAGATTAAGGGTCATTGAAAAATGAAACATCAAGTCAGCTGTAAATAAAATTTGCTCCCCCAAGTTCTATGGTTTAAACACAACAGACAACAGGGTCACTTATATTTCACAATTAATAATTCCAGTCCAACACAGGGCCTTTATGTTAGCCCAACTGAACGTTTTCCCCTCAGCTTTTGTCAAGGGCAGATATTCAAACATCCCCAGAAATAATAGACATTGTGGATGTTCTTTGAATGTGCTAGATGCTGTAAAACATATTCTTTTCTACTGTCCATTGTACAATCAGCTACGCAAATGTGTGCTATCCCCCTTTTTGGGTAGTCTAACATCACGGCATGGTGAAAATATCAGATTCAATCTGTCTGACATTAACCCGGAAGTAACTGCAAAGGTGGCTGAGTTTTTTGTCAATAGTATTTCAGAGTGGTGAATAGCACTATTTAGTGGGAAGAAACTCCAATGAAAACCCTTGTTATTACATATTTTACATGGCTGTTTATTTGTATATTTTTAAAATATGGATGTTTGATGATGGCCTATATTTGTAATGTCTAATAAAGGTTTGGTGAAGTAAGTAAGTAAGGAGGCAAATGTTTTTTTGTTTTCTCATTACATCCCAACCAATGGGGACCTTGCCAGATGGACATGCCAGCAGGATTATGCAGGCAGCTTTAATTACTAAGCAGCACTAGATATCCAGGTATCTTCTCCTTAAGCTGTTAGATTTGCAAATACAAAACCCAATCATGTATCTATTTAAAAAATAACCCAAGTGTGGGGGTGGGGTTGGAGCTTTTTACAGAGAGACTTTTGGCTAGTTGATGAAAAGCCACTCATGTGATGGCGTACACAAGAGAGTTATACATCTGTATTGCACCTTACAGTGGCCTGGTGATTAAAAGAAAAAGACGGGGCTTCTGCAGCTGTAATAGTTGTAGAGAAGAGGGGATTCCCCACCACCACCACATCCTCTTTTTACTTGGCTACCCTATCAATGCACCTCATTTTTCATATTATTTATTTGGTAACACTTACATGCTGTGCCAAAGTGCTCAAAGCAGTTTTCAGTTTAGGATGGCGGGAGGGAGCCTGGGGTCCTCCAGCTCCTGCTGGACATCTGACTCCCATCAGCCCCCAGCCAATACTCTGGGAAAACGGGGGCTGTAGCGCAGCAGCATCTGGGAGAACACGGGTTGCCCACCCCTGGCTTGAAAGAATGTTTTCTGCTCCACAAGCACAACCTTTAACATATTTGCTCAGTGGGACAGACTTCCAGGTAAATGCACATTGGATTTCAGTTCAACCGGTGCAGCTCTATTCTGGCCTACTCACAGGCAAGTCCCACTGAGTTCAGTAGGACTTGATTCAGATTCTGTTATCGTTTCCCATCCAAGGAGCTCAAGGTATCAAGGTCTGCAAGGTGCCTATCATCACACCTTGTCCTTCCAACGGTGCCGCACAGTAAGCTGGCCTCCGTAGAATTGGAGCTGCAGTTAGTAAATTACAGTATATATTGCCAGGGGCTTGGAGGACCCTGAAAAATTCTGTGCCGTTTGGTGGGATTTTATCTTATATACAGGAAAGACAGACTCACAGAACTCCCTCTCCATAGTACACTGTGAAATTTGGCCTTTCCTGGGGGTCTTAAGTTCTTTACTAACCTAATAGGCAGTCTCTCCTAGCTATACTGCACTGTTTTTATGTACTTCTGTCATTTTTATTCTGTTGGTTTGTGTGATTTACTTCCATAAAATAAAGGTGGAAATTTTAAAAAGGTGTAGGCTTTTTTAAAAGAAGAAAATTGCCATTATTTTAAAAGAGGCTATAGCTGATTCCCACAGCAAAAGGGGTGTGCTTTGAATCCACAAAATATCCCAATTGTCACCAAAGGCATACCCATAGGGTCCCCTCTTCTCCTGTTGGATTTAAGCTTGAAAGAAGCATTTCCTTCTAACCAATAGAACAGGAGGTGAGGTGGGATGCCCACAGCACTTTCTCCCATTTTTCAAAAGGCAGGTTACCCCTGGACCATCCTGTAGTAATAATAATAATAATAATAATAATAATAATAATAATAATAATATAATAATAATAATAATAATAATAATAATAATAATAATAATAATAAATTTTATTTATATCCCAGCCAAGACCGGGCTCAGGTAAGGCCTCATGTAAGGCCATGGACTGTATAGACTGTATAGCCTACCTGGTTTCTCTCTGTTCTCTTTCCTAGGTGGACGGGCTCCTCTTCTATCACAAGGAAACTCATTACAACCCTGGTAGCACCCCATTAGTGGGCTGGCTCCGTCCGTACATGGTGCCAGACATCCTGGGCATACCTGTCCCCCTCTGCCCACTGACGGCCAAGCCAGACTACGCGGGACTCCAGCTGCAGCAGATCGTGGAGCATAAGAGGAGCCTACAGCAGGCCGCCAAGGAGGATTCTTCCAGTGTCAGCACAGCCCCCCAGGACGGCCGCTATGAACTGGAACACTTGTCCACACCAAAAGCAGAAGGCTTTCCCTCGGCTCTGAGGGACTCTGTGAGCAAGATGGAGAATTGATAGGTAGCCCGGGGTGGCTGCTTTTCCATGTTCAGGAGGAGAGCAAAAGAAACTTAACATGGGAGCAGCTCTGTTTTGACAGTACTTTGGGTAGAAGGGTGTCCACTTCCATAATAATTCTCCAGGCGTCGCAAGTTATTTAGCTGAGGCCTGAGATGTAAATCCTAATTGCTAGCAGCAGGGCTTGTTTAAAAGAATTAAAACTGTGGAGCAATATGTGGAGCCGTCCTGTTCAGAGGCTTCTGTTGGTGAACTCATTCCGTTCTCTGATCAGTAGGGGAAAAGGATGACTAATTTCATGTATAAATATATAAATAAAAACCAATGAGCCTTTCTAGTAGGAAAACAGATGTCTAGTTTAATAGGAAGAGTGTTGAATAAAATACATATAATAAGAAGAAATAAATTGAAAACTGGTATAGTAGCATTGGATATCTTTAAGGCTTTTGACTGAGTAGAATGGCTGGCATTTAAAAATGATTATAGAAAGTTTATGATTTGGAGAACGACTTAAAGGATTAATAAATCAATTATACTTGAGGAACAAGGCATATAACTTAGTGAACAATGGTATAACATAACAAATAACACTAGCCCAAGGTACAAGACAAAAATGCCCCCTTCCCCCAATTTTATTTGTATTGGTCATTAAAACTCTGGCCAATGTAATTAGAGAAGATGGAAATATAAAAGGAATAAGCAATAAAGAAAAAGAGAAAAGAAGGTTATTTGCAGATGACACCTTGCTAACAATTGAAAATCCGCTGGAAAAATTGCAGGTAATAGAAGCACTTTTGGAAAAAACATTGAGAAAGAACAGGGTTATTAATTAATTGGTCCAAATCAGTCAACATGTGTGGAGAGAACACAGAGCTGTCCATGCAGCAAAAAGGAAACTATTGGATGTGAAGAGTACATGTGAGAGTCAATGTGTCTGTGATAAGCAAGTACTAAATGCATGCTTTTGTCTGTAGACTAAAGTGGGTGGGATCAGAATACAGTGGTACCTCTGGTTGCAAATGGGATCCATTCCAGAGGCCCATTCGCAACATGTAAAGCCCGCAACCTGAAGTGCCGTATCGCGATTTGGCGCTTACGCGCATGCGTGAGCGGCGAAACCAGAAGTAACCCTTTCCGGTACTTCTGGGTCGCCACAGGACACAACCTGAAAAAACGTAACATGAAGCAAACATAACATGAGGTATGACTGTAATTGCAGAATCTGCCTTGCAGGATCCAGCTTCCTCAGGACCTCAGCATTCAGTGTTTTTTAAAAATAAAAATGTCTAGCCTTTGAATGCAAAGATATATTAGCAAATGTATGGTCAGTTGGTCTGTTAATACTCCAGGTGGGGTCTGTGAGGCAGAATAGAGTGGGGCTATGACTTCCCTTGATCTGAACACTACACCTCTGTTGATTCAGCCTACAAGTGCATTAGCTTTTTTTGCTGCTGCATCACACTGTTAGTTTACGTTAAGCTGGTGATCTGCTAAAACCCCCTAAGATCCTTTTATTCAGCCAGACACTCCTCCTGTGCTGCTGGGATGGGTGACTTCAGCACATTATTGAGTTAATGGCTGTGGTCGGACCCCATAATTCTCTGTGATGCTGCAAGGGAGGCATGTTGCACGTTTAGTGAATTGTTCAAGCTCTGTATTTGCAACACGTGTAGTTAAAGCCAGGCAGCGTAACATCGTAGCAAGGCTTCCTTCTAGGGAACAGGCTGCAGGCCTGATGGGAAATTGTGTGCCTTCAGCTTAGGGGTTTCATAACAGAAGAGCCTTCTAGATCAAGGCAGTGGCCCCTCTAGCCCAGCATCCTGTTCTCACAGCGGCTGAGCAGAAGCCTGTGGGAAACCAGCAAGCAGGATTTGAGCACAAGAGCTTCTCGCCTCCCCCATGATTTCCAGCAACTGGCATTGCTGCCCCAACGGCAGAAGCAGAACATAGTCATTGTGGCTACGAGCCATCGACAGCCCTCTTCTCCTCCATGAATTTGTCTAATCCTCTTTTAAAGCCATCTAGGTTGTGCTGTGGCAGGGAGTTCCATGGTTCAACTGTGTGCTGCCTGCTGGGAAAGACCCCTGAGACCAGAGAGAGCTGCTGCCTGTCAGAGCGGGCAGTGCTGGGCTTGATGGACAAACAGTCTGACATGGTCTATGGCAGCTTCTATCTCTTGTACTACGGAGGTGGGGAACCTTCAGCCCTCATGGCTAATTAGGCGTGCCAGGCCTCAGAGGCGTTCTTTTCATTCATTTTATAACACATATCACCTTTTCCTCCAAGGAGTACATGGTTCTCTCCTTCCTCATTTAACCCCCTTAGCAACCATGTGAGATAGCTTAAGCTCAGAGGCGGTGACTGGCCAAAGGTCACCCGGTGAGGTTCATCTCTCCCATGTCCTAGTCCAACACTCAAACCACTATACAACACTATCCCCCCTGCTTGCTTGCCAGGCTGTTTAGGGCAAACGCCACCCTCTTTTGCCATGTTTGATGCCAGATACAGGGAGCCTTCAAGGCATAGTTAGAATGATATCAAGCAGGTAATGCAGATGGTCTTCCTCTGCAGACACAGCTCAAGCCCTGTCACGTTGTTTGGTGCTACCACCCATGTGTCAAAATGGCCCAGGATGCAGAGGGAGCTCAGGATCTGGTCCCGCTTATGCTATTGATGTGATGCTCACATTATTTATTTCAAGTGATTTTTTCCACCACTTGATTGTAAAAGAAAAGCCAAAAAACCCTCAAAGTGGTTTACAAAGAATAAAACAATAAAATTATCAGTAAAAACAGTTAAAATTACTCTTGGAAACATTCAAAAAGAAAAGAAAATCAGCAACAAACTAAAAACATTGACATTCTACATTGACAGTCTAGGTAGGGCTACTTAAACAAATATGTTTTTAGCAGGTGCTGGAAAAAATGCAGTGAAGATGCTCACCTGATAGGCAGGGAGTCCCCAAGTGTAGGTGCAGCCACACTGAAAGGTAGGTTGTTTACAAATGTGGAAGGGGTATTATGTGGCACCTGTAATGTGGGTCAGTTCCACAGACTGAAGTGGTCCAGAGGGCATCTATTGGCTAAGGCGATCTGGTAGAGCTTCGTTTACTAATAGCAACACCTTGAACCTGTCTTGGATTTGTAGCTGGGTCTAGTTACAGAGGGGCCACCGGGAGATACCTTCCCAATGCCAGAGCATTCTCATGGGCGCTGGGAAGTTTAGATCAGGACCTCATAGGAAAAGCTTATCTACAGAGGCAAAGCCAGTGTAGGATTCACACCGCGAAGAAGGTGTCTCTTACAGCACATTGACTCAAAAGCAGGTTTCTATTGGCTTCAATGGGATTTTCTCCTTTGTGCATGGAGTTGCCACCTTGATTTTTAGAAGTTGCCAGGGCAGGTTGCTGCGTGGGTATTCGTTTCTTGTCTGTCTGCTGCCGATGCCTTTTAGGGCTCTCTCTCCCCCGCCCCCTTGGGAGCCCTCCATCCCGGCTCGTCCTCGGCTTGCTGTTGCCGCTGCTGCTGTTTGTGAATGAGATTCAATTTCTGAATGGAGCAAGCAGAGGGGGAGGGAGGCTTGGCAGCGAAAGGAAGCAGCAAAGGAAGCAGGATTGGTCTGCGACGGGGGGGGCGGGTCAGCTGGGCTTACTTCCTCCCTCCCTCCCTGTGCTCTGCCTGCTGCTTTTGAGGAACAAGCACTGCAGAAAGGAGAGGGAGGGAGGAGGCCCCACGACCCCCCCTCCAGGCCACAGGACGGGTGCGGGGGGTGAAAGCTTCCTCCTCTGATACAGTATATATAAAGGAAGTTGCTTCCTACTGATTCTCTCTTCCTCTTCCTCCTCCCTCCCTCCCTCCCTCCTTTTTCTCCCAGAAAGCAGCAGGAGGAGGGATCTTTGCAGGGTGAATATCTCGGCACAATCTGGAGAGGATTTTAAGCTTTGAGGGCTGGGAAGTTTTGCCATTTTCTGCCCCTTCTTCCCTTCCCGTTAAGCCCCTTTGCCTTCCGATCCATATGTAGGCGTGTTTAATGCCCGAAGACATTCACCGCGGCTGAATCAGACTTGGCATTCTTATTTTATCAAGGGAGAGGTTTTTTGTTTTCCAGGACCTTTCTTTTTAATGGAACTTTTTTTGTCGAAGTTGTCGTTGTCGCCGTCCCTGTTACAGTGAAAAGGAGAGAGGGGCGCAAAAAACACCCACCCACCGAATACTAATAATCGGGCGCTCCCCTCCGTGCTCCCACCGCCCTTTTCGAAAAATACTTGCATATATCTATATATCTACAAAAGCGCATCATAAAAGGGAGGGAAGACAACAACGACGGCGAAGAATGCGATCCTCCAACTTTGGGAGCGACCCGAGCTGAGCGACCCCCCGAAAAACGTGGGAGGAGGAGGAAAAAGGAGACGAGCTGCTTCGGGAAATGTTTGTGGGGTGGTAGCTGTGGAAAACTTGCACGATCTCCTGCTCTCTGGCCGGCGTCGAGTCCTGGGAGCGCCCCGAGGGCAGGATGGCGGCGGAGCTGAGCCCCGAGGAGGAGCAGGTAGGAGCTCGCCGGGCCCCAGAGCTTGGGGGGACCGCGGCCAGGGAGGAGGGCGGGGCGGCCGGGATGGCGGGGTTTCTCCGGAGAGGCGACTCTCGGCTCCTTCCCAGGTCTTGGGCTGCGATGGGAGCCTCTCGGGCCTCTGGGCTGCGCTCTTTTAAGCGGCTTCGCAACAACGCGGATCGCGAGGGGAAAGAGTAAGGAGATGCAGAAATAGTATTTATTTGCCTAGAGTAATGCTGCGTACCCATCTGTTTTGGGGTCGTCTCATTCCTGGAAGCGAAGCAGCGCCCCCCCCGTCTCCCGACTGAGGGGAACCCCGGGCCAAGGTCTGCGCTCCGTCTTGCCCCTGCATCCCCTCCCCTCTTCTTCCCGGGGGTGAAATCCGTTCTTGGTGGGCGGGGGGAGCTGCGTCCCCCCAAGTCCCGCCACCCCCCACCTCAAGGGGAGGGGCGGAAGTGGGGCCCCCTGGGGAGGTTTCCATGGAGATCAGAAGCGCTGCGGGGGGGGGCTGAGATGCGGCCTAGTCGGAGAAGGAGCCTGGCGGGGCCGTGGGGCGCCCCCTCCCCTCCCGCTAGGATCCTCCGATAAAAGAGGAGTTGTTGTTAACAAGCGAGGAAATTCGCTTCTTTGGGTGGGGGCTGCAAGGACACACTCGCTCTTGGTCTCGGGGTGCCTTTTGAGGAGGGGGAAGGTTGTCTCTTGGGGGGTGGATCCAGCCGCCTCAGGGGCTTCTCCCCCATTAATTGACGCCTCATTCATTAGCTGGTTTTTCTCTTCTAATCCTTCCCCCCCCCGCCCCGTGTTTGTGTGTGTGATGTTTTCTTTTTTCGGGGGGGGGGGGGCTAGATTCCCCACCCCTTTTATAAAAGCTGTGAGGCCAGAGAGAGAAGCGCGACATGGAGCGGAAGTGCCGCGGAGGGGAAAGGCCGGCAAGCGCGCAGGATCCGCGGCCGCTTTCTGCCCGGGCGGGGCAGCCGGGGAGCCGGGCTGGGCTCGCCCTTCTTCCCGAGAGCGCGCCTGCGCCTCTGCCCGGGGCTCCGCGCGGCTCCCTCGGGGCTTCTCTCCCCGCCGCGCCGCTCGCAGGGACTTCTCGCTTCCGCCTCGCCCTTTGCCCTTCGCCGCTTTCTGCTTCTGGCCCTTTTCACTTTCTCCCCCGGGAAGGATCCGGCCCTCCTTTGTCGCGCCCGCACATCCCGCCGGCTGCGGCTGCGCTTGAGTCCTGCGAGGTGGATGTTGCTCATCCCTTCGGGAGGCGCCCCAGAAAGGGGTCCGCGACCCCCGCGAAGGCCGGCAGACACAAACCCCGCTCGGGAGAGTCTCTTCTCCGTTAAAGTTTTCACACTCCTAACTTGTAGCAGAAAAAGTGAACGTTGTCCGTCCTGGCAGAGAAAAAGATACTATACTAATAAATGTAACCCTTTTATTTAAATAAAATGGTCTGTGGGAGTTTTTTTAATCTTGCGTTTCTATAGCCTGTCTTGGATAGAACTGAAGGCGGCATACATTGTTGCTATTACTCCATCCGATTGCAGGTGGCTTTGTTTAGGTTTCTTAAAGAGTGTCTTCCATGCTTTTCAAGGGAATTTCCCAAAGCATCTTAAAAACCAGCAATGTACAACAGCAGTGTAAAATCATGTAATATTTTTAAAAAGCATAGAGCAGCAATAACTGCCCACCCCCCACAAAAAAAACAATAAAAGCAGCAGCCAGAAAACGCTTTCCAAATGGAGAATGTCTTTCAGATGTTATCCAGAAAAAGAGCAGATTTTCTCCTAGGGGCCAAGGTCTCTTCAACCCCCCCATAAAAATTTTGAGGGGGCCAGGCACCCCCAAAGTTGGTGGGCTTTGCCATTCAAGTGGTGGTGTGGGGGGCCTACCTGGGCCTCCCAAAATTTCATTCACGTTGGCACCCTGTCCCCATTGATAAGTTCTTGACTAAGGATGCGCCAGATAGGAAGGTCCCTGCTTCTGATCGTAAGGCTCAGTACTTTGCAGAGTAGAAGAGGGCAGGTCCCCACCCCGAGGAGACCGCCATCTAGTCTTGGTGGCATGGACTAGGACAGGGGTCAGCAATTTTTTTTAGCCGTGGGCCGGTCCACTGTCCCTCAGACCTTGTGGCGGGCTGGAGAAGCGGCACCGGGGGGGGGGAGCTGGAAGAAGAGGTGAGGGGGGGGCAAGTAGTCCTCCTCCCCAGCCCCAGCTGCTGTGCTTACCTTCCCAGGGGCTGCCACCACCACCGCTGCTTCTCGTGGGTAGGCAGAGGGAGCTCGTCCGCTCTGCCCCCTGGCCCACAGGAGCACCAGGGCAGCAGCGGCAGAGGGAAGATGAGCGGCGTGAAGGGGCTGGCTCCAGAGAGGGGCTGCTTAAAATGGCACTCAGCCCCCTTCCTCCTCTAGGCAGGGTGCAGAGAAACCAGGAGGAGGGAGGGAGGAGGCACTGCCACGGTGTGTGTGGGGGAATGGAATGGTGCAGGGGGAAAATGGTGCAGCCTGAATGAACAGAATCCCCACGCCGATGATCCACAGACAGTCTGTGGGCCGGATCCTGAAGGCAATTGGGCCTGATCCAGCCCGCAGCCCTTAGTTTGCAGACCCCTGGACTAGGAAGTCTGTTATTTGCTAGTGTCCGCTATCTAAGCATTGACCAGACCCTGACCAATGTGCTTCGTTTCACTTGCATTGTACATATATTACATATGTACATATATTATTACTCCATCCTGGAAAAGTGAACAGGTACATGCCCTAGATTTAAACCGCCACATATTTCTTAGCTTCTGAAAGTTGTTATTACTTATGTCAATTTCAGTATATCCTCCAAAGCCCAAACACTAACTAGTCAAATACAGTTACAGATAGGTAGCCGTGTTGGTCTGCCATAGTCAAAACAAAAAAAAAAATTCTTCCAGTAGCACCTTAAAGACCAACTAAGTTAGTTCTTGGTATGAGCTTTCGTGTGCATGCACACTTCTTCAGATACATGTATCGGAAGAAGTGTGCATGCACATGAAAGCTCATACCAAGAACTAACTTAGTTGGTCTTTAAGGTGCTACTGGAAGAAAAAATTTTTTTTGTTTAGTCAAATACAGAAATGCAGTAATATGTTTCCTGGATTTTCTTGTTAGCATCTTGGCTGCTTCTAGCAAATTAAATCATGTGTTGCTTTTTTGCCTTGTAAACTAATTCCATATTGCTCCAGAGCAGGGATTCAAGGCAAGTGACTAGCAGAGGGTGGTTGGGCCTCACGAGGCCTGGGCTTTGTTGGATGAAGTGGCTTCCTTTGGTTCCCAGGCTCAGCTTCAAGTGCTGCTTTTAACCTTTAAGGCCCTAAATGGCTTGGCATCAGCCTACCTGAAACACTGAATTCCCCAAACCTTGAGATCCTCTTTGGAGGGCCGGCTACAGATGCCCCAACCGACCAACATGAGGCAGAGAACCACCTGGGAAAGAGTGTTGTGTTATGTTGTTAATTGTGTTTTGGGGTTTTCCAAAAAAAAAATTGCACTGGAAAATTCCCAGACGTTTTTCCCAAAAAACTTTTCTATGCAAATTAGGATAAGTTCCAGTGCAATTACACTATGCAAATTAGGGTGGTTTGTATTGGAGTGGGGGGGGTTGCATCAGGACATTTTTCTGACACCCTAAAGAGAGATTTAATTTAGTGTGCATATATTTACTTGTATTATTGTTAATGAAGCTAAATTTTTTGAAGCCAAGCAACGTGTATTTGCAATTGACATCCATTCATAGTTACTAAAGAACTCATGAAACTGGGGAAAAATTCCAATGGAAAATGAATCACTCGGGAAAAATTCCACCACCTGCATCACAATAAATAACTTCCGGGTCCCTTAGTCAAATTCTCCCAACAATTTATCTTTCTCTGAATTCTTCAGACCTTTTGAGATCCTAGCTGTGCTTCCTGGACTCTGCCCCTTTCCCATGCCCTGCTGTCTTCTTCTGTTGTCCTCTTCTACTCCTGAAAACTCTGTTGCTCCTTCTCTCTGCCTCCCCCTCCCTGTGACCTTCCCTTTGTGCATTCCCAAGGGACTGGCAGTTGGCTTTGGGTGCCATAAGTTGCCATTCTTGACAAGTTGCCATTCTTGAGAGGATATGAAAGGAAAGTGGAGTGGGAGAAAGATATCAGCTTGCCCCTGCCTCCAAATGCATTCCATTTCTAGGAAAGCATTCCATTGGGATGTAGTTTTTATATTTTTAATTATTTTTTCCCAGCATTTATTTATATCCTGCTGCTTCATCTTAGTTTTCAAGGTAGCTTGCAACAAATGTTAAAGTGCATGCCTCCTAAACCCCCCCTCCTCCCCCCAAAACAGATCAATGGTAAGAACAAAACAGCAAAGGTGCAAACAAAATATATACTGCAGAAAGTGTTAAAATGTATCCGGACTCAGTAAGAAGAATGCTGAAACAATACTCAACTCCATTAAAAACTTGCGTGAACACAACATTTTGAACTGGTACCTAAAAGTCATTTAGAAGGATATGGAGTGAAGATTTGGGAGTGGGGGGAGAACTGCACAACTGAGCTACCTTTGGAAAGGAGATGCCTTTGGTTTCTATCCACTCCTCCTCAAGTTGGGGGGGGGGTCTTAATAATTGGGCAGGTTCATGTCAGAGTTGGCACCAAGCAGCTTAGAATAGGGATGGACAATCATTCACCCCCAACCCCAAGCTGAACTTTTGTGGAGGAAAGTGGTCTAGGGCTGCACGTGCAAAGTGAGTTGACCCAACACACACATTAATTCTCTCTCTCTCTCTCTCTCTCACACACACACGCCCAGCCACACACAAATGCACACATACACTCTCACACTCACATGTGCAAACTCACATGCATGCTGTCATGCACACTTTCACACATGCACAGATTCCCACATGTGTGCGCTGTCTCTCTCACACATGTGCTAGCTCTCCTTTCCCTCCTTTCCCAAATTGGTTTCTGTGTGGAGAGGTCTCCTTTCCCAATTCATGGAAAAGAAACCCAGTGATCTGGCCATGGGGGCCAAGACTTCTTCTGCTGACAGTTCTCTTCATTCTCCTGCTGAAAAATGAGGAGATTTGCTGCCCCTGTGGATCCTGCTGCCTGAGGCGGTCACCTCACCTTGCCTTATGAGTGGGCCAGCCCACCTCATAAGTAAACTGCTGTAGGCAAAACGGTGCTCTGTCTTTAGTTAAACAGAATTGCAAAGGCTTATTAATGAATGAAAGGACTCCCACTGAGGCCTGTACACTCAGAAAGTGCCCCCCCCATTGAAGCACTGGGGCTCACTTCCACAGGTCTTGGTTGTGATGCCTTTTCTCAATCAAGATTTATGATGTGCAATTGTGTCAAAGCAGCCCCCCCTTTCCTCCCTTCTCTTTGCCACACAGCTGGGGCCCTGGACTCCCCAGACCACACACCAACTGCAAGGAACCGGATGTGCCTGCATTGTTAAGAGCATTTGACTGTGACACTTGGCACCTGTTTTGGAGGCGCCCCTCCCCCCTGCAGTTTAATCAAAGAGACCAGATGAGATAATTGGGGAGGAGGAGAGAAGGGAGGGGTTTAGAGGACCCAGTGGAAGACACAAGGAAGGAAGCAGGAGGAAAGTGACACTAGGCAGGTGTGATAGTTGAGATGAGAGCCCTCAGCGGAGTGATTTCATATTTGTATTATGTGATACACATTGAATGATCAGAGTGCTGTAAATGTTACATATATCATTAAT
The DNA here is from genome assembly GCF_964270895.1 of Podarcis filfolensis. Lineage (NCBI taxonomy): Eukaryota > Metazoa > Chordata > Lepidosauria > Squamata > Lacertidae > Podarcis > Podarcis filfolensis. The sequence continues at coordinate 396,477 of NC_139616.1, forward strand.
ATTAATTGTTATTAATCATTATTATTACTAATACTAATGAGGCACCCGGTAAAGATGGAAGGATGCCTTGTTCTATTCCAGGGGTGTCCAACTCGCAAGAGACTCCGAGAAAAAAAAGACAGTGATCTATCCATACGGGGGGCAGGTCAAAGTTGTTGAGCTTTTATTTTTTGGGGGGGCGCCTTTTTCCTGCCATGAATCAGTGACATCATACCATTCTTCTTTTCACTGATTTCCACTTTTCTTACAGTGTGTGTTTTGGGGGCTTAAGAGGGAGGAGATGTGAATCTAGACTATATTGACCCTGACAAGAGAAACTAGCCATGACAGGCTGCAAAATGGCTCCCTCTTTCCCAAAGCATGTTTTCTCAATATGCTTCTCCGTCTGCTTGGTGGCAAGGTCAGTGTAGGGAGTGAAATCCACAGTCAATCATTGCTGTCAGGATCAAGGCCATGTTTTAGTTGTGTGCTTGTTTTGTCTTCCCTGCATTTCCCTCCCCACATAACAAATCTGGAATGGTTTTGTAGCCTCTGATCAGTGTGAGACTCCGACGCTCATGCCTGCCCTTCTGTGATATCCAGAAGCATTATTGCCGGCAACTCCTGAGTAGGAGCCTTCCCACTCCCTCTCCTCCATAAATTTGTCTACCCCTCTTTTAAAGCCATCTAGCTTTGGGAGCATCACTGCCTCCGTAGTTGGACTATGTGCTGCACAAAGAAGGACTTGCTTGAAGCTTCCAGCCTTCAGCCTCATTAGATGTTCATAAGTTCTAGCATTATGAGAGAGGGAGAAAAACTGTTATTTACTCCTTTTCTCCATGCCATGCAAAATTTTATAATCTCCTGTCCAGCGTTCAAAATTTTCCAGGCACATTTTGCACCTGGCTGTTGGCCACTTGCAACCAAGTGAAGATGCCTGGGCACTAGGATGGTGTCTGGCGTCTTCTCCATCTGAAGGTGCATCCCTGGGGATCCTTGGATCTGGACGGCTTTCACACACTAGCAGCACATCCTGTAGAATTGTATCTGTGATATTTTATCTGCCTGAATGAATTTCAGGAACCAAAAGTTTGTATTGAAAAATATGGCTTTCGAGCGATCTGGCCTCCAAATGGCAACTAGACATTCCATTTTGGTGACTAACCCTGGTTTAAGGAGCCATTTGGTGCCTTGCTTATATATCGTGAGTTTCTGCTTCTGTCATGACTCCTTTTGCTCACCTTTTCTCTAACTAAAAAGTCCCAAACACTTTTTAGAGGAATTTAAGGGCTCTTCCTAGGAAGAAACCTTCTGGTTGATGCAGCAAGAGGCGCCTTCTTCTCCACCTTCTAGATGTCTTTCATCATTTAGTAGAATGAGAGCTGAGCAAAAACGCCTAGCCTCATTGCATGATTTCAAGTGTTAAAGACACCTCCCCATGTTCAGCATTGCTTGGCATGCATAGCAAATTTATCCATGTTGTTTTTCATTCCATTTTTCTGTTGCCTTTCCCCTCTTCTTCTGTCCTTGCTTGCCCTGGTTCCCACATGCCTTTCCAGTCAGGATTCCATCTATTTGCAATGTTCAGGCCATGAGTGCTGTTCCTTATAGAACCAAAATGGCCTCCCTCACACACAGGAGGGAGGGAGCAGCAGGTCTGGGGGAAATGTGCGAAGTTTGTGGAAAGATGGGGAAAGAAGTCTAGAAGAAGGAAGCCAAGTCATTGTCTCTCCCACTCACCCACCCCCGCCATCCCCAGTGGTTCAGTGAGGACTGAACTTGCTTGGTGACCATGGAATGCTGAGGGATTTTTTTGGGTGCAGATGTAATGGAGTATTCTGCAAAAGGGCATGACACTCACCACCACTATTTTGCTACCGATCCCACTTCTCTGGATAATGTTTCATAGTTTTTGGCTAGTACAGTAAACTTATTGATGATATTTGTTAGTATTTGTATAGCACTTTTAAGTGTTCAGAGTGCTTTGTGTGCATTATTTTAATCCTTACAGCAACCTTAAAGGTAGGCTGACATCAGCACCTCTGTGTTGAAGATGGGGGCTGAGACCAAGGTTTGCCTAAGGCAAGCTTGTGCCAGAAGTGGGATTTTGAACCTGGATGATAGCGCCATTGTTCAGTCACCATGTCATGTCATGGTTTTCCCCAGTGAGTCATGGGAATTGTAGTTTGTTAAGTGTCCCATGGGCTGTCAGGAGACCCCTCACAGAGCTACAGTTCCCAGCATTCTTTGGGGGGGGGGAGCCATGACCACTGACATAGCATTAGGGTGCTTTCAGTGTATGGTGTGAACATGACCGAGATGTGATCAATACAAGGGCACCCAAGCCCAGCAGGTTGGTACTATGTGAGCATCACACCCCAGGAAGTATGTTTTTGTAGTGACAACACTAACCTAGTTGTTTTGAGGCATTGCAGAAGATGGGTCACATAGAAGCCTGAAGTCTTGGCTTACCCAGGGGTCATTCATCTTTACATACCTTTCCCTGTTTACCCAGAAATAGGCATTTTTAGGGAAGGATTGTTGTGCCAAAAGAGAACATTTAGGAGCATAAGAAACTGCTTTGTCTTGAGTCAGACCACTGGGCCATCTATCCCAGTGTTGTCTACACTGACTGGCAGCAACTCTCCAGGTTTTCAGGCAGGGTTGCTGTTGTTGTTGCTATTAAATTTGTATACTGCCTTATACCCGCAGGTCTCAGGGCAGTTGCAACATAAAATCACAATACAAAAACATAATAATAATAATAATAATAATAATAATTTATTGTACCTCACCTATATGACTGGGTTGTCGCAGCCACTGTGCAGATTCCAGCGTATGTAAAAACATAGTAAAACCTTAAAAAGCTTCCCTATGCAGGGCTGCCTTCAGATGTTTCCTAAACGTTATATAATTACTCATCTCCTTAACATCTGATGGAAGGGTGTTCCATAGGGTGAGTGCCACTACTGAGAAGGCCCCCTGCAAACGAAAACAACATAAACACCCCCCAAAAAAATCCCCAACAACTTTTAAAATTACATTGGATGTTAATCAGCCAAAGGCCTGGTTAAAGAGGAATGTTTTTGCCTGGCGAATAAAGGTGTATAATGAAGGCGCCAGGTGAACTTCCCTGGGGAGAGCATTCCATAGATGGGGAGCCACTACTGAGAAATCCCCATTCTTGTGTTGCCACCCTCCAAACCTCTTGAGGAGGCACACAAAGAAGGGCCTCAGAAGATGATCACAGGGTCCGGGAAGGTTCATATGGAAAGAGGTGGTTCACAAAGTATTGTGGTCCTGAGCCGTTTGAGGCTTTATAGGTCAAAACAAGCACTTTGAATTGGGCCTGGACACTAATCAGTAGCCAGTGCAGTCAGACCAGGATCGGTGTAATATGCTCAAACCGTCTTGCTCCGGTGAGCAACCTGGCCGCTGAATTCTGCACTAGCTGAAGTTTCTTAACTATCTTCAGAGGCAGCCCTACGTACAACACACTGCAGTAATCTAACCTTCAGATTACCAGAGTGTAGAGAACAGTAGTTATGCTCTCCCTGTCCAGATGGGGATGTAGATGGGCCACCAGCCAAAGCTGATGGAAGGCACTCTGGGCCACTGAGGCCACCTAAGCCTTGAGCGACAGCAAAGGATCCAGGAGGACCCCCAGGCTATGAATCTGCTCCTTCAGAGGAAACGTAACCCCATCAAGAGCAGGCGACCTCCCACCCATCTGGTCTAGGGAACCCCCCACCAACAGAGCCTCAGTCTTATCTGGATTGGGCTTCTGTTTCTTGGCTCTCATCCAGTCCACTACCAAGACTGGTCCAGCACTTCCACTGCCTCACCTGCAGATGTCAAGGAGAAATAGAGCTGAGTGTCATCAGCGTACTGCTGACAATGTACTCCGATCCTGCGGATAACCCCACCCAGCGGTTTCATGGAGATGTGTTAAACAATGTGGGGGATAGGATTGAGCCCTGAGGAACCCCACACTGAAGGCTCCATGGGGCTGAAAAACATTCCCCAAGTAACACCCTCTAGGAACAACCATCCAAGTAGGACTGGAACCACCACAAAGTGATGCCACCCATCCTTAGTTAGGAGTGTCGCTCCAGAAGGATGCCATGGTTGCTGTTATCAAAAGCCGCTGAGAGGTCAAGAACAATGAACAGGGACATGTTTCCCTTGTCTCTCTCTTGACAGAGGTCACCATACAGGGCAACCAAAGCAATTTCTGTGCCAAAACCGGGCCTAAACCCCAATTGAAATGAATTCAGAAAATCAGTTTCTTCCAGCTTCCGGAGGCGGCGCCAACGGCAATGGCGGTCTCCTTCTAACCGGGAGGGAGAAGCTCTGCGGAAAGTGGGTCTGTCCGCTACGGCGAAGCGGAGACCCTTCTAAAAATCACAGGCAGGAGAAGCCTGTGAGCGTGGGACTCGGCGGGCACCCTTAGCGCCCCCCGAATTGGCAAAGGAACCCCGTAAGGGGTTCCGGAGCGTAACGGGAGGCGTGGTGCTGAGAGTCAATTGCTACTTCCGTGGGGCGAAGCTGCACAGCTGTTGCCGGAGAGCGCTGACCTTTTTCCTGTGACAATTCGGCTGCTAAACAACTACCCGTGAGTAGGTGAAGCTTAAGAAATTGGGACTAAAGGAAGAAAAAAGGGATCAATTTGGCACTGAAGCGGGAAGGTGTAAACAGGAAGTCCGCCTTCCGTTTTTGTACACAGATCAAAGCAAAGACGCTTCTAAGCTAAGACCTGGAGAGCGGTGCTTTTAAACGGACATTAAAGCGAAAGAACTCTCCCCCCAGGATAGGGGAGAGGGGGGGTGGAGAGGGAAAAGTGACTTTGTTTCTTCTGGGGAAAATAGAGACAATTGCTTAACTCCTGGGACGGACTGCCAGGCACATTAGAACTGTTGCATTGAGAGTTGCACTTTCTATTGACATTGTAACTTTTTAATGGTTAACTCTGCAAAGGAGATACTTGTTGAAGGTCTTCTCTGGACTTGAAACTCTTGCTTGCTTTTTCTTTTTTTTTCTTGAGGGGGTTTAAGAAAGTTGGAAAAGATTTTTTATTATTGTAAATTGAATGACTGCTACAGTATCCCCCTAGAGGAACATTGAAGTTGTACATCCAGCTGGGGGATTTTTCCACTCTGGACTTTGGGGATTTTCCACGGCAAGATCTGACCGTGGGAACGACCTTGACTCATAGACAGAGGTGGGATGACGGATAGGACAACACGTTCGGGAAAGGCCAGAGTGCAGCAGCCCAGCACAGTTTCCCAGCAACGCAGACCATCTGTTCCTGGCCCTCCTGTGACACAGGGGGAAGATTCTGTACAAGTTGAGTCAAAAGGAATGGCATCAGAAGGGGATTTTACCTCTGTGTTAAATAAAATCTTTGAAAAATTGGAAGGCCTAAGCAAACAAGTTACGGAACAATGAACTAAAATAGATAATTTGGGACAGAAGGTGAATTCCAATACAGAATCTATTGAAAAACTGTTGGAAGAATCTGCGTCTAATAGAAAAATAGCTGAGGAAGCAAGAGAAAAAGCAGTGGCTGTAGAGGAAGAAATAAAACCTATGCGTAAACAGATTGGGGATCATCAGTCACTTCTGTCTATGATTGAACTGAGGGAGAAACAGATTAATCTGAGGATCAGGGCAGTACCAGAACTTGAAAAGGATAATTTAAGTGACTATCTTACGCAGGAATTTGGAAAATTTTGGAATTTGGAGTTGGAGAAAGACTTTAAGATAGTAAGTGTGTTTAGACTTGGAAGAGGAGGAAGGAAAAACAGGGTGAGAGACTGTCTGGTTACCCTTCGAACGAAAGAAGAGAGAGATAAAATACTGAGTGCGCACTTCCAGAAGACTTTGGAGATAAACGACTCGAGAGTGGAGATTTTTAAGGATATACCGAAACATCTATTGGATCTTAGATCTAACTACGGAGATCTGGTGACCCTACTGAGAAGAAACAGAATTGTTTTCAGGTGGGAATTCCCCCAGGGACTATCTTTTAACTTTAAAGGGAAAAAGTTCAAAATAAGATCGTTGGAAGATAAGAAAATTTTTTTGAGAGACCACGAAGAAGACCTGCAAAAAGAAGTAATAGAAGAGTTAAGAGCTTTAAGACCAGGAGTACTAGACATAGCACCACCACCTTTGGGACTGGAAAAACAAAAAAAAGTGATACCACCATCAGAACAAGAAGAACTTTTGGGAGCAGTTGGAGGAAAATAGAATAACTACATCATGTCTCTGCAATTATTAAGTTGGAATATTCATGGATTTAACTCCCTGGAGAAGAGGAAGAAAATCTTTCATTTACTGAAAAAGGAACAATTGGACTTAATTTGTTTACAGGAAACTCATGTGATAAGGCTTCACAGGAAAGTACTGATTAATAAAAGATTGGGTCAAGAGTTTATTTCATCGGACAAGGTTAAAAAGAGAGGAGTTGTTATTTATGCCAAAGAGAGCCTATCACTGAAATTTGTTTTTAAAGATGAACAAGGAAGATGGGTGGCAATTGAGATTCAATCACAAGGAGAAAAATTTTTGATTGTAAGAGTTTATGCACCAAATGAGGGGAAATCTGAATTTTTTAGGAAATTGCATGAGACATTGCTTGACTACATGGACTATAATATTATCCTGATGTGGAGTGGTATCTACAAATATGGATAAGTCGCAGAGACAAGTTGTAACTAAAGATGGCAGACTACCAAAAACCTTTTTTGAACTGACTGACAATATGGACTTGACTGACATTTGGAGATCCAAGAACCCCCTTGGAAGAGAGGGAACATTCTTCTCTGAAGCCAACATGAAATGGACAAGAACTGACCAAATATGGATAACTAGAGGACTGGCACCTAAGATTCAAAAAGTGGAAATTTGCCCAAAAACCTGCTCTGACCACAATGCGGTGAAGATGGAGATGAAATTAACACCAATCGGTTCCTTCAGATGGAGGATGAATGACACCTTATTTAGAAATCAAGAGGTCACTAAGAAGGCCCAAAAAATCCTGAGAGACTATTTTGAGATAAACTTGAATACTACGGTTGAAAAAAGAGTAATCTGGGACGCAAGCAAAGCGGTTATGAGAGGGTTTCTGATTCAACAGAATGCATTAAAGAAGAGAATACAAAATGAGAAAAAAGATAAAATCTTGGAAAAAATAAAAGGAGAGAAGAAATTAAGAGCGAAACCAAAGTCGCAAGAGATTCTGAGAGAAATAAAATTATATCAAGCACAATACATGAAAATGATAAATCAGGGAGTTGAATGGAAAATTAAGCAGATGAGACAAAAGACATTTGAATCAGCTAATAAATGTGGGAAACTGCTAGCCTGGCAGATGAAAAAAAGACAAAAATTAAATACCATTACAAATCTGGATGTGGAAGGAAAGAACATACAGAATCCATTGGAGATTAGAAAGTGCTTCCAGAGATATTTTAAACAACTATATACACAAGGGCCACAGAAAGAGACAGATATAGACCAATTTTTAAGAACAAATGGATTACAAAAAATCTCTCAAGAAAATAAGATAATGTTGAATCACAAAATTACAGAACAGGAGGTTGAAGGTGCCATTCAGAACATGCAGTTGGGCAAATCTCCAGGGCCGGACGGTCTTACCTCCAAATACTATAGATCTCTGAAAGACTGGTTAATTCAGCCACTAAAGGAGGTTTGTAATAAAATTCTGGAGGGGAAAAAGGCGTCAGAGTCGTGGAAGGAAGCTTACATTACACTCATACCGAAAACTGAGTCTGAAAAGACACAATTTAAGAACTACCGCCCCATATCCCTGCTTAATGTGGATTACAAAATTTTTGCTGATATTTTGGCTAACAGATTAAAAAAGGTACTAGCTGAAGAGATACATAAAGATCAAGCCGGCTTTCTCCCAGGTAGACATTTGTCTGACAATACGAGGAGCATAATTAATATTTTGGAGAAGCTGCAAGTGAACATCAACACCAAAGCAGTTTTAATTTTTATAGATGCAGAAAAAGCTTTTGACAATATTTCTTGGAATTTTATGAAGAAAAATCTTCAGGGAATGGGCATGGGCCAAGGGTTTGAAAATGGTATAAGTGCGATTTATTCAGAGCAAAAAGCTAAGCTAATAGTCAATAATGTGATGACAGAGGAATTTAAGATAGAGAAAGGGACACGACAAGGCTGCCCAATTTCCCCATTGCTTTTTATTTCGGTCCTGGAGGTTTTGTTAAATATGATTAGAAGGGACCATCTGATTAAAGGTATTCAGGTCGGAGCCAAACAATACAAACTGAAGGCTTTTGCAGATGACTTAGTTTTGACGTTACAGGAGCCAGAATCTAGTACGAAAAGAGTATTAGAACTGATTCAAGAATTTGGTCATGTGGCAGGATTTAAAGTGAACAAGTCAAAAACTAAAGTTCTTGAGAAAAACTTAACACCGATTGAGAAAGAGAGGTTTCAGAAGGAGACTGGTTTGACATTAGCTAAGAAAGTAAAATACTTGGGGGTTAATATGACTGCTAAGAACTTAAACTTATTTAAAGATAACTATGAGAAATGCTGGACAGAAGTGAAAAAAGACTTAGAAATATGGTCAAATTTGAAGCTTTCCTTGTTGGGTCGAATTGCAGCTATAAAGATGAATGTATTGCCAAAAATGTTATTTCTGTTTCAGTCATTGCAAATTTTGGACAAGATGGACTGTTTCAAGAAGTGGCAGAAAGATATTTCTAGATTTGTCTGGCAGGGCAAGAAGCCCAGAATAAAATTTAAAATACTAACTGACGCAAAGGAAAGAGGTGGATTTGCCCTGCCGGACCTTAAACTTTACTATGAATCAGCAGCATTCTGCTGGTTGAAAGATTGGCTGCTTCTTGAGAACACAGACATTTTGGACTTAGAAGGTTTTAATAATGTTTTTGGGTGGCATGCATATTTGTGGTACGACAAGGTTAAAGCACATAAAGCATTTAAAAACCATATTGTCAGGAAAGCATTGTTCAATGTCTGGATAAGATATAAAGACTTATTGGAAAATAAAACCCCAAGGTGATTGTCACCAATGGAAGCGAAGGCTCAGAAAAAGCTCAATATGGAGGCCAAATGGCCGAAATATTGGGAAATTTTGGAACAAGAAGGAGATAAACTGAAATTGCAGAGTTTTGAGAAATTAAAAGATAAAGTGCGAGACTGGCTTCATTATTATCAAATAAGAGAGGCCTATAATTTGGACAAAAAAATTGGCTTCCAGGGGGAAAAATCAAAATTGGAAACAGAATTGTTAGATCCCAAAACTAAGATACTTTCAAGAATGTATAACTTGCTGTTGAAATGGAATACGCAGGATGAAACGGTTAAATCTGCTATGATTAAATGGGCACAAGATATTGGTCATAACATTATGTTTGCGGACTGGGAACAGTTGTGGACCACCGGTATGAAATTTACAGCATGTAATGCCTTAAGAGAGAATATTATGAAAATGATATACAGGTGGTACATGACACCAGTCAAGCTTGCAAAAATATATCATTTGTCCGATAACAAATGCTGGAAATGTAAAGAAAATGAAGGTACATTCTTTCACCTTTGGTGGACGTGCCCAAAGATTAAGGCTTTCTGGGAGATGATCTATAATGAAATGAAAAAGGTATTTAAATATACCTTCCTGAAGAAACCAGAGGCCTTTCTCCTGGGCATAGTCGGCCAATTGGTGCCAAAGAGGGATAGAAATTTCTTTATGTATGCAACAACAGCAGCAAGAATACTCATTGCAAAGTATTGGAAGACACAAGATTTACCCACCCTGGAAGAGTGGCAGATGAAGGTGATGGACTATATGGAATTAGCGGAAATGACTGGCAGAATCCGAGACCTGGGAGAAGAGTTGGTGGAAGAAGACTGGAAGAAATTTAAAGACTATCTGCAGAAACACTGTAAAATTAATGAATGTTAAAAATGATGTTGGATTGAAAATAAGTGGCATTAGCAACAAAGTTAACAAGAGCATGCAAAATTGAACTGAAAATGGAGGAAAATATAGAGTTATAATATGTTAAGATATAGAGTTAAGATAAATGAAAGAGGGTAAGGATTTGCTGATTTGATTATTTAAATGGGAATACAAAAATGGGAGGTGTGAGGAGGCCAAGGAAATAAGATAATGAGTTAGGGTTACAAAAATGGATTTGTTTTTATTCTTCTTTTTCTTATTTTATGTATTTTTCTATGTTTCTTTTATTGTATTTCTTTCTTTTTATATGATCTTTTAAATTTATGTTTTTGTAAAACTCCAATAAATATCTTTAAAAAAAAAGAAAAAAAGAAAATCAGTTTCTTCCAAAAGTGTGTGGATCTGGTCTGCAACCACTCGCTCCAGAACCTTGCCCAGGAAAGGGAGATTAGCAACTGGCCAGTAGTTAGTTTTTCTGAATCCAGGCAAGGTTTCTTAAGGAGTGGTTTTACCACTGCCTCCTTCAAACAGGTGGGGACCACCCCGTCTTGTAAAGAGGCACTGATCACCTCCCTGACCCAGCCAGCTGTTCCCTCCCTGCTGGTTTTTATCAGCCAAGAGGGGCAAGGGTCTAGAGTGCAAGTGGTCGCTCTGACTGATCCGAGCACCTTGGCCACATCCTTGAGCCTTACCAACTGAAACTCATCCAGCACAACAGGACTAGACTGTGCTCTGGACACCCCATGAGATTCATCTGCTATAACAGCAGAGTCAAGGTCTTGGTGGATGCAAGTGATCTTATCCTCAAAATGCCTTGCAAACGAGTCACAGCGAGCTACTCTTGGTTCTCCCACCTCCTTTGGGCCAGCCTGTAAAAGGCCCGGAAAAGCTCTGCCAGATGACATAATGAGGATGCAATGGAGGCAGCAAAGTAGAATCATAGAGACATAGAATTGTGGAGTTAGAAGGGACCGCAAAGGTCAGGGTGGATTTGATTTAAATCAAATCGATTTAAAGTATGATTAAATAACGATTTAAATCACTAGTCACTAAGACTTGATTTAATTTTTTTTTTTACAGAAAGACACATAATTGCTTTTATAATCTTAATATTTACAAACAGATGAAGGTTTAATTTTTGGAATAATAAATTTTCAGAGTAGTTTTTACAGTTATATCAAAAATTACTGATTTGGTTACACTATTAGAAATACATTGACAGATAATTATGAAATTATTGTGAGGTTTAATAAGTTAACTGTTTCTATTTGGACAACTTTTCTGCTGTACTTTATTGGAAGGAGAAAAACAATCATTTCCTTAATAACAATTTAAACAATTTATTTAAATAAAACAATAACATTATAGCATATGTATCAATGTTTGTTAACTGATTAAATGATTTTTTAAAAAAACACACACCTTAGACTGAATTTTAGCACACATGAAAAACTTAAAGCAAATCCTTATTTCCTGATGAGGACTATAATGTAACTTAAATAGAAAACTATCCTTAGAAAGATTTTCCCTCCAAACGCATTTTATTTTAAAAATCCAATTTAAATTAAAAAACGTGATTTTTTATTATATATATATATTTAAAAATCATTGATTTTTATCCACCCTGCCAAGGGTCATCTAGTCCAACCCCCTGCAATGCAGGAAACTCAGCTAAAGCATCCCTGACAGATGGCCACCTAACCTCTGCTTAGTCCACCACCTCCCAAGGGAGAGTGTTCCACTGCTTAACAGCTCTTACTGTCAGAAAGTTGTTTAGTCTGATGTTAAGTCTGATGTTTAGTCTGATGTTTAGTCAGAATCTCCTTTCTTGTAACTTGAAGACATTGGTTTGAGTCCTACCCTCCAGAGCAGGAGAAAACAAGCTTGTTCCTCTTTCGTGTGGTAGCCCTTCAGATATTGGAAGATGGCTATCATATCTCCTCTCAGTCTCCTCCTCTAAACATCTCCAGCTCTCTCAACCATTCTTCATAAGGCTTGGTTTCCAGACCCCTGATCATCTTGGCTGCCCTCTGCACATGTTCCAATTTGTCAACATCCTTCTTAAATTGTGGTGCCCAGAACTGGACACAGGACTCCCAGTATTGTCAGACCAATACAGAATAGAACAGTACTGTTACTTCCTTTAATCCAGACATTAGACTTCTGTTTTGACTGGCTGAAGATCTTTTGTTGGAAGTTCCCTGTGTTTTCATGCCAGCACATAACAAGAGCCACTTTGACCACCTTCTTGCTTTCCACAGTGGCCGGTCAATTGCCTGCAGGAAGCTCATATTTTTTTTTTTGATGCAACAACTTTTTGGTACTGGCTCTCCCAACAGTGGTTCTGTGCTTAACTGGGACTGGGAGGGGATCCAGATTCAGATACATGCTCAGCCCTGAAGTTTACTGGGGTGACCTTGGGCTGCTCACCATCTCTCAATCTAAGCTGCACTGCAGGGCTGTTGTGGAAGAACGACCATGTATATTGTCAAGTTCATTGGAGGAAAGGCAGGAAATAAATGAAATAAATCATTTTGCACACAAGTCAAACAGTCAAGCCCTCTTCTCTTTTTTATTATTTTTTTTATATAATTTTTTTATTGATTTTCCAACACATATTAAAAAAACAATACAAGACAATACATAGACACACAAACATATAAACACGTATAATTTCTTAACCTCTTTTTCTTAAACCTTGTTTCAACGACTTCCCCATACCTCCCTTTTCTGCATCCCTGTTTTAAATTTTCCCAGCAACCCCTAATTTCAATACTTATAATACAATTTCTAATCTTTTTCATCTTATCCAATTACTTGTCACTTTACTTACTTATAATTCACTTTCTTTAATCCTTTTTCTCTTACCCAATTATTTAATCCTTTTTCTCTTACCCAATTATTTGTCACTGCAATTCTGTTTTGCCTTACCCATGACATTTTAGCACTCATTAATTTTACAACAGTTCTTAAGATACACTTTAAATTTCTTCCAATCTTCTTCCACCGTCTCTTTCCCTTGGTCACGGATTCTGCCAGTCATCTCAGCCAGTCCCATATAATCAATCACCTTTGTCTGCCATTCTTCCAGCGTGGGTAGCTCTTGTGTCTTCCAATACTTTGCTAAAAGAACTCTTGCTGCTGTTGTCGCATACATAAAAAACATCCTATCTTTCCTTGACACCAATTGGCCTACCATGCCCAGGAGAAAGGCCTCTGGTTTCTTCACGAAAGTGCATTTAAGCACCTTTTTCATTTCATTGTAAATCATTTCCCAGAAAACCTTGATCCTTGGGCACGTCCACCAAAGGTGGTAGAAAGTACCTTCCGTTTCCTTACATTTCCAACATTTATTATTGGGCATATGGTAGATTTTTGCAAGCTTGACTGGGGTCATGTACCACCTGTAGATCATTTTCATAATGTTCTCTCTTAAGGCATTACATGCCGTAAACTTTATACCGGTGGTCCATAACTGTTCCCAGTCAGCAAACATAATGTTATGACCAATGTCTTGTGCCCATTTAATCATAGCTGATTTGACCGTCTCATCCTGTGTATTCCATTTCAACAGCAAGTTATACATTCTTGACAGATTCTTAGTATTGGGTTCCAAAAGCTCTGTTTCTAATTTTGACCTCTCCACCTGGAAGCCAATTTTCCTGTCAGTCAAGCCCTCTTCTCAGCGACCCCCATAAAAAGGGCCCCCAGTGCAGCGGCATATAGGTGTTGGTAAGATGGCTACTGCCTTCAGGCTTAAAGTATACAAGACAGAACACAAAAGGAAATGGGGTTGGGGAGGGAGGAGGGCAGGGGGAGAAAAGAAAACTAGAGCACTGGCTACAGAGAGAGCATTTGAATGACCAGCTGGAATGGAAAGGTTCCATTTAGCCTTCATGTTCACCTGCCAAGACCTTAATGAAAGGTTTCTGTGTTTGCAGGATGCACAGATAACAGGAAAGCTCTGGGAGCTGTGGGTTTTCTTCTTTAAGCCTTAAGCTTTTTAAGCTGCTGGTTGCTTTTAAACAAAGTATTTTCAAGGAACGCCTGGTGCGAATTGTGTGGGATAATCCGCAGCATATAACCAACATACTTAAGTCTAATCAATGCATGAAGGGGTTAATACCATAGAGTAAGCTGTCCTGCCAAGCTCAGCTAAGTCCACTTTCCCTCGCCTTGGGACAGGTGCACCATCTGGGGGGATTGAGGCCCCCCTCGATTTTCAGGGCCCTCAAAATTTCCCAGTGGCCATGTGCACATGCCACAAGGTGTGGTCACATCACGTGCGCTAGCCACAAGGCATTCTCACAACACGTCAGCATGCCCTGCGGCATGCACACACAGCATACTGACACTGCGTGGCCCCGGCCCCGTCAGTCGTGGGGGGCAAGGCAGTGAGCTTGCCTCTGGAGGAACTAGGTAATTAAACCTTTGCTCCCCTTTCAGTCTACCTTCATTCATTCAACTTGTTTTTATTATTGCTTGTTAGCCGCCCTGAGCCCGCCCTTGGCTGGGGAGAGCGGGGTATAAATAAAAATTATTATTATTATTATTACCTGAGAAGCTCATTGTGTGAAGAGGCTCAGCTGCTTGCTTCAGCTCAGACCACATGGCTCTCAGAAGCCACTCTTGAGTTCCTATACCAATACTTTAGGAACTTTCACTGCTCTGTAACTAAGTAAGTTTTACTGCCTGCGCAACTTTTTCCACACATAACTTACCATGTGTGGTCTTTTTATGTGCTGAGGGAAGAGGAAAACTTTGGAAGGAACTCACAAGGGCATATTTTAAAAGGTCCAACAGCCGAATCAACCCTGGCGATCAATGGGGTGACAGATGTCGCAGCCAGATCGCCCTCACATCCTCTGCCATCCCTGCCGAGTCCTCTGCCATCCCTGCCGAGCGAAGCCGCATGCCATCCGGCGGAGAGCGCTGACTTCTTCCATTGAGAATTTGGACTTTTAACAACAACCCGTGAGTAAATTGGAAATCGGGTTTAAAAGAAGAAAAATTTTTTGGATTTGAGACGAGCGGGGGGGGATCTAAAAAGGAAGTCAGTCCCCCTCCCTATTGTAGACATTTTAAAACAAGGATTGGGAAGCCAAGGCCCAAAAAGAACGGTATCTTTGCTAAAATCAAGAATTCCATGATGGGAAAGTACAAGAATTGTGCTGGAGGAAGAATTGAAGGAGAAGGAAAATGCACCCCCCTCCCTGGGAACCGGGGCGATTGAGGAGTGAGCCTGGTGAAAAGAGCCGGTGATTTTGACAGCTGTCAAAGTAGCTGTCAAAGTCGGAATTTTAAAGAGGATTTTATTACAAGGACCTTGCTGGTCAAATTTGTTACAACTTGATATAATTTGTTAAGACTTGAATACAAAATGGCGAAAATACGGAGAACAATCGGATTTTTGGAAACAAAGTTACAACAACCCCCCTAGAGGAGCTTCGGGACATTACAAAGATGGGCGTAAGCCGGGAAAAATACAACACTTCGGAATTTCACAGAACTGGTTATCTCCTGGGAAAGCTGCAAAACTGAAACTGAATCTCGTCTACAGGGTGTTTAGACTAAAAGGAGACAACAGAATACTTTACTGAAGAAGGAAGGGATTGAACGCAAGTTTTTGTTCCTGAATAACAACAACCCATGTAGAGTTACTAAACTTCTGAATAAGAAAGTTTTAGCAGCGGAACAAGAGGAAGCTGGACTATAACCTTGAAAGAACAATGGGGGGAATTTTATAATTTGACATTTTTAAAGATTTAGGAATTAATTTTTAAAAAAGTAATCCTAAAAATGGGAAATAATTCTGCAAGGAGTTGGGGGAAAAATGGGATTGATGGACTTAAGATTTCCAGGCTGGAAACATAGATTGGAGGATAAGGGAAATTAAACCGGGGAAGGGGAGGGAGAATTAGAATCCAAAGGCTTGCAACTATTTTCTGAATTGGTTTTCTTTTTTCTAATATATTTCTTATTTTTTTATACTTTTATTCTGTGTGCTTTTACTTTAATGGGAAAAAAGGGGGACATTGTGGAAAGAAAAGGGGGTGGGCTATGGGGAGAGATCTTTTGCTTTTTTTTTTTATTAAGGGTGTTGCATAAGGTTTGTATAAATTTAAATTTGAACAATGGGGTATATAAATTGTGCTTTAAATCAGAAATAGAACTTGTGGAAACAACAATATGAAAGGGGAATACGGTAGGGGTGGGGGAAGGGGGGAGTCCCAGAAAGTGGATGTTTGAAAATAAGGTTCTGAAGGTATCTTCATAATTTCTTTTCTTCCCTTTCTGTATTTTGGAAACTTCAATAAATATTATTTAAAAAGTAAAAGGTCCAACAGCCTATATTTCCACGCTTTCCTTTGCTTTATATTTTGTGAAAGGCTTCTCCACAGAAATTTCAAGACTTGAGAAAAACCTAATACAAACGCAAAAAAGTCGCTCTCTAAAATGTGCAGATTTCTCCTTGACTGGGAGGTCAAAGAGGAAGAAGTAAAATCTGTTAAGGTACAATGGACCAGAGATTTTGGCTACAACATCCAAATGGAATCATGGGAAAGGTTGTGGAGGGAGAAAGAGAATTTCATGAAAATGCTCTACAGATGGTACTTAACACCTGTAAAACTGGCCAAAATGTATAAATCTAGGTCAAACATCTGCTGGAGGCACTATGACCCACATGTGGTGGAACTGCAAAAAAAAAAAAAGAATTTTGGGGAACTATATATAACTAACTCTTAAAAATGTTTAAATGTTCCTTTCCTAAGAAGCCTTAAGCGTTCCTGTTAGCTATAATGAGCAATGAAATTCCAAAAAGGGTAAGGAAAAAATTTATTTTTGCAGTAGCAGCAGCAAGAATTGTGGTTGCTAAGGTATGGAAAGGAGATTCTACTCCCTCAAAATTAGACTGGCATAATAAAATGTTAGAATATGCAGAGCTAGCAAGATTCCGAGACCATACCGATCAAATATTTAATAAAGAGTGGAATATTTACAGAGAATATCTACAAGAAATCTGTAATAATACTTGAAATTCAAGTTCAAGGAGAAAAATTATTGATAATAGGAATTTAAGCACCAAATGAAGGGAAGTCATAATTTTTTAAGAAATTGCATGAGACATTAATGGACTATTTGGATTACAATGTAATTATGATGGGAGATATGAATGGAGTGGTCTCTAAAAACATGGATAAAGCACAAAGACAGGTGGTCTCCAAGGATGGGAGACTACCAAAGACTTTCTTTGAAATGACAGACAATATGAACCTGATTGACATTTGGAGAACAAGGAACCCTCTTGAGAGGGAGGGAACTTTCTTTTCTGAAGCAAAAATGACTTGGACCAGAATTGACCAAATATGGGTAACTAGTGGGATGGCACCAAAGATAAAGAAAGTGGAAATCTGCCCAAAGACTTGCTCCGACCATAACGCTGTAAAGATGGAGATGAATCCAACAACAGCTGGCTCCTTTAGATGGAGGATGAATGACTCCCTGTTTAGATTACAGATAGGTAGCCGTGTTGGTCAAAACAAAACAAATTTTTTTCTTTCCAGTAGCACCTTAAAGACCAACTAAGTTAGTTCTTGGTATGAGCTTTCGTGTGCATGCACACGAAAGCTCATACCAAGAACTAACTTAGTTGGTCTTTAAGGTGCTACTGGAAAGAAAAAAATTTGTTTTCCCTGTTTAGAGATGAAGAGGTGTATAAAAAGGCCCAGAAAGTGGTAAAGGACTACTTTGAGATAAATCTGAGAACAGAAGTGGAAAAAAGAGTAATCTGGGACGCAAGCAAAGCCGTCATGCGAGGATTTCTAATACAACAGAATGCTATAAAAAGGAAGAGACAGAATGAGAAGAAGGATAAGATTTTGGAAAAGATAAAAGAAGGAGAAAAAAAATTGAGATCTAAACCAAAGTCACATGAAATTTTGAGAGAAATTAAGTTTTACCAGAGACAATATATGGAACTGATGAATCAAGAGATAGAATGGAAAATAAAACAAATGAGACAAAAGACATTTCAATCGGCAGACAAATGTGGGAAACTTCTGGCATGGCAACTGAAGAAGAGACAAAAACAGAATACGGTTACAAATCTAGAAGTTGAGGGAAAGAACATTTATAAACCAAATGAGATTAGAAACTGTTTTCAGAGTTATTTCAGGAGACTTTATGCACAAGGGCCGGTGAATGAAAAAGAAATAGAAGAATTTCTTAAAAAATATGGACTACAAAAAAATTCTGAACAAAGTAAAGTGATTTTGAACCAGAAGATAACTGATCAAGAAATTGAGGGAGCCATTCAAAATATGCAATTGGGAAAATCTCCAGGACCTGATGGACTGACCTCCAGATGTTACAAAGCTTTGAAAGAATGGCTTATACAACCGTTGAAGGAGGTCTGTAACAAAATTTTAGAGGGGAAGAAGGCACCTGAATCGTGGAAAGAAGCGTACATTACACTTATACCAAAATCAGAGACTGAGAAGAACCAGATTAAGAACTACCGCCCTATATCATTACTCAATGTGGATTACAAAATTTTTGCAGACATTTTGGCAAAAAGATTGAAAAGAGTTTTGGTGGGGGAGATTCATAAAGACCAGGCGGGCTTTCTTCCAGGAAGACATCTATCAGACAATGTGAGAAATATAATAGATATTATGGAGTTATTAGAAGTTAATATTAATACCAAGGCAGTATTAATATTTGTGGATGCGGAGAAAGCCTTTGACAATATTTCTTGGAGCTTCATGAAAAAGAATCTTCAAGGGATGGGGGTAGGCCAAGGCTTTGAGAATGGTATAGGTGCAATTTATTCTGAACAAAAAGCAAAATTGATTGTAAATAATGTGGTTACTGAAGAATTTGCTATAGAAAAAGGGACACGACAGGGGTGCCCAATATCCCCATTACTTTTTATATCTGTCTTGGAGGTTTTATTAAACATGATCAGAGGGGACCAGCTGGTTAAAGGGATTCAGGTCGGAGCTAAACAATATAAATTGAGAGCGTTTGCAGATGATTTAGTATTAACGCTACAAGAGCCAGACACTAGTACGAGAAGAGTTTTAGAGCTAATACAAGTATTTGGTCAAGTAGCAGGTTTTAAGTTGAACAAACAGAAAACGAAAGTACTGGATAAAAACCTAACAGTTGGTGAAAGAGAGAAATTCCAGAGTGAAACTGGTTTAATGGTAGCAAAGAAGGTGAAATACCTGGGGATTAATTTGACATCTAAGAATGTGAACTTATTCAAAGATAATTATGAGAAATGTTGGACAGAAGTTAAGAAAGATTTAGAAATATGGTCAAATTTGAGATTTTCCTTGTTAGGCCGAATTGCTGTTATTAAGATGAATGTTTTGCCGAGAATGTTGTTTTTGTTTCAAACATTGCAGATTGTGGATAAAATGGATTGTTTCAAGAGGTGGCAAAAAGACATATCTAGATTTGTCTGGCAGGGCAAAAAGCCCAGAATAAAATTTAAGATACTAACTGATGCAAAAGAAAGAGGGGGGTTTGCCCTGCCGGACTTAAAATTGTATTATGAATCAGCGGCTTTTTGCTGGCTGAAAAACTGGCTGCTTCTTGAAAACACAGACATTTTGGATTTGGAAGGGTTCAATAACAGATTTGGCTGGCATGCATATATATGGTATGACAAGGTTAAAACCCACCAAGGTTTCAAAAACCATATTGTTAGGAAAGCATTATATAATGTTTGGATTCGGTATAAAGATCTGTTGGAAAACAAAACCCCTAGGTGGTTGTCACCAATGGAAGCTAAGGAAGTGAAAAAACTTAATATGGAATCCAAATGGCCAAAATATTGGGAAATTATAGAACATGAGGAGGGAAAAGTGAAATTGCAGAGTTATGAGAAATTGAAGTCTAAAGTAAGAGACTGGCTTCATTATTACCAGATAAATGAAGTTTTCAAACAGGACAGGAAAATTGGCTTCCAGGTGGAGAGGTCAAAATTAGAAACAGAGCTTTTGGAACCCAATACTAAGAATTTGTCAAGAATGTATAACTTGCTGTTGAAATGGAATACACAGGATGAGACGGTTAAATCAGCTATGATTAAATGGGCACAAGACATTGGTCATAACATTATGTTTGCTGACTGGGAACAGTTATGGACTACCGGTATAAAGTTTACGGCATGTAATGCCTTAAGAGAGAACATTATGAAAATGATTTATAGGTGGTACATGACCCCAGTCAAGCTTGCAAAAATCTATCATACGCCCAATAATAAATGCTGGAAATGTAAGGAAACTGAAGGTACTTTCTACCACCTTTGGTGGACGTGCCCAAGGATCAAGGCCTTCTGGGAAATGATCTATAATGAAATTAAGAAGGTACTTAAGTGTACTTTTCACAAGAAACCAGAGGCCTTCCTCCTGGGCATGGTAGGCCAATTGGTGTCAAGGAAAGATAGGACGTTCTTTATGTATGCTACAACAGCAGCAAGAGTTCTTTTAGCAAAGTATTGGAAGACACAAGAACTACCCACGCTGGAAGAGTGGCAGACGAAGGTGATTGACTATATGGGACTGGCCGAGATGACTGGCAGAATCCGTGACCAAGGGAAAGAGACGGTGGAAGAAGATTGGAAGAAATTTAAAGTTTATCTTAAGAACTGTTGTAAAATTAATGAGTGCTAAAATGTCATGGGCAACGTAAAACAGAATTGCAGCGATAAATGATTGGGTAAGAGAAAAAGGATCAAAGAAATTGAATCATAAGTAATTGAAATTAGGGGTTGCTGAAAAAGTTTAAAACAGGGATGCAGAAAAGGGAGGTATGGGGAAGTCGTTGAAATAAGGTTTAAGAAAAAAAGGTTATGAAATTATACGTGTTTATATGTTTGTTTGTTAATGTGTTATGTTGTGAATTGTTAGTTTTTGTGTGTTAATATATGTTGTAAAACCAATAAAAATTTATTATAAAAAAAACAGAATTAGGAACATTGCCATGACAACAAAGAACCACCTCTCAAAGGCTAAAAATAATAATAATCTGTAATAATAAGTGTAATAATCTAAATTATTTCGTAGGCCTGAATCGACTTCTGCATGAAATAAGAGAATTTTACAAAATTAACGCAACTGAACAACCTATGAGAGATAAAGTTAAGTGTGCAGTTGTAATGTAATTTAGGAACCACAATGGGGGGACTGGAAGTCATGTCGGAATTTGTGATGTGTGAATTCAATCTTTTCTTTTTTTGTAATGAGTGTTGATTTTGGATTGCCTTTTGTTGATCATTGCGTTTTGTTTTGTACTTGTTTTGTTTTATTTTTAAAACTAACAACACATTTTTTTAAAAAATTGTTGTAGCTTGCCCTGGGACCTCAGCATGAAGGACCGTGATGATGATTTTAATTAACGGTGTCTTTTTCTTTTCTCTTCTCTCCGGAACAGGCAACCAAGCAATTCCTTGAAGAGATTAACAAGTGGACAGTCCAATACAATGTGTCTCCCCTCTCTTGGAATGTGGCAGTCAAATTCCTCATGGCCAGGAAATTCGATGTCCTGCGAGCGATCGAGCTCTTCCATTCCTACAGGGTAAGGGGATCAATTCCTCCCCAGAAATGGAGGGAGAGAGCTGGAGAGACCTCATGGCTCATGAGGAGACCCTTCCAGGAGCCCAAAGGGACTTCAGGGAGGGCGGAGGAGAGGGATTGTGGAGGCTGCTCAGCCTCCCTGCCTAACAGCTGATGTGAAGGGTTACCTGGCAGCTGCCACTTTTCACGTCCCAGAGCTTCAGTTCCAATTGCGGTTATTTTGGGTACAATATTTTTAATCTGGCTTGCAGAGAGAGTGCATTTAAAGCAGGGGTAGGCAACCTGAGGCCCGTGGGCCAGATGTGGCCCAATCGCCTTCTCAATCCGGCCTGTGAACAGTCCAGGAATCAGCGTGTTTTTACATGAGTAGAATGTGTCCTTTTATTTAAAATGCATCTCTGGGTTATTTGTGGAGCATAGTAATTCGTTCATATCCACCCCCCAAAAAAATATAGTCCGGCCCCCCACATGGTCTGAGGGATGGTGGACCGGCCCCCTGCTGAAAAAGGTTGCTGACCCCTGATTTAAAGGGTATCTAGAGGGTGCTTCCACTTACGTGATTTTCACTTATGTGCCAGAACATGTGGGGAGTTGCCTGTACTAAAAAAGATTAAAATTTCTATCAGCATTTCAAAGCATCTGGGGAGGCCTGTCTAAACAAAAATGTTTTCAGCAGGTGCTGCTGGACTCCAGCTCCACTCAGCCCCACCCAGAGGGCTACTGGTCTGAGCGGACGAAGGATCCCCACCTTGGTTGCAGACAATAACAGAGTGTTTTCTTTCCTCCTAGGAAACCAGGCTGAAGGAAGGGATCGTGAAGCTGAAGCCTCATGAGGAACCTCTCCGCTCAGAGCTGCTTAGTGGAAAGTTCACCATCCTGGTGAGTAAGGTGCTTTGCTTGGGCAGACAGGGCTGTGGATAACTGTGGAAGTTGGGCTTCCTGTTTGCGGAGGCAGGGGACACATGTCTCCATAGTGTGGTTTTAGATCATAGAATCATAAAATTGTAGAGTTGGAAGGGACCCCAAGGGTCATCTAGTCCAACCCCCTGCAATGCAGGAATTACAGCTGAAGCATCCATGGCAGATGGCCATCCAACCTCTGCTTGAAAAACTCCAAGGAAGGAGAGTCCACCACCTCCCAAGAGTGTCCATCCTACTGTTGAACAGCTTTTACCATAGAATCATAGAATCATAGAATCATAGAGTTGGAAGAGACCACAAGGGCCATCGAGTCCAACCCCCTGCCAAGCAGGAAACACCATCAGAGCACTCCTGACATATGGTTGTCAAGCCTCTGCTTAAAGACCTCCAAAGAAGGAGACTCCACCACACTCCTTGGCAGCAAATTCCACTGTCAAACACCTCTTACTGTCAGGAAGTTCTTCCTAATGTTTAGGTGGAATCTTCTTTCTTGTAGTTTGGATCCATTGCTCTGTTTCCGCTTCTCTGGAGCAGCAGAAAACAACCTTTCTCCCTCCTCTATGTGACATCCTTTTATATATTTGAACATGGCTATCATATCACCCCTTAACCTCCTCTTCTCCAGGCTAAACATGCCCAGCTCCCTTAGCCGTTCCTCATAAGGCATTGTTTCCAGGCCTTTGACCATTTTGGTTGCCCTCCTCTGGACACGTTCCAGTTTGTCAGTGTCCTTCTTGAACTGTGGTGCCCAGAAATGGACACAGTACTCCAGGTGAGGTCTGACCAGAGCAGAATACAGTGGCACTATTACTTCCCTCGATCTAGATGCTATACTCCTATTGATGCAGCCCAGAATTGCATTGGCTTTTTTAGCTGCCGTGTCACACTGTTGGCTCATGTCAAATTTGTGGTCAACCAAGACTCCTAGATCCTTTTCACATGTACTGCTCTCAAGCCAGGTGTCACCCATCTTGCATTTGTGCCTCTCATTTTTTTTGCCCAAGTGCAATACTTTACATTTCTCCCTGTTAAAATTCATCTTGTTTGTTTTGGCCCAGTTCTCTAATCTGTCAAGGTCGTTTTGAAGTGTGATCCTGTCCTCTGGGGTGTTAGCCACCCCTCCCAGTTTGGTGTCATCTGCAAATTTGATTAGGATGCCCTTGAGTCCATCATCCAAGTCGTTGATAAAGATGTTGAATAAGACCGGGCCCAAGACAGAACCCTGTGGCACCCCACTAGTCACTCTTCTCCAGGATGAAGAGGAACCATTGATGAGCACCCTTTGGGTTCGGTCAGTCAGCCAGTTACAAATCCACTGAGTGGTAGCATAGTCAAGACCGCATTTTACCAGCTTCTTTACAAGAATATCATGGGGCACCTTGTCAAATGCCTTGCTGAAATCAAGGTAGGCTACATCCACTGCGTTCCCTTCATCTACCAGGCTTGTAATTCTGTCAAAAAACGAGATCAGGTTAGTCTGACATGACTTATTTTTCAGAAATCCATGCTGACTATTGGTGATCACAGCATTCCTTTCTAGGTGCTCACAGACTGTTTGCTTAATCATCTGCTCCAGTATCTTCCCTGGTATTGATGTCAGACTGACTGGGCGGTAATTATTTGGGTCCTCTCTTTTCCCCTTTTTGAAAATAGGGACAACATTTGCCCTCCTCCAGTCTGCTGGGACTTCACCTGTCCTCCAGGAATTCTCAAAGATGACTGCCAGTGATTCTGAGATCACATCTGCCAGTTCTTGGATGTAGTTCATCTGTAGCTCTTGGATGTAGTTCATCTGGCCCTGGAGACTTGAATACATCTAGACTAGCCAAGTATTCTTGTACTATCTCCTTAGTTATTCTGGGCTGTGTTTCCTCTGCTGAATCATTTGCTCCAAATTCTTCAGGTCGGGCATTGTTTTCTTTATCGGAGAAGACTGAGGCAAAGAAGGCATTGAGGAGTTCAGCCCTTTCTGTGTCCCCTGTTTGCATTTCACCATCTTCTCCTCTGAGTGACCCCACTGTTTCTTTGTTCTTCCTTTTGCTACAAACATACCCATAAAAGCCTTTTTTGTTGCTTTTAACCTCTCTAGCAAGCCTGAGTTCATTCTGTGCTTTAGCTTTTCTGACTTTGTGTCTACACGTGCTGGCTATTTGTTTGAATTCCTCTTTGGTGGTTTCCCCCCTTTTCCATTTTTTGTACACATCCTTTTTTAATCTTAACTCAGTTAAAAGTTCTTCCTGATGTTGAGTCAGAGTTCCTAGTCCTTCAGTGTTTGGCTAAGTCCACAAACCACTGTCTGTAACGGAGCTCCATAAGCATGGCACCGTCAGTCGCTGGCAGAATCCGACAGTGGGCGTTTACGGAATTTCTTCCAGCATAACAGCTCCTTAACGGAAACACGTCTTCTGGACTCTCTACGTGACAATTTCCGGCGAGGAGTGGGTGTCCCTATAGGAGGTCCTGAAACCTCCTCGCTGTTCTCGCTGGAATTGTCTCTGAGCCATTCTTCTGACTCGCTTTCCCTTGGAGCTCTTTCTCGCCCCCTGCTGGTTCCCTCCTCCGCTGATAAGTCTCTCTCAACCTCTGGGAGCCCTTGCACCACCGGTTCTTCCGATGACAGTTCCCTGACATCCACCTCCCCTCCAGGGCCCCCTCCACCCCCTCCCCTCCCTTCCTCTGCTGGAGGTGAGGGAGCAAAACCCCTGAAAGAACTTCCCTCATCTTCCGAAGTCTCGAACATTTTCCTCCACCGGTTGCTGTTTCGGGTTTCTAAGTACTCATCCTCCTCGGAATCTATTCCTTCTTCCCACTCAGACCCCGTGAATCCTTCCAATTCCTCCTCCTCGTCGGTGGTGCCAAAGTACTCCCTCCGGAACCTCGCTACTGACTGAGGTTTCCTGGGGAACCTTTGATGGAATGCTTCGATCAAGACCTCGTCATTGACTTCCTCTGCCGTCACCCAGGTGTTTTCTGACTCCGGTTCCCCTTCCCACGCTACCAAATACTCCACCTGATTACCCTTCCACCTGGAGTCGAGGATTTCCGCCACATGGTTGCTGCTTTCCCTCTCTTCTAAGACTGGTCCCTGTGGGGAAACCCCTTCTTTCCCCCCCCCCTATACGGTGACAGTAATGACCTGTGGAATACTGGGTGCAGTTTCATGTGGTTCGGTAACCGGAGTCTGAAAGCTACGGGCTTAACCTGTTGAATGACCTCAAATGGTCCCAATCTTTTGGGTCTCAATTTCTTGCAACCCCCCTTGAACGGCAGTCCTTGGGTGGACAGCCACACCTGATCCCCCACCCTTATGGTTTCACCTTCCCTTCTGTTCTTGTCTGCCTGCTTCTTATATTGTTCTTTGGCCCTTTCTAAGTTGAGTTGGAGTTGACGATGGATCGCTTCCATTTCTTCTACAAAAAGTTCTGCGGCTGCGACGCTCCATCTCTCCCCTCCTCCCCCTGGAAATGCCCTGGGGTGGCACCCATAATTAGCCAAAAAGGGGCTCATCCCGGTGGACACATTCTCCGCATTATTGTAGGCAAATTCCGCCAGCGCCAACTTTTCCACCCAATCGTTCTCTCTGTCATTGACATAACACCTCAGGTATTGTTGGAGGATACCGTTTGCTCTTTCCGCCTGCCCGTTGGTTTCTGGGTGCCGGGCAGTCGAAAAATTGACCTCCACGTGCAGTAAGCTCATGAGCTTCCTCCAGAACCTGGACGTGAATTGTTTGCCCCGCTCTGAGACCACCCTCAAGGGGGCGCCATGCAGTCTAAAAATATGTTCTACAAACAATTTAGCTGTCTCTTCCGCCGTGACTGCATGTGAGCAAGCTACAAAGTGGCCCATCTTAGTTAACAGGTCTACTACTACCAGTATGGCGGTTTTCCCCTTGGATTTCGGCAGATCAGTCATAAAATCTATCGATACCGCCTCCCATGGCCTCTCTGGTGTGGGCAACGGTTCTAACAACCCCGCCGGCGCCCGCCTTTCTCCCTTGGCTCGCTGGCATTGGTCACACCCTCTTACATACTCCCTTACATCTTCCCTCACCCTGGGCCACCAAAATTCCCTGGTAACCAACCACATGGTTTTGTGTTGCCCAAAATGCCCTGCTGTAGGGCTGTCGTGCATCTGTTTGAGCACTCTCCCTCTCAATTCCCCTTCGGGTATATATAGTGCCCCTTTGTAATACAATGCCCCGTTTCTTTCTTCAAAACCTCCGGAGTTTTCTCCCTCCCTCCTTAGACCTTGGAGCTTATTCTGGGCGTATTCATCATTCTGCGTCTCCTCTACCAGTTCCCTTTGCCCCACCAACACCGCCCCACACACCCAGCGGTCCTCTGGGATGATATGTCTCTCTTCGGGTGCTCCCTCCCCCTCCAAATACTCTGGTTTGCGTGAGAGAGCGTCTGCCCTGACGTTTTCTGGGCCTGGCACATAGCAAATTTCAAAATAAAATTTGGAGAACTCCTGTGCCCATCTCACTTGCCGTTGGTTGAGCACTCGTGCCGTTCTCCAGTACTCTAAATTCTTGTGGTCCGTGCATACTTGCACCTTGTGTTGTGCACCAATTAGTAAGTGTCTCCATTTCCGGAACGCTTCGTGAATGGCGAGTAGTTCTCGGTCATATACCGTGTAGTTCCTCTCGGATTTGTTTAACTTCCGCGAGAAGAAGGCACACGGTCTCCACTCCGACTTATCCTTCCCCGGCTGAAGAAGCACCGCCCCCACCGCCCGGTCTGATGCGTCAGTTTCCACTCTCATGGGTTTTTGTAAATCCACGTGCAGGAGCTGTTCTTCCGAAGCGAAGGCCTTTTTCAATTCTTCGAATGCTTGCTCCGCTTCTGCCGTCCAAACAAATTTCTTCTTGCTGCTGAGACAGTCCGTGATGGGAGCCGTTAAATGGGCAAAGTTCTTGATGAACTTCCGATAAAAGTTCCCAAACCCTAAGAATCTTTGCACATCTTTTTTCGTTTTCGGTGTCTTCCATTCCAGTACCGCCTGGACCTTGCCTGGATCCATGGCTAATCCCTTGTCTGACAAGCGGTACCCCAGGAATTCCACCTCCTTGGTGTGAAACTGACACTTCTCTAATTTCACCCACAGTTGGTTTGCTTGCAGTCGGCTCAACACTTCTCTGATGTCCTTTACATGCTGCTCCTCATTCTCTGAATAGACTAATACGTCATCTAGGAAGGCCACACAATTCTTGTAGAGCAGAGGTCCCAGGACGTGGTTCATGAACGATTGAAAACATGCTGAGCCTGCTTGTAATCCAAAGGGCATAACGAGATATTTGAAAGCCCCTAGAGGGGTGAACATTGTTGTCTTCCATTCATCCCCCTTCCTTATCCGTATCAGGTTGTATGCCCCCCTTAGGTCCAGTTTAGTGAAAATTTTTCCCTTCCTCACCCGGGTCAAAATGTCATCAATCCTGGGCATGGGGAAAGCCACTGGTTCCGACACTGCATTTATGGCCCGGAAGTCCACTACAAGTCTAGGTTTATCCGTGTTTTTTTTTGTCCACAAAAAACACTGGGCTGCCCCCCACCGCTCTGGACTCTCTGATGAAACCTCTCTTCAGGGTTTTGTCAATAAACTCCCTCAACTCCTGCATTTCCCTGTCTGACATGGCATACAGCTTGCCCACAGGGAGCTGGGCTCCAGGGACTAGATTGATCTGGCAGTCAAAGGGTCTATGCGGTGGTAGTTTGTCTGCTTCCCTTTCGCTGAAGACATTGCTCAGGTCAGCGTATTGTTTGGGCACCTTTCCTTTGTCCGTTACTTCTGTTCCTGCTAGAAAGGCCTTGCCCTCTTTGCAATGTTCTAGGCAATGTGCTGACCCAAAGGAGACCACTCTCTGATGCCAGCCCACTAGCGGATCATGCAACGCTAGCCAGCTCATCCCCAAAATAATGGGAGCCCCTCCCAAGGTGGCCACATTGAACGCTATTCTTTCGGTGTGCCTGGCTACCCTCATTACCATTGGGACGGTCTGTAAGCTGACTTCTCCTCCCAACAGCTCTCTCCCATCGATCGTGGTCACCTGCAAGGGGTTGCTTAAAGGGATTGTCTGTATCTGGTGTTCTGCTGCAAACTCCTTGCTCATAAAATTACAGGAGCTGCCTGAGTCCAATAGCGCCCTTATCTTTAAGGGATGTCCGTTTGGCAGCTCTAGCAACACCTCTATCACTAGGGCTGGTCTCGGAGGTTCCGGCGTGGGCACTTTTACTGCTCCTTGGCCTGACTGCTGTGCCCTGATGGTTGCAGTCAGGCGCTGGCTTTTACTTGGTCCTGCCCTTCCTCCTCTTTCCCCCCAACAGCTCCTGCCATCCCTTGCCATTCCTTTCTTTGTGGACAGACTCTGGCAAAATGACCTGGCTGCTGGCAGAGATAACATTTCTTGGGGCTCTTCCCCTCCTTCTTCCGCCCTTCACTGGGATTTGAAACTGCCCGTGCGCACGCTGTTCCAACTTCCATCGGCTCTGCGGGCGGGAAAGTTGGCTCCGGAATCTCTGGAATGGGGAAATCCCTCCAACGCTCCCCTTTCCCTTCCCGCTTCTCCAAGGCTCTAGCCTCCTGGCGTGCTCCAATGGTCAGTGCTGATTTTGTCAGCTGGTCCATAGACTCCGCCCTGGGCGCCCGGGAATGTTCGTCTTTCACAGCCGAAGAAAGTCCCTCTTCGAAAAGCATTTGAATGGGTTCCGCTGACAGATCCCACCCCAATTTGTGTATCAACATAGTAAACTCAGTCCAGTACTCACGGACAGATCGGCTCCCCTGTTTACAAGCCATCAACTGTCTGCGCACCACTCCCTGTTCAATGTCGCTGGAAAACATCAGGTCCATGGCGCGAAAAAGCTTCCGTGCGTCTTTCAAGACTTCATTATGCCCTGCCATCAGGGGTCTAACCCAGTATCTCGCCCCCCCTTCGAGATGGCTAACCACAAACGCCACTCGCGATTCCTCGTCGGGAAAGTCATCAAACTGCAGATTAAGAGCATACTGCATCTCTGTCCTAAAGGCTTGATAGTTCCTGGGATCCCCCCCAAACTTCTGCACCAATCCTGGCATCTTTCTTGCTTGTGGGGGGGCCTTTGCCTTTTCTGCATCCTGAGCCCTCCTCTCATCGAGCCTCGCTGTTTGCAGCGCTAGCTGGACCTCCAACACCCGGTACCTTTCTTCCAGGCTTGGACCGGCTCCAGCTCCTCCTGCTTCTCCGGTTCCGGCTGGGTTGCTCATGATGCCTCTCTGCACAAGCGGCTTTCAGGGACTGTCAGATTGCTGTGATGGGACGTTGAGCTGCTTGTGCGTAAAGTTCCTAGTCCTTCAGTGTTTGGCTAAGTCCACAAACCACTGTCTGTAACGGAGCTCCATAAGCATGGCTCCGTCAGTCGCTGGCAGAATCCGACAGTGGGCGTTTACGGAATTTCTTCCAGCATAACAGCTCCTTAACGGAAACACGTCTTCTGGACTCTCTACGTGACAATTTCCGGCGAGGAGTGGGTGTCCCTATAGGAGGTCCTGAAACCTCCTCGCTGTTCTCGCTGGAATTGTCTCTGAGCCATTCTTCTGACTCGCTTTCCCTTGGAGCTCTTTCTCGCCCCCTGCTGGTTCCCTCCTCCGCTGATAAGTCTCTCTCAACCTCTGGGAGCCCTTGCACCACCGGTTCTTCCGATGACAGTTCCCTGACAGTTGCCCTCCTTTGCACACCTTCCAGCTTGTCAACACTCTTCTTAAATTGTGGTGCCGAGAAATGGACATAGTATGTATTCCAAGTGTGGTCTGAGTAAGGCAGAATAGAGCAACAATTTGACTTCCCTTGATCTGAACACTAGACTTCCTTCTGTTGATTCAGAATAGCATTAACTTGTTTGCTGCTGCATCACACTGTTGACTTATATTAAGCTTGTGGTCCACCAAGACCCCTAGATGCATTTCACATGTACTACTAGTAAACCAGGTGTCCCCCCATCTTATACTTGTGCATCTGGTTCTTCCTGCCTAAGTGCAGAACCTTACATTTCTCCCTGTTGAAATTCATTTTGTTAGCTTGAGCTCAGCTTGAGCCCAATCTGTTAAGGTCATCTTGATTCCTGATTCTGTCTTTTGTGGCATCAGCTACCCTTCCCAGATTGGTGTCCTCTGCAAATTTGATGATCATCCCTTCAATTCCTTCATCCAAGTCATTTATAAACACATTGAACAACAATGAGCCTGGGAAACAACACTGTGGTACCCCACTTGTCACTTTTTTCCAGGATGATGAAGAACCATTAATGAGTACTCTTTTACTCTTTGGGTTTGGTTAGTCAACAAGTCACAAATCTACCTAACTGTTATCTTGTTCAACCCACGTTTTACCAGCTCCCTTGCAAGAATATCATGGGGACTTTGTCAAAAACGTTACTGAAGTCAAGTTACACTATGTCCACCAAATTCCCCTGATCCACCTGATATATTATTGGAATGGGATACTAAAGACGAAGAAATAAAGGAGGTCATGACAAAATGGGCAATGGACTTGGGATACAATATAGAATATGAAAAGTGGTCGAAATTATGGAGAAATGGAATGAAATTCACAGCATGCGTCACACTCAGAGAAAATTTGGAAAAGATGATGTATAGGTGGTACATCACACCAACAAAATTAGGAAAAATGTACAAAACAGGAAATAAGGCCTGCTGGAAGTGTAAAATCAAAGAAGGCAATTTCTACCATATGTGGTGGACTTGCGAAGAAATGAAGAAATTCTGGGATTTGATTTATAATGAGTTAAAAAAAATATTTAAATACACTTTCCCTAAAAGACCAGAGGCCTTTTTATTAGGAATAATTGCGGACGAAATTAAAAAAGAAGATAAGACACTATTCCAATATTCGACAGCAGCGGCCAGAATATTAATTGCACAAAATTGGAAAAGTTCAAATACCCCAACGGTCAGAGACTGGCAAACAAAATTATTTGAATATGTTGAACTAGCAAAAATGACGCAAAAAATTAGAAACCAAAAAAATACAAAGTTTATTAGCGATTGGAATAAATTTATGGTATATATTGAAGGAAACTATAGAAATTTAAAAACTATAGCAGGTCTGATATAAACCTTACGATGCGCAAACCATCAATAACTATTAGCTGCAGAAAAAAGAAAACTTTTTTTTTATCAAGAAGCCCAAAATCGGGAGGGAAGGAGGTCAATAGATGTGTAGAGGAAATATCTAAATATCTAAAGATATAAAGGTTCAAGGAATAAGACAAAGAACTGTAACGGAAATTGATGTTATTTTTGTGTTATGTATGGATTTTTTTTATTTTTTTTCTTTTTTCTGAAACTGTTGTTTTGTTTTTTCTTTTGGGTTTTTTTGTGATTTAAGTGAAACTCAATAAAAAGAAATAAAAAAAAAAATTCCCCTGATCCACCAAGCTTGTAACTCCATCAAAAAAAGAAATGAGATTTGTTTAGCATGACTTGCTTCTGAGGAACCCATGTTGTGTTTTAGTAATCACAGCATCCCCAAATGTGGGAGGGCAGATTGTTTATAACAGTGCTTCTTATTAAACTTGGGTCCTTAGCTGTTGTTGAACTACAACTCCCATCATTCCTAGCTAGCTGAGGATCCAAGTTTGAGAAACACTGGGAGCCTGCTGAGTCACCCAGTGGCCCATCTAGTCCAGCATCCTGTTCCCACAGTGGCCAACTGGGTGCCAGTTATGAGAAGCCCGCAAGCAGGATCCAAGCACAGGAGCCCTCTCCCTTCTTGTAGTTTCCAACAACTGCTCTTCAGAAGTGCTGCTGTCTCCAACTGTGGAGGCAGAGCAGAGCCATCCTGGCTGGTAGCCCTTGATAGCCGCCGCCTCCTCCTCCATGAATTGGTCCAATCTTAGCTGATGGCTATCCCTGCTTCTGGAGGGAGGGAGTTCCATCCTTGAACTCTGCTTTGTGTGAAGAAGGACTTCCTTTTATCTGTCTGGAGTTTCACTCTGCTTTCCCCGCATCGCATCCTATTCGTGAATCAACAGCGTCATAATTACTTTGGCCCTCAGAGCTGCTTGTTTGTTTTATTAGGTTTATCTCCTTTGTTTTCCTCCAAGGAGGTTCAGGCCCTGTAGATCACTTCTGCCTGTCGACATTTTTTATCCTTGCAGCAACCCTGTGAGGTAGGCTGGCAACCCCTGCTTTGCCTCAACGTTCCATGCCATCAGGTAGAAAACATGCGCAATCTCATCTGATTCGAAAGCTAAGCAAGGTCAGGCCTGTTTAGTACCTGGATGGGACCCCCCTGGGAACACCAGGTGCCACGGGCTTCTGCTGGGATAGCTCAGTTGGTAGAGCATGAGACTCTTTAATCTCAGCCACGGGTTCCAGCCCCATGTTGGGCATTGCAGGGGTGGACTAGATGACCCTCATGGTTCCTTCCCACTCTATAGTTCTAGGATTCTAGGATTTGGTCATGCAACAGCCAGAATTCCAAAGTGGCTTTGAACGGATTTTGACTTTTTATGCCTCTGCAGAGACTGATCTGCCCCGCTTCTGCTTCATTGCTGATCTTTTATCTCTGGCATTTTTGCAGAGCGTACGAGATCCCACTGGAGCATCGATTGCCCTCTTCACTGCCAAGTTGCACCATCCCAACAAAAGCATCCAACATGTGGTCCTCCAAGCGCTCTTCTACTTGCTGGACAGAGCTGTGGAGAGGTGAGTAGAAGACTTTCCATCCCTGTGGGGTTTGCTTCTTTCAGATGACCACACTTCAATAATGTGTGTGTTTTCCCCTTTGGCATCCTGTGTGCAGCTTTTTTGCAGCGTTGCCTTCTCATCTGACCCAGAATGAGATCCATATAAGAATACAAGCAAAGCCTTGTGGATCTGGCCAGTGGCCCATCTAGTCCAGCGTCCTGTTCTCACAGGGGCCAAACAGATGCCCCTGGGAAACCTGTAAAGAGGACCTGAGTGCAAGAGTCCTCTCCCTTCCTTCGGCTTCCAGCAACGGGTCTTCAGAAGAGCTTACTGCCTTCAGTTGTGGAGGCAGAGCAGAGCCCTCAGGGCTCGTAACCACAGAGAGTCCTCTCCTCCATGAAGCTGTCTAATCCTTGGTGGCCATCACTGCCCCCTGCAGGAGGGAGTTCCATAGTTCAGCTCTGTGCTGTGTGAAGAAGGACTTTCTTCTATCTGCCCTGAATCTCCCAACATTCAGCTGGAAGCCCACAAATTTCAATGTTATAAGAGAGAGAGAAAAACTTTCCTCCATCCCTTTCTCCTTGCAATGCATAATTTTATAAACTTCTGTCATGAAGAAGAGTGCATGTTAATTCTGGATAACTTCAGTCAAATAGTTAAGCACATACTTTATCCTGTTAAATTAAAATACTTAACATTGACTGGTTTATGATCTCAAGGATCACAAGGACCAAAAGCCCATCTTGTCCTGTCTCTCATGGTGGCCAACAAGATGCTTCTTGCGAAGGCCACAAGCAGGACATGATTCATCAGCGATCTCTCCCTGTTACTTTCCTCCAAAGGGTATTCAGTCATCTGCTGCCTCTGATCCTGGAGGTTCAATGTAGTAATCATGACTTAATGGCCAATGACAGACCTCTCCTCCTTCATGGATTGGTCTTACCTCCTTTTAAAGCCTTCTGAGTTGGTTGCCCTCACCTTAACCTCTGGCAATGAAGATTCCTATCAATTAATCCTGGGCTGTTTGCAGAAATACTTCCTTTTCTCTCTGCCAAACATGGGAGGACCCTGAGCTCTCGTGGAATGAGAGTGGGAGAACATCTCCCTATTCACCAGGTGTCATTTTAGAAACCTATAAGCAGCATCCTAAACATCTCAGGTTCTGCTGATTTTTCCATTTCTGTCCTCATTCCTATACAATGGATATGCTGTTGGGCTGTTACCAAAGTCCTAATTTGTGCACACTTTCTCTTTTCTACCCCCTGCCAGCTTCGAAACTCAGCGAAATGGCCTGGTATTTATATATGACATGGCAGGCTCCCACTATACCAACTTTGAGCTGGATCTCAGCAAGAAAATCCTGAACCTTCTGAAGGTAAAAGGAAGGGCCATTGGTGTCGGGGGGGGGGGGCAACCTCTGTTTCTGCCAAGGGCTGCACTCCTGTGGGGTTGATCCCTACCAGCGGCTGTGTGCTGGCTATGGGCAGGGATGAAACCAGTGGTGGACTGGGTCACCCATCCCAGTAGGCAGGACCCCCTTTTCTCTCTCTCTCTCTGTCCTGCCCCCCTTCTCTTTCTGTCACCCCCCTTTCCCCTCTCTCATTCTCGCTGGCTCCCTGCCCAGAAGCCTTAAGCAATTGCTTGTCAAGGGCTGTGGGAAGGAGGCCAAGGCCTGTCGGCTACAGAGACCTGGATGGATCCTGGAGTCACTTGGAGTTCTGTCCTCCCTCTCATTGCGGAGGTTCCCCTTGGTTTGGCTAACATTATGGCATGAGGGGAGGCATCAGGAATGGGGCATTTTACGGAGTAAATAAATGGGGTAGCTGTCAAGGTGGCTCTTGGCTCGGAAAGATGGCAAAGTAGCCACAAGGATTGGGTCTTCCTCAGCCTGTGATGTCCCTCCAGACGTTGTTGCACTACAAGTCCCATCAGCCTTTGCAGTGGTCATGCTGGATGTGGCTGATGGGAGCTGTGGTCCAACAGCAACTGGAGGCCACCCGGATGGGCTGGACTGACCTTGTCTCTGGCCTCCCCCTTGCCTACCTTGGGAGGGGGAAGCAGCTGGAGGAAGGCTGTGATGCTGCTCTTAAAGGCTTAAAGGGTGATGGGCCTGGGAGTCGGGTGGTCCTTCTGTCAGTAGCCAGCATGTCTAGTGGTTAGACCATTGGATAAAGACCTGGGAGACCAGGGTTCAAATACCTGCTCGATCAGAGAGCTCCCTGGGTGACCTTGGGGCAGTCGCAGCCTCACAGCCTAACCTACCTCACAGGGTTGTTGGGAGGGGCAGGGAACCTGGTGTGCCACCATCAGTTCTTTAGAGTAAAGGTGGGCTATAAATGTGGATAATGGTGGCAGGAAGAGCCATAATAGTAGCAGCCAAGAGGCATAGCTGTCAACTTACAGATTTGAAAATAAGGGACCAGCAGCCTCAAAAATAAGGGATCAGCAGCCAAAATAAGGGATTTTAGTCAACCAGCTGAAATACAAAGTTAAAAGGGGCAAGATAATTTTGGAGAGCAGTGCCGGTTTTTAGCCCTTCGTTTCCAGAGGTTGCTGCTCAAGACACCAGCTGATGAAACACTGCAATTAAATAACTACAAGCAGCAACCACTTTTTGCACAAAACAAAGTCCAAGCTACGAAGATGCTGCTGCAGTTCTGTATCTTTTCTCTCGTGCTCGATCTTATAGAATCATAGAGTTGGAAGAGACCACAAGGGCCATCGAGTCCAACCCCCTGCCAAGCAGGAGCTCTCAGTTCCATCAGGCGGGGCAGGAGGAAGGGGGGGGGGGAAATAGCGCCCGAAGTAAACCCGCAGATCAGACCATCTATGCTAGTCTACCACTACAAATCTATGGGAGAAGCGCTTGCGGTCCTTCCTCCGCTTTCCCCCTCTATGGTTAGCCCTTGGAACACCTGCCCGTGCCTCCACCTCCTCCTCCTCCTCCTCCTCCTCCTCCTCTCTCTGAACTGCTTTCTCTATGGTTGCCCTCGCTCTCCTTTCAAGGCTCCTCAGCAATTCATAGGGCGCACCAGGCTGCCCATCTCATCCGGGTCCTTCGGCGGCGCAGCCGCAGCCGCAGTACAGCCTAGCAGGAGCAGTGGCGGTGACAGGCAGAGGGGAGGCCCCAGGCAGAGACGCTCAGTTTGGCAGCTGCAAGGAGGATGGCGGCGGAAGGGCCCGAGGCTCCCGCCAGTCCTGGTGGGGAGGGGCTCCCGGGGGCCGAGGCTGGTGAGAGGAGGCTGGAGGGGGGCGAGCCGAGCAGCCAAGCAACACAGTTGGAGCCTCCCTCCTCCCTGGCCGACAGGGAGGGAGAGAGGGAGAAGAGCTGCTTCCTTTGAAACCCGGGAAATTTAAGGGACATCATAAATAAGGGACAGCAGCGGGACACGGCACTGGGATAAGGGAGTTTCCCGCCAAATAAGGGACGGTTGACAGCTATGCCAAGAGGTAAGGTATCAAAGATTCTGTATGATTAAGAACATAAGCAGAGCCTTCTGGATGAGGCCCATGGCCCATCCCGTCTAGCATCTTCTTCCCACAGCAGCCATCAGATGGCTGCAGGAAACGCACAAGCAGGACCCAGGCCCAAGAGCCCCCTCCCCGCCTGTGGTCTCCAGCAACCAGCATTCAGAAGCATTATTGCCTCTGGCCAGGAGAAGGAGCAGAACCCTCCTGGCTAGTAGCCATTGAGAGCCTGCTCCTCCATGAATGGGTCTAATACTTTTTTAAAGCTGTCCCAAGTTCTTTTTTAATGCCCCCTGAATCTTCCAACCTTAAGATGTATTGGCTGCCCACATGTTTTATGTTATGGGAGAGGGAGAAAAACTTTTCTCTCTGCTCTTTCTCCCTGTCATTGATCTTTTTATAGACTTCTCTCATGTTGCCTCCCTTACCTCCCTTTTCTCTTGGGACTAAAAAGTCCCAAATGCTGCAACGTTTCCTTGTTGATTTCCCCCCCTTTACACTCTTAAGCATGTTACTCTTAGAAAATCCTGTTGGTATTTCACTTTTGAAGTGGGAGAGCTCTCCTCTCTTGCCCAGTGACATCAGTGTGGTACAGAGGATGTTTTCACCTGCACTGGAATACCAAGATATGCAGTCATGCCTTTTGGATGGTCCCTCATAAACTGGAGAAAGGGACATACAATGGTACTGTCAGGGAACTGTCATCGGAAGAACCGGTGGTGCAAGGGCTCCCAGAGGTTGAGAGAGACTTATCAGCGGAGGAGGGAACCAGCAGGGGGCGAGAAAGAGCTCCAAGGGAAAGCAAGTCAGAAGAATGGCTCAGAGACAATTCCAGCGAGAACAGCGAGGAGGTTTCAGGACCTCCTATAGGGACACCCACTCCTCGCCGGAAATTGTCACGTAGAGAGTCCAGAAGACGTGTTTCCGTTAAGGAGCTGTTATGCTGGAAGAAATTCCGTAAACGCCCACTGTCGGATTCTGCCAGCGACTGACGGTGCCATGCTTATGGAGCTCCGTTACAGACAGTGGTTTGTGGACTTAGCCAAACACTGAGGGACTAGGAACTTTACGCACAAGCAGCTCAACGTCCCATCACAGCAATCCGACAGTCCCTGAAAGCCGCTTGTGCAGAGAGGCATCATGAGCAACCCAGCCGGAACCGGAGAAGCAGGAGGAGCTGGAGCCGGTCCAAGCCTGGAAGAAAGGTACCGGGTGTTGGAGGTCCAGCTAGCGCTGCAAACGGCGAGGCTCGATGAGAGGAGGGCTCAGGATGCAGAAAAGGCAAAGGCCCCCCCACAAGCAAGAAAGATGCCAGGATTGGTGCAGAAGTTTGGGGGGGATCCCAGGAACTATCAAGCCTTTAGGACAGAGATGCAGTATGCTCTTAATCTGCAGTTTGATGACTTTCCCGACGAGGAATCGCGAGTGGCGTTTGTGGTTAGCCATCTCGAAGGGGGGGCGAGATACTGGGTTAGACCCCTGATGGCAGGGCATAATGAAGTCTTGAAAGACGCACGGAAGTTTTTTCGCGCCATGGACCTGATGTTTTCCAGCGACATTGAACAGGGAGTGGTGCGCAGACAGTTGATGGCTTGTAAACAGGGGAGCCGATCTGTCCCTGAGTACTGGACTGAGTTTACTATGTTGATACACAAATTGGGGTGGGATCTGTCAGCGGAACCCATTCAAATGCTTTTCGAAGAGGGACTTTCTTCGGCTGTGAAAGACGAACTTTCCCGGGCGCCCAGGGCGGAGTCTATGGACCAGCTGACCAAATCAGCACTGACCATTGGAGCACGCCAGGAGGCTAGAGCCTTGGAGAAGCGGGAAGGGAAAGGGGAGCGTTGGAGGGATTTCCGCATTCCAGAGATTCCGGAGCCAACTCTCCCGCCCGCAGAGCCGATGGAAGTTGGAACAGCGTGCGCGCAGGCAGTTTCAAATCCCAGTGAAGGGCGGAAGAAGGAGGGGAAGAGCGCCAAGAAATGTTATCTCTGCCAGCAGCCAGGTCATTTTGCCAGAGTCTGTCCACAAAGAAAGGAATGGCAAGGGATGGCAGGAGCTGTTGGGGGGAAGGAGGAGGAAGGGCAGGACCAAGTAAAAGCCAACGCCTGACTGCCACCATCAGGGCACAGCAGTCAGGCCAAGGAGCAGTAAAAGTGCCCACGCCGGAACCTCCGAGACCAGCCCTGGTGATAGAGGTGTTGCTAGAGCTGCCAAACGGACATCCCTTAAAGATAAGGGCGCTATTGGACTCAGGCAGCTCCTGTAATTTTATGAGCAAGGAGTTTGCAGCAGAACACCAGATACAGACAATCCCTTTAAGCAACCCCTTGCAGGTGACCACGATCGATGGGAGAGAGCTGTTGGGAGGAGAAGTCAGCTTACAGACCGTCCCAATGGTAATGAGGGTAGCCAGGCACACCGAAAGAATAGCGTTCAATGTGGCCACCTTGGGAGGGGCTCCCATTATTTTGGGGATGAGCTGGCTAGCGTTGCATGATCCGCTAGTGGGCTGGCATCAGAGAGTGGTCTCCTTTGGGTCAGCACATTGCCTAGAACATTGCAAAGAGGGCAAGGCTCCGGAAGGGGCAAAGGCCTTTCTAGCAGGAACAGAAGTAACGGACAAAGGAAAGGTGCCCAAACAATACGCTGACCTGAGCAATGTCTTCAGCGAAAGGGAAGCAGACAAACTACCACCGCATAGACCCTTTGACTGCCAGATCAATCTAGTCCCTGGAGCCCAGCTCCCTGTGGGCAAGCTGTATGCCATGTCAGACAGGGAAATGCAGGAGTTGAGGGAGTTTATTGACAAAAACCTGAAGAGAGGTTTCATCAGAGAGTCCAGAGCGGTGGGGGGCAGCCCAGTGTTTTTTGTGGACAAAAAAAACACGGATAAACCTAGACTTGTAGTGGACTTCCGGAGCATAAATGCAGTGTCGGAACCAGTGGCTTTCCCCATGCCCAGGATTGATGACATTTTGACCCGGGTGAGGAAGGGAAAATTTTTCACTAAACTGGACCTAAGGGGGGCATACAACCTGATACGGATAAGGAAGGGGGATGAATGGAAGACAACAATGTTCACCCCTCTAGGGGCTTTCAAATATCTCGTTATGCCCTTTGGATTACAAGCAGGCTCAGCATGTTTTCAATCGTTCATGAACCACGTCCTGGGACCTCTGCTCTACAAGAATTGTGTGGCCTTCCTAGATGACGTATTAGTCTATTCAGAGAATGAGGAGCAGCATGTAAAGGACGTCAGAGAAGTGTTGAGCCGACTGCAAGCAAACCAACTGTGGGTGAAATTAGAGAAGTGTCAGTTTCACACCAAGGAGGTGGAATTCCTGGGGTACCGCTTGTCAGACAAGGGATTAGCCATGGATCCAGGCAAGGTCCAGGCGGTACTGGAATGGAAGACACCGAAAACGAAAAAAGATGTGCAAAGATTCTTAGGGTTTGGGAACTTTTATCGGAAGTTCATCAAGAACTTTGCCCATTTAACGGCTCCCATCACGGACTGTCTCAGCAGCAAGAAGAAATTTGTTTGGACGGCAGAAGCGGAGCAAGCATTCGAAGAATTGAAAAAGGCCTTCGCTTCGGAAGAACAGCTCCTGCACGTGGATTTACAAAAACCCATGAGAGTGGAAACTGACGCATCAGACCGGGCGGTGGGGGCGGTGCTTCTTCAGCCGGGGAAGGATAAGTCGGAGTGGAGACCGTGTGCCTTCTTCTCGCGGAAGTTAAACAAATCCGAGAGGAACTACACGGTATATGACCGAGAACTACTCGCCATTCACGAAGCGTTCCGGAAATGGAGACACTTACTAATTGGTGCACAACACAAGGTGCAAGTATGCACGGACCACAAGAATTTAGAGTACTGGAGAACGGCACGAGTGCTCAACCAACGGCAAGTGAGATGGGCACAGGAGTTCTCCAAATTTTATTTTGAAATTTGCTATGTGCCAGGCCCAGAAAACATCAGGGCAGACGCTCTCTCACGCAAACCAGAGTATTTGGAGGGGGAGGGAGCACCCGAAGAGAGACATATCATCCCAGAGGACCGCTGGGTGTGTGGGGCGGCGTTGGTGGGGCAAAGGGAACTGGTAGAGGAGACGCAGAATGATGAATACGCCCAGAATAAGCTCCAAGGTCTAAGGAGGGAGGGAGAAAACTCCGGAGGTTTTGAAGAAAGAAATGGGGCATTGTATTACAAAGGGGCACTATATATACCCGAAGGGGAATTGAGAGGGAGAGTACTCAAACAGATGCACGACAGCCCTACAGCAGGGCATTTTGGGCAACACAAAACCATGTGGTTGGTTTCCAGGGAATTTTGGTGGCCCAGGGTGAGGGAAGATGTAAGGGAGTATGTAAGAGGGTGTGACCAATGCCAGCGAGCCAAGGGAGAAAGGCGGGCGCCGGCGGGGTTGTTAGAACCGTTGCCCACACCAGAGAGGCCATGGGAGGCGGTATCGATAGATTTTATGACTGATCTGCCGAAATCCAAGGGGAAAACCGCCATACTGGTAGTAGTAGACCTGTTAACTAAGATGGGCCACTTTGTAGCTTGCTCACATGCAGTCACGGCGGAAGAGACAGCTAAATTGTTTGTAGAACATATTTTTAGACTGCATGGCGCCCCCTTGAGGGTGGTCTCAGAGCGGGGCAAACAATTCACGTCCAGGTTCTGGAGGAAGCTCATGAGCTTACTGCACGTGGAGGTCAATTTTTCGACTGCCCGGCACCCAGAAACCAACGGGCAGGCGGAAAGAGCAAACGGTATCCTCCAACAATACCTGAGGTGTTATGTCAATGACAGAGAGAACGATTGGGTGGAAAAGTTGGCGCTGGCGGAATTTGCCTACAATAATGCGGAGAATGTGTCCACCGGGATGAGCCCCTTTTTGGCTAATTATGGGTGCCACCCCAGGGCATTTCCAGGGGGAGGAGGGGAGAGATGGAGCGTCGCAGCCGCAGAACTTTTTGTAGAAGAAATGGAAGCGATCCATCGTCAACTCCAACTCAACTTAGAAAGGGCCAAAGAACAATATAAGAAGCAGGCAGACAAGAACAGAAGGGAAGGTGAAACCATAAGGGTGGGGGATCAGGTGTGGCTGTCCACCCAAGGACTGCCGTTCAAGGGGGGTTGCAAGAAATTGAGACCCAAAAGATTGGGACCATTTGAGGTCATTCAACAGGTTAAGCCCGTAGCTTTCAGACTCCGGTTACCGAACCACATGAAACTGCACCCAGTATTCCACAGGTCATTACTGTCACCGTATAGGGGGGGGAAAGAAGGGGTTTCTCCACAG
Source organism: Podarcis filfolensis (assembly GCF_964270895.1). Taxonomy (NCBI): domain Eukaryota; kingdom Metazoa; phylum Chordata; class Lepidosauria; order Squamata; family Lacertidae; genus Podarcis; species Podarcis filfolensis. Next base: position 438,422 of record NC_139616.1, read on the forward strand.
GGACCAGTCTTAGAAGAGAGGGAAAGCAGCAACCATGTGGCGGAAATCCTCGGCTCCAGGTGGAAGGGTAATCAGGTGGAGTATTTGGTAGCGTGGGAAGGGGAACCGGAGTCAGAAAACACCTGGGTGACGGCAGAGGAAGTCAATGACGAGGTCTTGATCGAAGCGTTCCATCAAAGGTTCCCCAGGAAACCTCAGTCAGTAGCGAGGTTCCGGAGGGAGTACTTTGGCACCACCGACGAGGAGGAGGAATTGGAAGGATTCACGGGGTCTGAGTGGGAAGAAGGAATAGATTCCGAGGAGGATGAGTACTTAGAAACCCGAAACAGCAACCGGTGGAGGAAAATGTTCGAGACTTCGGAAGATGAGGGAAGTTCTTTCAGGGGTTTTGCTCCCTCGCCTCCAGCAGAGGAAGGGAGGGGAGGGGGTGGAGGGGGCCCTGGAGGGGAGGTGGATGTCAGGGAACTGTCATCGGAAGAACCGGTGGTGCAAGGGCTCCCAGAGGTTGAGAGAGACTTATCAGCGGAGGAGGGAACCAGCAGGCGGCGAGAAAGAGCTCCAAGGGAAAGCGAGTCAGAAGAATGGCTCAGAGACAATTCCAGCGAGAACAGCGAGGAGGTTTCAGGACCTCCTATAGGGACACCCACTCCTCGCCGGAAATTGTCACGTAGAGAGTCCAGAAGACGTGTTTCCGTTAAGGAGCTGTTATGCTGGAAGAAATTCCGTAAACGCCCACTGTCGGATTCTGCCAGGACTGACGGTGCCATGCTTATGGAGCTCCGTTACAGACAGTGGTTTGTGGACTTAGCCAAACACTGAGGGACTAGGAACTTTACGCACAAGCAGCTCAACGTCCCATCACAGGTACCTTGGTAGTCGAACAGCTAGGCTCCTAAACAAATCGGCTCCCGAACACCACAAACCCGGAAGTGAGTGCTCCGGTTTGTGAACATTTTTCAGAAGCCGAGCATCCAATGTAGCTTCCGTGGCATCCGATTGAGTGCAGGAAGCTCCTGCAGTCAATCGGAAGCCTCATCTTGGTTTTCAAACCATTTTGGGAGTCGAATGGACTTCGGAATAGATTAAGTTCGAGAACCAAGGTACCACTGTACTTAATTTAAGCAAGTTTATCCACTAAGGCCTAAAGCACTGGGGATGTATCCAATAAAGGCTGTACCCAGACTAGGCCTATTGAACAGTCATGCCTGTCATTTTTAAATGGGTCTAGTCTGAGTGGGGCTAACATGGAACACAATCCACCAACTGGCTGATGAGATGCTGGTGAATTGGCAAATCACGGATATGGAACACAAATGCAGAACCAAAGAGGTCATCACCTTGGACAGGATGACAGCAGTCCCTGCGGTTCAGTCAAGGCATTTGAAGCCATTTCCCAGAAAAGTCAGAAGCAACCATTTCCTCTATTTAATTGACCTTTTTAAAAAAACAAAAAACAAAAACAAAATTAAACTAATATAAATAAAAAAGAGCATTTGAGGTTCCATAAATATGTTCATCCAATTAAAAGTGAGTCAGTTAATTACCCTGGAGCAGTGGAGTGCTTGTTCGAAATCGGAGCCTATGTCATGGAAACTCTCTCTGTCCCTTAAGCCCGAATAGGAAGACCGTGCAGCGGAAATGTGTTCTCTCCCCACCCCCTGTTAGGATTCCTTTTTATTTAGTTCATTGTTTCACAACAAAAATGCAAAGAGCAACGGCCTTTTACTGAGTCAAACCATTGTTCCATCTAGCTCAGTATTGCCTACACTGACCGACAGCAGCTTTCCAGGGTTTCAGACTGGACTCTCTCCCGGCCACACCTGGAAATGCTGTTGGGGAGGGAACTTTTCTCTGCATGTAAAGCAGTGACAATAACCACAACCTCCCCCCAACAAAATTCTCTTGTTGGTTTGCCAGGGAGGGAGGAGTTGCAAAGGGACTGCAAAATTGCCTTCCAGGTTTCTCTTCATCTTCTGTGGAGCCCTGAAACCTCACTTTGCCATCTTTGCATATACTTGGGTCTCCCTCTGTTGGCCACAGGAGGAGAAAGCAAAAAGGTTGGCAAGAGGGTGTTGCTGTCTTGCTCACAATCCAGATTGATTCCCGTTTGGCTGCTGGCGCTCAAGCCAGTTACCCGACTTTCCGAGACACCTGTGGAAATCCTTCCTATTGGACCAGCACTTTGAGGTGTTGGCTGAAATGTTATATGGCTGTCTCCAACTAAGTTCTTCTCAGGGTAGACCGATTGCAGTTAAGGAGACTAAGTTGTGCCCATTAATTTCAGTGGGCTTACTCTTAAGTCAGACTAGAGTGAGTTATAGTCCTGCAATAAGGCTGAGTGAGCCTTTGACACTTCAGGCAGCAGCTGCTGGAGGGGAGCAGCTGAGCCCACGGCAATCCATCTCCTTGGGAAGACAGAGTCGTATGGTGGTGCGGCTTGTTGGCCCCCTCCCCTCGGTAAAGCGGCCTGCTCCCCTCAGGTGTGCTAGAGGATACACCTGAGGTAAGTTTCAGATTCTGCACATGGCAGGCAAATTTGATTTGGTCCTTTGCCTGAGGCAGCCAGATGTCTTGGGCTGACTCTGGAAAAAAACATAAACAATTGGCCTCTGCCTCATAAGAAGCACCTGCTGGATCAGGTCCCTGTGGCCCATCCAGTGGCCAGCCAGATGCCTCTCTGGGGGAAGTCCGCAAGCAGGGCTGGAGCGCAAGATCACAATTCTGTCCCCTTGCGATGCTCAGCAGCTGGTCCTCACAGGCATCGCTTTCTCTGTCTATAGGTCAGGCAGGGCAGAGCTGTTGGGCCATAGCCATCAATAGGCTTCTCCAGAAACCTCGTGTGTGCGTCAAGTGGCTCCCTGTCATGGATAATGCTGATAGCGATTCAGAAACATAAATTTCCTCCTCCAAACTGTTCTTCCCTGCCTCTTCTCAGGGAGCCTTCCCAGCCCGTCTCAAGAAGGTATTCATTGTGGGTGCTCCTATGTGGTTCCGAGTTCCATACTCCATCATCAGCCTGCTGCTTAAAGAGAAACTCCGGGAAAGGGTGAGTGGGCCTCCACTGTTCACCATCTCCACCGTGCTGCTCCTCCTCCTCCTTCTTCTTCCTACTGCTACTGTTGTTACTATTACTGTTGTTATTAGTTATTGTCCGCCCTTTCCCCTAAGCTCCTAGGGCAAGTTGCAACAATCAAATCACAGTATTAAAAACAGTTTAAAACAACTTGCAATAGCTGAAATAAGGGGGGATCCAAAAATATGCACCTCAAGTGTCACAAGCCAAGATAAAGAGGTGCATCTTCAGTGTTCGCCGGAAGCTACCGTATTTTTCGCTCCATGAGACGCACCTAGTTTTTAGAGGGGGGAAGCAAGAAAAAAATATATTCTGTGCAGAGCATGTAAGCGGCTCTCACTTTTCTTGCTTTAAACCCTTCCGTCCCTCCTCCCGCTTCACTGAGAAGCCAGCAGAGCAAGAGCAAGAGCTGTGCAGCGCCTCTTCTGCTGGCTTCCCAGCAAAGCGGGATGAGGGACGAAAGGGAGCCCTTACAAGGAAGCGCTGAGCAGAGCCTGGCAGCGGCTCTTGCTGGCTTTTCCGGGAGGTGTGGGAAGGGACAGAGGACAGCCTGTCAGTCCCTTCTCCCTCCTCAGGGAAAAGCCCCCAAGAGCCGCACTCCCTTTATAGAGCCACGCGGAGCGTGCGTGTGGATCTTGGGGGCTTTTAAACAAACGCTCCACGCGGCTCTTTAAAGGGAGCGCTGAGCAGAGCCTCCTGCCTGCATTCGCTCCATAAGACGCCCACACATTTCCCCTTACTTTTTAGGAGGGAAAAAGTTTGTCTTATGGAGCGAAAAATGTGGTATGTAATGAAGGTGCCAGGTGCACCTCTGTGGGAAGGGTCTCCCACAACTTAGGGGCCACCTCAGAGAAGGCTCTCTCCCAGTCTCCCCTCCCCACTGTGCCTGTGAGGATGAGGAAACAACTAGAAGAGCCCCCTCTGTCAATCTCAGCACCTTGTAGGAGGTTTTGTGGGGGAGGAGGCAGTTTTCAGGTATGCGGGGGGGCAGGGGGGCTGAGTAATTTATGGCTTTAAACACCCACCTGAGCACCTTGAATTGGGCCTGGAAACAAACTGGCAAGCAATGCCATCACCTGACTGCTGCATTTTGTTGTTGTTGTTTAGTTGTGTCCAACTCGCCTTCCAGGGCAGCCCCACACAGAGTGCAGCGGAGGGTTCATGTTTTGCTGTGCCTCCCTTTCCACCTGCCCCCTCTCTTGTAGGTCCAGATGGTGAAGATGTCTGAGCTGAAGGAGCACCTGCCCCAAGAGTGTCTCCCCGAGTACCTGGGCGGATCCCTCAAACTAGATCCCCTCAGCTGGAACTGCAGGTTCCTCCCACAGCAGAACGGCCACCCGGACCCCCTTGATGAGCTGATTCTGGTGCCACTGGCATCCCCCCGGGACAACGGCTCGGTGCACACGCCGGGGCCAAAGGCCATGACGGTGCAGGAGGTGCTGGAGCACGTCACCCAGAAGCAGAAGCGGGGCATCTATGAGGAGTACGAAGGCATCCGGCGCAGGAGCCCGGCAGGAACATTTGCCTTCTCCTTGTAAGGGTTCAAGTGTGGCACTGGGGGCAAGAGGTGTGGCAGAAGGGGGAGGGTGATTGCTCCTGGTGCCCCTTGCCAGGGGAGCACCCATAGGATTCCGCAGTCTTGGGAAGAGAAACTCCCCTTTCCTTGCCCCACCCAATGTCCAGTTTCATCCAATTTCTGCAACATTTCTTAGGTCTTCACTTGTATTTTTTTAAAGAAATAGTATTTATTGAAGTTTTAAGGTTACAAAAAGAAAAAAGAAGAAACACCAGATTAAACAATAGCAAAACAACACATCACAATAAAAAACAGAAAAATAGAAACAATTAAAAAAGAAGAAGAAAGAAAACAAAAACAAATCGAACCTTCCCATAACTTGTCTTTCATTTGCTTGTTTCCCTGACCTCCTCACACCTCCCTTTTTTGTATTCTAAGTCAATTATCCATTTCAGCAAATCCTTTCCCTCTCTTCAAATTTTTATCCTGAAAATTTATCTTGATCTTAATATAAGTTTACTTTCCCTCCTTTCACTAATTAACAGTCTATTTTTCTTAAATCTTTGTTACATTTTTGCTAAAATCACATAGATTCATTCCAACATCATTCTAACATTCATTAATTTTACAGTGTTTCTGTAGATAGTCTTTAAATTTCTTCCAATCTTCCTCCACCGACTCTTCTCCCTGGTCTCGGATTCTGCCAGTCATTTCCGCCAGTTCCATATAGTCTATCACCTTCATCTGCCATTCTTCCAGAGTGGGTAGATCTTGTGTCTTCCAATACTTTGCAATAAGTATTCTTGCTGCTGTTGTGGCATACATAAAGAAAGTTCTGTCCTTCTTTTGCACCAATTGGCCGACCATGCCCAGGTAATAATAATGATAATAATATAATAATAATAATGATAATGATAATAATGAAGCCAATCTCGCACTCTATTTTTTAATTTTTCAAAACTCTGCAGTTTTAATCTGTCTCCCTCTTGTTCCAAAATTTCCCAATATTTCGGCCATTTAGCCTCCATATTGAGCTTTTTCTGAGCCTTCGCTTCCATTGGTGACAGCCACCTTGGGGTTTTATTCTCTTTTTTTAATGAAATATTTATTAAGATTTTTCACATTCAATACAAAAAAAATCAAAAAAGACGAAAGAAACAAAAAAGAAAAAAATTAAAAACACATGAAATTTACAATTCCATATTTTTATTACCATATTTCCCTGACTTCCCCACACCTCCCCTTCTTGTATTCCAATTCAAATTGTTTGTTCAACAAGTTCCTATCCCCAATTTATAACCTTTTTATATTTAATTCATTTTTTTTAAAAAAACCAATTTTGACTTATAGACCTCAATATTTGTACCTCAATACACAAACCTTTTTCTAAAGTCGACTCAAATTCCATTCCATGAATTTCCCAATTTTCATATTAATAACCAAACAAAAAAAAAATAAAACAGATCATAATTATACACCCTTTGGATTCTCAAACCCCACCACCCCCTTTCCCGGTTTCGATCCCCAACAAATGTCCATCAGTCTTAATCTTCTATCAGCCTGGAGATCTCACGTCCGAGGCTCTTAATTCTCTCTCAGTTCCTCTCTGCCGGTTTTTTTGATAGTCCTTGATATTAAACTCCAAATCTCGGAGGAGCTCTGTCCCAATAAGGTCCATATTTCTTCCAGCCAGACCTCCATACTTAAAAGCAGGGTCCAAAAGTCCAATTGTCACAAAAACTCCAGCTTCCACTTTAATCAGATTTGTAATCCATAGGTCTTCAGGTCTCCACATAAGGAGATCTCTCCATTCTTCAGTTGCCAATTCAAACCGGAATTTCATCATCCAATACTTATTTTCCTTTGTAGTCATCCTGTCAGGCCTCTGGTTTGATTTCTTGTTTTCCTTTGTGAGCATGATATCAGGCCTCTGGCTCTCCTTTGTCATTTGCAAAATTACAGCTCCTCCTTCCTTCTCCTCAGAAACAACATATGTCTCTTTCTCCACACTTTCAAGATTCTCAAAGCTCTCTTTTTGTCCAGCTGCATGGGCTTCCTGAGTCAAGTCCTTATCAAATTCCGTAATGTTATTTACTGTTAAGTTCAAAGTTGTTACATTTGTAGCCAGAACATCAATTTGGCCTTGTAACTTTCCCAGGAGAACAAATACTCTGTCCAGCCCAGCCTGAATTTTCCCTCTTCCAGCCATTCTTGTAGTATCCCAAATCCCCCTCTAGAGGGATTTTGGTAACTTAGTATTCTTTCCAGTTAAAATCCAAAAGTCAGGTTAATTTGTATCAGTTCTTACTTATTTTCAACAAAATATAACCAAGTTGCAGCAAATATATCCAGCAGAGACAGCAGAAACAAGTTCTCTTTTTCCTTTTTGACAGCTAATTTTGACAGCTGTCAAACTCCTCTATATCTCCTCAACAGGCTCTCTCATGAGTCGCTCCCGGGTCCGGGGGGGGGGTGGCACTTCAACTCTCAAGATTAACTCTTATCCTCCAGTACAATTACTTATACTTGTATCGCCAAATCGTGAAATTAATATCTTTTGTCCACTAGAGAAGAAGAAATTCTCTCGACCTTAGTTAACTAGCCCTTGCTTTAGATTTTTTACAAGGCAGGGAGGCGGACTTCCTGTTTGCGCCTTCCCCGATCGTTCCAAATTCCAAAGAAAATTTCCTTAAAAAGTCCAATTTCCGTACTACTCACGGGTTGTTACTTTTAGGGTCCGAGTGTTCACAAGAAGAAGTCAGCGCCCTCCGACCATGGCTCGCGGCTTCACTCCACAGGAGAAGCAGTTGACTCTCAGCACCGCGCCGCTCACCCCGTCCCCCGTTCCGAAGCCTTTAAAAAGGCTCCTTCGCAGGTCGGGGGGGCGCAAATGGTGCCCGCCGAGTCACCAGGTTCACAGGCTTCCGCGCCTGTGATTTCTAAGGGTCCCCGCGTCGCCGCAGCGGCAAGACCCAACTCCTGTAGAGCCGATTCCCTCCGGAGCTCAGAGGGAATCCGCCATTAGCCGTTCGCGCTAACCCAGAAGTCTCCTTGGGGTTTTATTCTCAAGCAAATCCTTATATCTTATCCAAACATTAAACAGTGCTTTTCTGACAATATGGTTTTTAAACGCTTTATGTGCTTTGACCTTATCATACCACAGATATGCATGCCACCCAAAGACATTATTAAAGCCTTCTAAGTCCAACACATCAGTGTTCTCAAGAAGCATCCATTCTCTCAGCCAGCAAAAAGCGGCTGATTCATAATAAAGTTTTAAGTCTGGCAGGGCAAATCCACCTCTTTCCTTAGCGTCAGTTAATATCTTAAATTTTATTCGAGGTTTCTTGCCCTGCCAGACAAATCTAGAGATATCTCTCTGCCACTTCTTGAAACACTCCATTTTATCTAATATTTGCAGTGTTTGAAACAAAAACAACATCCTTGGCAATACATTCATCTTTATCGCAGCAATTCGGCCTAGCAATGATAGCTTCAAGTTTGACCATATTTCTAAATCCTTTTTCACTTCCATCCAACATTTTTCATAGTTAAACAGATTCACATTCTTGACAGTCATAAATAACCCCTAGGTATTTCACTTTCTTAACCAATGTTAACCCTGTCTCCTTCTGAAACCTTTCTCTCTCCATCACTGTTAAATTTTTCTCTAGGACTTTGGTTTTCATCTTATTCAACTTAAATCCCGCTACTTGTCCAAATTCTTGAATCAATTCCAGTACCCTTTTAGTACTAGATTCTGGCTCCTGTAGTGTCAATACCAAATCATCAGCAAATGCTTTCAGTTTGTACTGTTTAGCCCCAACTTGTATGCCTTTAACTGTTTGGTCCCTTCTAATCATGTTTAAAAGAACTTCCAGGACCGATATAAAAAGCAATGGAGAGATTGGGCAACCTTGTCGTGTTCCTTTCTCTATCTTAAATTCTTCCGTCACTACATTATTCACAATTAATTTAGCCTTTTGTTCTGAATAAATTGCCCCTATACCGTTTTCAAACCCTTGACCAACCCCCATCCCCTGTAAATTTTTCTTCATAAAACTCCAGGAAATATTATCAAAGGCTTTCTCCACGTCCACGAATATCAAAACTGCTTTAGTATTAATATTCACTTCTAACTTTTCTAAAATATGAATTATGTTCCTCGTGTTGTCAGATAAGTGTCTACCTGGGAGAAAGCCAGCTTGGTCTTTATGAATTTCTTCTACTAATACCTTTTTTAGTCTCTTAGCCAAAATGTCTACAAAAATTTTATAATCCACGTTAAGCAAAGATATGGGGCGGTAATTCTTAAGCTGTGTCTTCTCAGACTCTGTTTTCGGTATAAGTGTAATATAAGCATCCTTCCACGACTCTGGTGCCTTTTTCCCTTCCAATATTTCATTACACACTTCCTTTAAAGGCTGTATTATCCATTCTTTCAAGGTTCTGTAGTATCTTGAAGTCAAACTGTCCGGTCCTGGGGATTTACCCAATTGTATATTCTGGATGGCCCCTTCTATCTCTTGCTCGGTTATTTTGTAATTCAACATTAACTTGTTTTCTTGAGAGAAGCCCATTTATTTTCAAAAAACTGTCTATGTCCATTTGAGTTTCCTGTGTATATAGTTGTTTAAAATACCTCTGAAAACATTTTCTAATCTCCACTGGATTCTGTATATTCTTCCCTTCTACTTCCAAATTTGTAATAGTGTTAAGTTTCTGTCTTTTTTTCATTTGCCAAGCCAATAGTTTTCCACATTTATTTGCCGATTCAAATGTCTTTTGTCTCATCTGTTTAATTTTCCATTCTATTTCCTGATTTATCATTTTCATATATTGTACTTGATGTAACTTTATCTCTTTCAGAATCTCCTGCGATTTTGGCTTCGCTCTCAGTTTCTTCTGTCCTTCCTTTATTTTCTCCAAGATCTTATCTTTTTTCTCATTTTGGGCTCTCTTTTGGATCGCATTCTGTTGTATCAAAAATCCTCTCATGACCGCTTTACTTGCATCCCAAATTACTCTTTTTTCTACTGTGGTATTCATATTTATCTCAAAATAGTCTCTCAAAGTTTTTTGGGCCTTCTTAGTCACTTCTTCATTCCTAAACAATGTGTCATTCATCCTCCATCTGAAGGAACCAGATGGTGTTAGTTTCATTTCTATCTTCACAGCATTATGGTCGGAGCAGATTTTAGGGCAGATTTCCACCTTTCTGGTCTTTGGAACCAGCCCTCTAGTTACCCAAATTTGGTCAATTCTTGTCCATGTCATTTTGGCCTCAGAGAAGAAGGTTCCCTCTCTTCCCATAGGGCTTCTAATTCTCCAAATATCAACTAAGTCCATATTGTCAGTCATATAAAAAAAAAAAATCTTTGGCAATCACTTGTAGCCTTGTTTGTGGCCTGCAGAGCACCAGGTGGTTGGCTCAGAGAACAATCAAACCAGCTCTTGACTGTGGTCAGTGTCAGGGTGTATCCTGTCATTTTTCAGGTACACTGGGGAAATTTATCCCATGCGGCAATGTGCACAGGAATTAAGCTCTCCAAGAGATCCATATTGAAGAACATAAGAGGAGCCTGGCGGTTCAGCTCCACGGCCCATCACGTCCAACCTCCTGTTCTCACAGTGTCCAGCCAGATGCCTCTCTGGGGGAAACCCACAAGCAGGATTTGAGCCCAAGAGCAGCCCTCCCCTCCTGTGGTCTTCAGCAACTGCCATTGAGAAGCCTTGCGGAGGCGGGGCAGAGCCACTGTGGCCCCCAATAGCCTCTCCTCCAAGGATTTGTCAAATCCTCTTTTAAAGCTGCCTAGACAGACGGCCTCCACTGCCTCTTGCCTGAGGAAGGACTTCCCTTTTATCCGTCCTAAATCTTCCAACACTCAGCTTCCTTGTATGTCCCTGAGTTTGTGTGTGTGTGTGTCTTCTTTAATCCAGAGGCCCCACAAGGCCAGGTTCCCCATCTCCTTGTGTTGCACTCACTGTGCCTGCTCTTGCTTGCCACAGGTCTCCCTTCAACCAGGAGAAGAACAGATATGGGGATGTGCCATGCCTTGACCAAACGAGGGTGAAGCTGTCCAAGCAATTCAGCTATCCAGAGGTAAGCTGGCTGAGAGTTTTGGCTCTGCAAAGCTGCCTTGTATTGAATCGGACTGTCGGTCTAGCTCAGCCTTCCACAATCTGGTTCCCTCTGGTATTTATTGGCTATATTTATTGATCACTCTTTTCCCCCCAAGGGTAACTCAAACTAACTTACAAAATCTAAATGAATAAAACGCACAATAGTAAAGGTCAATCCTGATTTTAAAACATAGAATTCAAACGGCCTACAAAGTAAAGGAGGCCAGAGATTATTAAAGAGCCAAAGACCTGGAGAAAAAGCTGACCCAGGGAGAGCATTCCACAAGCAGGGAGCCACCACTGAAAAGGCCTATTCTTGGGGTGCCAGCCTCCCGCCAAGGGGGCGGGTGAAGAAGGGCCTTGCATAATGATCCCAAGGTCTGGGCCAGTTCATAGGGGGAGAATCAGTCTTGGAGGTATTGGGTTCATGAGCAGCAGAAGGCTCCATAGGTCAAAACCAGCACTCTGAATTGGGAGCCAGTGCAGTCAGGCTTGGCTTGAAGGAGCATCTCCACACCCATCATTCTGCCCGGACACTGAGGTCCAGCGCCGAGGGCCTTCTGGCGGTTCCCTCACTGGGAGAAACCAAGTTGCAGGGGGCCTCCTCGGTAGTGGCACCCGCCCTGTGGAACACCCTCCCATCAGATGTCAAAGATATAAACAACTACCAGATTTTTAGAACACATCTGAAGGTAGCCCTGTTTAGGGAAGCTTTTAATGTTTGATGGACTACTAATAAAAGTTTAATATTTTGTTGGAAGCTGCCCAGAGTGGCTGAAGAGACCCAGCCAGATGTGTGGGGTATAAATAATAAATTTATTAATTATTATTATTATTATTATTATTATTATTATTATTATTATTATTATTATTATTTTGGTATTTTGTGCTCCAGTGAGCAGCCTGGCCCCCAATTTTTGCACCAACTGCAGTTTCCAAGCCACCTTCAAAGGTAGCCCCACATAGAACACATTCCAATAAGACAGGATGCTGGGCTACAACTCCCATCATGCTTCCTAAGTGGTCCTGCTGGCTGGGGCTGATGGGAGCTGGAACCAAAGATCATCTGGGGGGCACCAAGTTTGGGAGAGTGCTATTGTCTGCACTGACTCAGAGCAGAGAGGTCAGTTTCTTCATGCAGAAAGTTTGAAAAATGCATATCATTATTCAAAGTAAATGCAAGCCAGAAATTGGGGTTCTTGTGCCATGCTTCCCACCCTCAAAAAACCCTCCCACAAATTCTGTGCTTGCAATCAATGTGAGCAGATGACATTTGTGGAAACGGCACCCCTGTTTTTTAAAGACATTTCTCTTCCACGTTTGTGTTGTCCAAGGAATTCTGGACAGCTTACTTAGTGTTTGGTTCCACCGCCATTAAACTCTGTCAGGATGGTGAAGCAGATGAACAGCAATGAGCCCAAGATCGCCTTGTGAGCTTTGTGACTGAGTGGGGAATTCAGCCAGGTCTCACCGCTCTCATGTTCATTTACATGAGTTCTACATTTCCAGGCAACCCTCCAGAAGCAGTATGCAGAGTCAGGAAGTAGCTAATGGGGAAGGGCTGTCATTCAGAGAGATGATATTGTGCTACACCAACAACAGCTTAGGGCAAGGGCTCAGAACTTAGTGGTAGAGCAGCTGCTTTGCATGTAAAAGGTCCCAGGTTCAATCCCCAGCATCTCCAGATAGAAGAACCATCAGGTGAGATGAAAGATGTTCTCTTCCTCAACAGCCGCTGCCAGTCTGAGTCAAGTGCCCTTGGTTACAGGGCCAACCAGGTTCTGCCTGAAAGAAGGCAGCTTTTTAATCCAGTTCATGTATTCATAGACAACAGACTGTCTCGAACCAAGCAGCTCCACTAGCAAAAGCATTTTAGATGGTGCAACAAAACTTCTCCTCCCTCTCCTCTCCCTGGGTACCCCCTAAATCGCTGCGGGTTTCCCTCCAACCCTCCCTCTGGAGCATTTCTCCTTCCTGCGTAGAATTGGGCCCAATTTAGCCTTTGGCATGCAGTGGTGCAGGAGGAAAGCCATGGGCTGTTGCCCCCCCTTTTTCTCCCCTGCACATACTCATGCGCCCCCCAAGGGTGTTATGGTGTGCCTCTGCTTGGGTGTCACTGCTTTGGCCTATCTGTCAGGGTGACCTTTCCTGTTGCGTCTCTCCAGCTGACAGATTACATCAACGCCAGTTTCATGGATGGCTACAAGCAGAGGAATGCATACATTGGCACCCAAGGTAGGGAGGCCCTGGGCACATCGGTGTTTGGGGTGGTGATCTGGCCAGGGGAGCAGGGTGGGTGGGCAGGCAGCCACTGCATTCCTGCAGAGACCGTGTTGCAGAGGAAGCAGCGGTGGCACTTTCCATCACAAGCTGAGATTCAAATTAGAAGAGCCTGGCTGGATCAGACGAAAGTCCCGCCTAATCCAGTGTCCTGCTTCTTATGGTGGCCGACCAGATGCCCCTTGGAAGCTCAGGAGCAGGACTGGAGTGCGACATCACTCTCCTGGCTGGTGAGTCCCAGGAACCGGCACGCAGAGGCCTGCTCCTTTTGGCCATGGAGGCAGCAGAAGGCTTTGCAGACAGGAGCCGCTGATTGCTGTTCTCTTCCATGAATCTGTCTGATCGCCTTTTAAAACCACCCAAGTTGGGAGCCATCACGGCCTCTTGTGAGAGCGAATTCCTTTTTATTATTAATTTTATTTATAGAATTTTTGAAGAGATAAACAATAATCCAACATCATTTCATGGAATTCCATGGTTTGGCACTGTGTTTCCATCGTTCAGCTTCATTGGCTGCCTCCAAGTTCTAACATTAGGATAAATAAACTATTTTTCTGCTTTCCCCATGCATAACCTTATGCACCTGCCATTGTATACCTTGCTCAGAATTTTTCCTGAACTAAAATGTCCCAGATGTAATCTTTCTTCTCAAAGGGATTTCTCCATTCTCCTTGATCTTTTTGGCGGCCCTTTGCTGAACCTTTTCCATCCCTACAATATCCCTTCTGAGGTGAGGCCTCTCTGCACCTTCCTAGGGTGCCTTTCCAGTGAGTTCTGCCCCCCACTCCAAGGTGTTCAGAGCTTTGCTGTGTACAGTTCTGGTCACGCCACCTAAAAATGGATATTGTGGAGTTTGGAGACATGCAGAAGAGGGCAAGTGAAAGGATCATGAGATGGAGTGACTCCACCATGAGGAAAGCTGGCAGCATTTGGGACTTCTTAGTTTAGAAGAAAGGCCAGTAAGAGGTGTTGCGAGAGAAGCTTATAAAATGAGGCATGGCATAGAGAAAGTGAATAGAGAATTTCCCCCCTCTCCTCTCTCGTAACAGTCATAGACAACCAAGGAATCTGAATGTTAGAAAATTAAGGACAGGTAAAAGAAAGTCCTTCTTCATATAGTGCATAGGTAACCTGTAGGAACTTACTGCTGCAGAAGGCAGTGATGACCCCCTCGCCAGCTGGCTTCAAAAGGGGGCTGGACAAATTCATGGAAGAGGTGCTCTGCTCTGCTGCCCTGGCCAGAGGGAATAATGTTTTTGGATCCAGTTGCTGGAAACCTCAGGAGGGGGAGAGGGCTCTTGTGCTCCAATCCTGCTTGCAGGTTTCCCAGAGGATTCTGGGAGAACAGGGTGCTGGGTTAGATGGGCCCTGGAGCTGATCCAGCACTTCCTCATGTGCTTGGGATCCCCAGTAACTGGTATTCCAGGACAGGCAGCACTACCCAGCCCACCACTCCCCTGTCCAGCTCCTCAATGGAGCTAGCTGTGCCCCCAGCATCTCAATGCAGAGATAGGGAACATGTGGCCCTCCAGATGTGGTTGAACTTCCTGTTGCATATTTAGCAGATTAATTGCACTGCAGAAAGTGTGCTGGGGAGACCACACGTTCAGGAAACAATGAAGAAACGCAAAAATATATTTTGCTTGGCTTTAATTACAAAAACAAAAACTCCTCTTACATTAAATCTATAAGTATGACCCATTCACCAGGGTAGTGAGAGAGGTACATGCTCCTCTTTATATACTATACCCAATTGCTGACACAGCTTAATTAACACAACTCAACAGCACCTGCTATACTGCTTCACAGCTATAAAACTAGGTCATGATATTTACTCTGGCCTTTAAAGAGATACACATCTTGTGAAACAATAATGAACCTTAATATTTAAATAAACCATTCAACACTTCCAACTCCCATTAGCACCAAACCAACATGGCCAGCGGTCAGGGATGATGAGAGCTGTAGTCCAGTGACATTTGGAGGGCCACAGGTCCCCCCTGTCCCATCACCATCCAGGACCTCCCAAGGTGAGAGCTTCAGTTTTAGCTCTCTTGGCCAATAGGCTTGAACCAGAGGTTGGGGAAGCAGCGGGCCTCCAGATGTTGCTGGACTACAACGCCCATCATCCCATCATAGGTCATGTGGGCTGGGGGTGATGGGAGCTGGAGTTCAAGGATTCCAGCAGGGCACCCTTTTGCCCATGGGCGTCTTGCAATACTTTGGAAAAGCCCCCTAAGACGATGACTGTTGCCGCAGTTTTCTCACCACATCTTACGGTACTTATTTGGTGGGAATGCATTTAGCAAGTTAACCATGGGTTGAGGAGTTGTCTGAAGCTGGGTTTTAGCAAGCCAGGCTGTTGTTCCGCCCAGTCCAGGGCTCTCTGGCTGGCAGCAAAGCTTCATGAGCTGAGAGTCCTTTGAAGGGGAAATGCCAGGGAGAATGAATCCTTACGTTAAACCTTTAAATGAGGTCTAGTGGCTTCAGATGGGACCTGGGAAACCATGGTTTGCATCCCCACACAACCATGGAGCCTGGCAGAAGACCTTGGGCCAGCCATCTTCTCTCAGCCTTGTCTACCTCACAGGGCTGCTGGGAAGATGAATGAGGGGAGGGAGAACATCTGCATCACCTGGAACTCCTCAGAGGAGAAATTGGAGGCCTTCAGTTCCTTTCCCTTCTTAATCTGTGTCTGTGTGTGCTGCTGCTTCTCTTCAGGGCCGTTAGAGAACACATATGGTGACTTCTGGCGCATGGTGTGGGAGCAAAATGTGCTGGTGATAGTCATGACTACGAGGTGAGTGTTCAGGCAGAGCCACACCTTCTTTCTGCACCTGCACTCTGCCTTGGAACTGGGAGAGGCACAGGTGCCCCACTAACTGACCACCTGCCATTTGTGGGCTCAGAGGTTCAGGTGCCCACTTACTTATTTATTTCATGAAGTTTATACATGGCTTGATTGTTAAAAAGAAAAGAAAGAAAATCCTCAGAGCGGTTTACAAAGAGAAAAAACAATAAAGTCATCAGTAAAAAAGGATGCTTTAAAACATTCAGGAATCAAAATCTACAATAAACTAAGTAATGGGTGGGAGAACTGACAAAAATTCACATCTGGCAACCAATGTGCCCCTTTGGCTTCAGATAGGACATGGGTAGGTAAAGGTAAAGGGGACCCCTGACCATTAGGTCCAGTTGTGACCGACTCTGGGATTTCGGCGCTCATCTCGCTTTGCTGGCCAAGGGAGCCAGCGTACAGCTTCTGGGTCATGTGGCCAGCATGACTAAGCCACTTCTGGCGAACCAGAGCAGCGCACAAAAACGCCGGAGCGGTACCTATTTATCTACTTGCACTTTGACGTGCTTTTGAACTGCTAGGTGGGCAGGAGCAGGGACCGAGCAACAGGAGCTCACCCCGTCGTGGGGATTCGAACCGCTGACCTTCTGATCGGCAAGTCCTAGGCTCTGTGGGTAGACAAGGCTAAAAAACCCAGGACAGAAATGTTCATGGTGGCTCCTTGACCAGAATCAATGTATTTAGCATTAACTCTAGAAGTGTACACTCGATTATGACCAAACTAAGCCTCCTAGAGCAAAATATACACCAGGATTACTCAAAAGCACACACACAAATTTCATAGAACCATCAAATCCTTGAACTGTAAAGTTGGAAGGGACCCTCTGCAAACTGCTTGAACTTGGCCTGGTAGATATGCAGATGTCATTCACAGGAAACATGGAGTCTTTCTTCAGTGTGGGCTTCTGATTAAATCGGTTAGCCCTTCAACTTCCCTTTCTTGTGTTCAAGGCTGGAAGAAGGAGGCAGACGGAAGTGTGGCCAATACTGGCCATTGGAGAAAGACTTCCAGACTTGCTATGGAAACCTGACGGTCACCAATCTGGGAATAGAGAACCTCAACCATTACAAGAAAACCATTCTGGAGATCTACAACTTTGAGGTAACCACAAATTTCTCTAAGTATTTCTCAAACTTGAGTCTTCAGCTATTGTTACACTACAACTCCCATGATCCCTAGCTAGCAGCACCAGTGGTCAGGGGTGATGGTAGTACAACAACAGCTGGAGACCCAAGTTTGAGAAACACTGCCTAAGGCAGTATTGTGTTCTGGTCCTGAGGAAGAGCCCCACAAGACAAGGCAGGTCGGTTGTCCCAGCACCAAGGCGGGCTGCTAGGGAGCAACTTGCTCCTGGTGAGAAGGGCCATAGCTGAGTGGCAGAGCATCTGTTTTGCAAGCAAAAGCTCCCAGGTTCAATCACTCCAGGCAGGGTTGGGAGAGACTCCTCCCTGCCTGGAATCCTGGACAGACTATCCTGAGAATGTTTGTGTTCCTAATACAGACACAGGGAACTCTATAAATGGACAATGTGTGTAATGTCTGATTCATGTTGGACGTTGTGAACATTAGATATGTTGATCAGTGAATCTGCAGTGAATCTGCAGTGTATCCAGCTGGAGAATATTCCTACTGATAAAGCAGAGTAAAACGCCTTGTGGACAGTCAACTGTTGGGCCTACTCGCAAGTGTCACTGGGAGGCCGAGGGCACAGCATACGCACTTTATGAAAGGCCTCTCAGAATTCTGGGCCAAATTAGCCTGAATTCAGCAGCAAGGAAGGCCAGGTTCTGCATTCTGAATAAATACTGAAAAGTTGGGTGCTTTCACTTATTTTGCACCTTTGATTCTGCCTTTTCTGTGGTCAGCCAGCACAAGAGCCTTTGCCTGAGTGCACAGAGAACATTTAATAGAGCCCTGATTGCTCAGCAGCCATTGTCTCCATAGAGAGTCAGTGTGACTTAGCAGTTAGAGTGCTGCTCTAAGACCTGGAAGACGCAGGTTCAAATCCCCGCTCTGCAGTTAATCTCACTGGGTGACCTTGGGCCAGTCACTCACTTTCAGCCTAACCTGCCTCACAGGGTTGTTGTGGGGGTTAAATGAGGAGAGGGAGAACCATGTATGCCACCTTGAACTCCTTGGAGGAAAAGGTGGGATAGGAATGCATTAAAATAAATAATAAACAAACAAACAAACAAACACTTTCAAATATATTTACTTGGGGTTCCCATTATGCGTATACAGTTGGGGCCTGTTGCTTATGTCAACCTGTGAAGTAATTGTGACCCTTCCAGGAAGCAATCACTGCTGATCTAAGGAGAAGAGGGGTGAGAAATGGGGGGGGGGCATGTCCAGGTAAAGGGACAGGCATAAGAGAAGGGACAGGCAAGAGTGGGGTCCATTCCTTTCTCCCCTTTCCGCCATTCTTCCCTCCGCAGAGCCGCGAGAGGCGACTGGTGACCCACTTCCAGTATGTGAGCTGGCCTGACTATGGTGTCCCGACCTCAGCAGCAACTCTCATCGACTTCCTGGGGGCTGTCAAACATCAGCAGAGGGTGGCTGTCAGTGCCTTGGGGCCACGCTACAAAGGCCATCCTGGTGGGCCACCTATTGTGGTGCATTGCAGTGCTGGCATTGGCAGGACAGGTAAGGATGCCAAGACAAAGAAGCTTTCAGTGGACGCGGGTGGCGCTGTGGTTTAAACCACTGAGCCTCTTGGGCTTGCCGATCAGAAGGTCGATGATTCGAATCCCTGCGACAGGGTGAGCTCCCGTTGCCCAGTCCCAGTTCCTGCCCATCTAGCTGTTCGAAAGCACATCAAAGTGCAAGTAGATAAATAGGTACCACTCCGGCGGGAAGGTAAATGGCGTTTCGATGAGCTGCTCTGGTTTGCCAGAAGTGGCTTAGTCATGCTGGCCACATGACCTGGAAAAACTGTCTGCGGACAAACGCAGCCTATAAAGCGAGATGAGCGCCACAACCCCAGAGTCGTCTGCGACTGGACTTGACTTGTCAGGGGTCCTTTAGCTTTATCTTTTTTTAATGGAAAGGCAGAGAAAGACATCTGCCTGCAGCCTTAGTGACTGGTTGGCGTTGAACAGTGATGGGGCCTTTTCAGTGGTGGCTCCTCATTTGTGGAATGAGGCTTTCCCAGGCATGGTATGTCCCAGCTTTTTCCTTATTAACATTCAGCCAGGATTTCAAAGCATTCCTGTTCACCCAGGCATTTGACGGCAGCGGGTACTGTTCCTCCAGCAACCTGGAAATTAATCTTAAAGCTGTGTGGCTGTTTTTAGATGTTCTTAATTGTTTTTAAACAATGAAGGCCAAAAATGGAACATAACACCATAAGACTGACCAGTTGCTAATCTCCCTTTCCTGGTTCTGGAGTGAGTGGTCGCAGACCAGATCCAGGCACTTTGGGAAGAAATTGATTTTCTGGATCCATTTCAATTGGGGTTTGGCCTGGTTTTGTCACAGAAACTGCTTTGGTCACGCTGAATGATGACCTCTATCGAGAGACAGACAAGGGAAACATGTCCGTGTTAATTCTTCTTGACCTCTCAGCAGCTTTCAGTACCATTGACCATGGTATCTGGAGCGACTCTCTGAACTAGGGATGGGTGGCACCGCTTTGCAGTGGTTCCAGTCCTACTTGGATGGTCGTTCCCAGAGGGTGTTACTTGGGGAGTGCTTTTCAGCCCTGTTGAACCTTCAATGTAGGCTTCTGCAGGGCTCAATCCTATCCCCCATGTTGTTTAACATCTCCATGAAACCGCTGGGTGGGGTTATCCGCAGGATCGGAGTACGTTGTCAGCAGTACGCTGATGACACTCAGCTCTATTTCTCCTTGACATCTGCAGGTGAGGCAGTGGAAGTGCTGGACCAGTCTTGGTAGTGGACTGGATGAGAGCCAAGAAACAGAAGCCCAATCCAAATAAGACTGAGGCTCTGTTGGTGGGGGGTTCCCTAGACCAGATGGGTGGGAGGTCGCCTGCTCTTGATGGGGTTACGTTTCCTCTGAAGGAGCAGATTCATAGCCTGGGGGTCCTCCTGGATCCTTTGCTGTCGCTCAAGGCTCAGGTGGCCTCAGTGGCCCAGAGTGCCTTCCATCAGCTTTGGCTGGTGGACCATCTACGTCCCTATCTGGACAGGGAGAGCATAACTGCTGTTGTCTATGCTCTGGTATCCTCAAGGTTAGATTACTGCAATGCATTCTACGTAGGGCTGCCTCTGAAGACGGTTCGGAAACTTCAGCTAGTGCAGAATTCAGCAGCCAGGTTGCTCTCCGGAGCAAGACAGTTTGAGCATATTACACCGATCCTGGTCCGACTGCACTGGCTACCGATTAGTGTCCAGGCCCAATTCAAAGTGAAATTAAACATATTAATTCATCACTTAAATAGAATCCTAAGCCAATTAAATATCTGCAAGCTGTTTCCAGTTAATTTAACTTAACATATTTAACTAATTTAATCTTCCTGATACTCCTCCTCCTTCTGGTCGCGGACTCTTCCGGTTAGGTCAGCTAGCTCCGAAAAATCCATCATCTTCATCTGCCATTCTTCCACCGTTGGTAAATCTTGCATTTTCCACTTTTTGGCTAGTAAAATTCGAGCAGCAGTTGTAGCATACAAAAATAATTTAACATCTTTCTTGGGCAATTCCAAACCTGTTATTCCAAGAAGAAAGGCCTCTGGTTTCTTTATAAATGTATATTTCAACATTTTGTTCAATTCATTATAAATCTTTTCCCAGAAGGGACAGGTCCACCACATATGATAAAAGGTTTCTTCCTTTTCTTTACATTTCCAGCATAGATTATCACAGTTATGATATATCTTTGCTAATTTTACAGGAGTCAAATACTATCTGTACATCATTTTCATTATATTTTCCTTTAACACAGTACATGCACTGAACTTGACCCCTTTCTTCCACAATCTTTCCCAATCCTCAAACATTGTATTATGTCCTACGTCTCTTCTTTTTTATATATATTTATTTATTAAGTACAAATTAGAAAACATACATATTTACAACAAAAGAAAATACAAAAGAAAAAGAAAATACATATAACCAAGGGAAAAAAATAGAGAATACTTTGTCTCTTTTCATATTTACAGTTATTTATACCTCTATAAAATGCTATTCACAATAAAGGAGTGAAATGAAAGATAAGATATCAGAAAAAAGAAAAAAAGAACAAAGAAAAAAAGAAAGAAAAAGAAAAAAATCATAAGTGAAAATTTTTAGAAGTAGATAAGTATTCACTATACATAGCCATTTCCCATCTATATTTATATTCAATTGTATAATTTCATCTTGTCCTTATCTACCTTAAATAAAGTGTTTTTTTTTAAAGACTTCCACCGTTTGCCTCACGCGTTTTTAATAATCCGTTCGTCAGATCCTCTGTTCCTCATATTTTCCCTTTGGATTTCCTTAATGTCTCACTTTGTATTTTTTATATTACACACAAGATTATTCTAAACACAACCAGACTTTTGTAGCCGAGCCCTGGTTTTGTAAATAAATAATCATTTAAGAACTCCCATTGCTTCATAACCATAGTTTTGGATTTTCTCCTTATTATATCCGTCAGTTTTTCTAGTTCCAGGTACTTGCAAAGTTTCCCCAACCATTCTCTTTTTGTTGGGATGCTGTCTTCTTTCCAATAGCTAGCAATCAAAATTCTTGCTGCTGTTGTCGCGTATAGAAATAAGTTAGTTTTATCACACGCTAGCAAGGTTATGCTTAAAATTCTACAAGAAAGGCTCAAGCAGTATGTGGACCGAGAACTCCCAGAAGTGCAAGCTGGATTTAGAAGAAGCAGAGGAACCAGAGACCAAATTGCAAACGTGCTGGATTATGCAGAAAGCTAGAGAGTTCCAGAAAGACATCTACTTCTGCTTCATTGACTATGCAAAAGCCTTTGACTGTGTCAACCACAGCAAACTATGGCAAGTTCTTAAAGAAATGGGAGTGCCTGATCACCTCATCTGTCTCCTGAGAAATCTCTATGTGGGACAAGAAGCTACAGTTAGAACTGGATATGGAACAACTGATTGGTTCAAAATTGGGAAAGGAGTACGGCAAGGCTGTATATTGTCTCCCTGCTTATTTAAATTATATGCAGAAGTCATCATGCGAAAGGCTGGACTGGATGAATCCCTAGCCGGAATTAAGATTGCCGGAAGAAATATCAACAACCTCAGATATGCAGATGACACAACCTTGATGGCAGAAAATGAGGAGGAATTAAAGAACCTTTTACTGAGTGTGAAAGAGGAGAGCGCAAAATATGGTCTGAAGCTCAACATGAAAAAAACAAAGATCATGGCCACTGGGCCCATCACCTCCTGGCAAATAGAAGGGGAAGAAATGGAGGCAGTGAGAGAGTGAGAGATTTTACTTTCTTGGACTCCATGATCACTGCAGATGGTGTCAGCAGCCACGAAATTAAAAGACGCCTGCTTCTTGGGAGAAAAGCAATGACAAACCTAGAGAGCATCTAAAAAAGAAGAGACATCACCTTGCCAACAAAGGTCCGTATAGTTAAAGCTATGGTTTTCCCTGTAGTGATGTATGGAAGTGAGAGCTGGACCATAAAGAAGGCTGATCGCCGAAGAATTGATGCTTTTGAATTATGGTGCTGGAGAAGACTCTTGAGAGTCCCATGGACTGGAAAAAGATCAAACCTATCCATTCTTAAGGAAATCAGCCCTGAGTGCTCACTGGAAGGACAGATCGTGAAGCTGAGGCTCCAATACTTTGGCCACCTCATGAGAAGAGAAGACTCCCTGGAAAAGACCCTGATGGTGGGAAAGATGGAGGGCGCAAGGAGAAGGGGACGACAGAGGACGAGATGGTTGGATAGTGTTCTCGAAGCTACCAGCATGAGTCTGACCAAACTTTGAGAGACAGTGGAAGACAGAAGTGCCTGGCGTGCTCTGGTCCATGAGGACTAAACAACAACAATCTTTTGGGATATCTTTATCTAGAATTCCTAGTAGATATGCCTCTGCCTTTTTTGTGTGTGATATCCTTATCAATTTTTTTATTTCGTCGTGGATCATGTCCCAAAAGGTTTTAATCTTTGGGCAAGTCCACCACATGTGGTATAACGTACCTTTTGTTCTGTTACATTTCCAGCATTTGTCATTGTTCCTTTTATTTATTTTTGACAATCTGTCAGGGGTTAGGTACCATCTGTGGTGAATTTTTCTGAAATTCTCCCTTAATGAATCACATGCAGTAAAATTTATGTTTTTCTCCCAAAAAGTTTTCCATCTTTCCAGATCTATCTCATATCCCAAATCGTGCTCCCACTTTAACATGTTTTCCCCTTTCATCTCTTGTTCTGAGGTGGTTTTCATTAATAATCTATACATTTTTGCAAGTATTTTTTGATTGCTTTGCAATATTTCCTTTTCTAATTTTGAGGTTTTATTTTCAAATCCCCCCCTTTTATGTCTTTGTCATATGTTGCTTTTAATTGATAATATTGTAACCAATTTATTCCAAATGTTTGTAATTGTTCGTAAGTTTTTAATTTAATATTTCTGTCTGCATCTTCTAATATTTCCCTATATGTTGGCCAAGTCTCTTTTGCATTACTCTTTAATGTTGTAGTTGCCTCCACTGGTGAAACCCATTGGGGAGTTTTCTCAATAATTTTTCCTTTTGTTCTTTCCCAGACATCCAATAGAGCCTTTCTTACTATGTGATTTGTAATTTTTTTATGTTGTTCTTTTTTGTCATAAAATAAATAGCCATGCCAGCCGTATATTTTGTCCCAACCCTCTAGTTCCAATAATAAATTGTTGTTAATAATGAGTTTTGCTTTTTGATTCAAGTGTATTGTGTTGATCTCCTATTAATAACACTTTCTGATCTAAGTATTCTAACATTTCATTTAGTTTGCCATAAAATTCTGCTTTCTTTTCATTTGGTGCGTAAATCCCAACAAGTATCAACTTTCCCCCTTGAAACACAATTTGCACCATTTGCACCTAATTACATGGTTTTTAAATGCATTATGGGCCTTTACCTTGTCATTCCATAAATATGCATACCAACCAAACACATTGTCGAATCCTTCCAAATCTAATAGATCTGTATCTTCTAATTGCATCCATTTTTTAGTCCAGCAAAGTGCAGCAGCTTCAAAATAAATTTTTAAATCTGGCAGGGAAAATCCCCCTCTTTCTTTAGAGCCCATAAGTAATTTATATTTAATTCTGGGTTTCTTCCCCTGCCAGATAAATCTAGATAATGCTTTCTGCAATTCTTTAAAACATTTCACATTAGCTATAATTGGGAGGGTTTGAAACTAAAAAAGCATCTTTGGCAGCACATTCACCTTAATCACAGAAATCCAGCCCATTAATGACAGTTTTAAATTTGACCATATCGCCAAATCTCTTTTAATTTCATACCATAATTTCTCATAATTATCTTTGTATAAATTCAGATTTTTCCCGGACAGGTTCACCCCCAAATATTTAACTTTTTTCACAAAATCTAGGCCCGTTTTTTCTTGTAATAATTTTCTTTCCTCATTATCCAGATTTTTCTCTATTACTTTGGTTTTGCTCTTGTTTAATTTAAATCCTGCTACCAGACCAAACTCTTGTATCAGCTCCAGTGCTTTAACTGCACTGGAGTCTGGATCTTATAATGTCACTACTAGATCATCAGCAAAGGTTTTTAATTTGTATTGTTTCGAACCTACTGTGATACCTTTGACTTGTTCATCCTTTCTAATCATACTTAGCAAGACCTCCACGACTGAAATAAACAACAGAGGGGAAAGTGGGCACCCTTGCCTGGTTCCCTTCTCAATTCTAATTTCCTCTGAAACCACATTATTTACAATAATTTTGGCTCTTTGTTCTAGATAGATCGCTTTAATACCATTTAAAAAATCATGGCCTATCCCCATACTCTCTAAATAATGTAACATAAAACTCCAAGATACATTGTCAAAGGCTTTCTCTGCATCAATAAACATTAACATTGCTTTACAACTCTTTCTTGCTTCTAACTTTTCCAAAATATCCACATAATTTCTAATGTTATCTTTCATATGTCTTCCAGGCAGAAATCTTGCCTGGTCTTTGTGAATGTACTTAGATAAAACCTTCTTTAGCCTGTTGGCCAATATGTTTGCAAAAAAATTGTAATCCACATTGAGTAAGGAGATTGGTCTGTAGTTTTTAACATTGGATCTATCTTGACCCTGTTTAGGAATCAGAGTAATATAAGCTTCCTTCCAGGTTTCAGGTGCTTTGCCCCCTTGCAGAATCGAATTAGATACTTCTACCAGAGTTTGGATGAGCCAGCCTTTCAGTGTCTTATAATATTTCGCTGATAGACCATCAGGTCCTAGTATCTTGCCAAGTTGCTTTGAATTTATTGTCTGTTCCATTTCCTGATTTGTAATTAAACCTTTTAGTAGGTTCTTTTTATCCTCCGGAATCTGCTGCAAACCATTAATCTTTATAAATTGCTCGATTTTTCCCATATCCTCTTTATCCTTTTTATACAGTTGCTTATAATATTTATAAAAGCATTTTCTAATGTCTGCAGGGTTCTCTATAGATTTTCCTTCTGTTACAATGTTTGTAATAGTACTTTGTTTTTGTCTCTTCTTTAATTGCCAGGCTAATAACTTCCCACATTTATTTGCAGATTCAAAATTTCTTTGTCTCATCCTTCTTATCTTCCGTTCAATTTCTTGATTTACTAACTGTGAATATTGAACCTGTAAAGCTTTAATTTCTTTTTGGATCTGCAAATTCTTTGGGTTTCCTCTAAGCTTCTTCTCTTTGTCTTTTAGTTGTTCCATAATTTTATATTTTCTCTCATTCTGTGACTTTTTCCTAATTGAGTTTTGTTGTATCAGAAACCCTTTCATTACAGCTTTGCTGGCCCCCCAAATAACCCTTGTTTCCGTTCCTTGATTCATACTAAGTTCAAAATAATCCTTTAGGGGTTTTTGGCCTTATTAACAATTGATGTACTTCTCAACAAATCATCATTCATTCACCATCTGAAGGAACCCTGAACAAAGATTTTCAAATCCATAAAAACTGCATTATGATCCGAGCAAGTTTTAGGGCAAATTTCTGTTTTTATTACTTTAGGAACCAAGTCTCTGGATATCCATAAATAGTCCATTCTCGAAAATACTTGGTTTGCATCTGAGAAAAAAGTAAAGTCTCTTTCCATTGGATTTTATTCTCCATATATCTGACAAATCAAATTTTTCAGTTAGGTCAAAAAAAGTCTTAGGTAGTCTGCCAGAATTCGTAGCCTTTGATCTCTGAGTTCTATCCATCAAAGTAGATGCAACTCCATTCAAGTCCCCCATCAATATAATTTTATAATCTATGTATTCCAACAGACTTGTTTCCAAGTTCTTAAAAAATTCCACTTTGCCATCACTAGGTGCATAGATTCCTAATAACAAATATTTCTCGCCTTGTGCTGTAATTTCAACTGCTATGTGACTTCCTTCCTCATCTTTAAAAGCAAATTTTGGATTCCATTTTTCCTTAATGTAGAAAACCACTCCTCTTTTTTTAACTTTGTCAGAAGAAATAAATTCTTGGCCCAATCTTTTATTTATTAGAGTTTTTCTATGTAGTCTTGTAATGTGGGTTTACTGTAAGCAAATTATATCCAAATTTTGTTTTTCCAAAATATGGTAATTTCCCCCCCTTTTCGGGGTAAGTTCAAGCCATTTACGTTCCATGAATAGATTCTCAATGCCATATTGTCTACTTACGGTGATGCTGCCTCTGCTCCCAGCGGCTGTGAGGTTTGTAATCCAAGTTCTACCAAGTGCTTTTGCATAAATCTGTCCTCCTCAAGAGTCTTTATCTTCTGCTGTCTTCCTTCAAATTTGAAAGATAGCCCCTCTGGAAATTCCCACCTAAAAAATATGTTCTTTCTGTCAGTCAGGTCCCTGTACTGAGCTCTCAGGTTCAAAAATTGCCGTGGAATTTCTTTAAAGAGCACCACCGATTTGTCAGGAATTTTAAGGCCTTTTTTATAATGATGTCCCCAAATGATATCTCTTTGTTCCTTGGTCTTAAAGACCACAATACTATCGTAAGCTGTTTTGGTCTCTTTTTTAGGGCCAAATCTGTAAGCTTTCTCTACCCAATCTTCCACTTCCTCTTTTTTCAGATCCCAGAAATCCATAAAAAATCCTATCAAAGATTCTGAGTTTATCTTCTTCCAGAAAAGGGACCCCTCTCAATCTCAGATGTGATTCTTTCGCACTCAATTGGAGAAAAGCGATTGAATTTGCATTTTCGTACTGCAAGCGTTCCAGATCCTGCACTCTAACATTCTCCAGCTGTGTCAACCTTGCATCATGTGTGTTTATCTCATCTTTCACATCTTTCTTTTTTTTAAAATAATATTTATTACTTTTAAACCTTACAAAAAGGAGAAAAGAAAAAAAGAAAAAGCAAAAGAAAGAAAAAACAATACAGTACAATATATAAACAATACACAACACAACATTAACACATTAAACAAAACGAGAGCAAAAACAATTCAAAAAAACACACATCATACCATCTCAATACCCTCTCTTTCATTCCCTTGTTTCATCGACCTCCTCTCACCTCCCTTTTTGTATTCCATTTCTATTAATTATTTCAGCAAATCCTTTCCATCTTTCTCTATTTTCTGTCATATGGTTATCTTAACATATTTTAACCTTATTTTCCATTAATACTATAGTACTTATTTATGCTTAATTCCTTATAACATTTCTACTAAAGCCGTATAATTCCATTCCAACATTTTTCTAACACTCATTAACTTTACATTATTTCCATATATAAACTTTTTCCAATATTCTTCCACCGTCTCTTCTCCCTGGTCTCGGATTCTGCCAGTCATTTCCATCAATTCCATATAGTCCATCAACCTGGTGATCTTCTGTCCGAGGCTCTTAACTCTTTTCCAAGTCCCTTCTGCAAGTCTTCTTCATATTTATACATATTTATACATGCACTTTACTTTGTCTTCTCCTGATCTTGTTCTTATTTTCCTTCCTTTGATGCTGAAGAGTGGATCTCGGGGAAATTCCCACCTAGCAATGTTTTTATTCCTTCTCGACAAGTCAGCCAAATCTCCATAGTTAAAACTAAGATATTTCAGGGCGTATTTCAAAGTTCCTCCAAATCTGGCAGTCCCCACAACTCCAGTCTCCTCCTGACCCAAGTCCAGGTCCCAAAGGTCAGTAAATCCCTGCATGAAGGGATCTATCCAACTTTCCTTCTCCAGTCCAAGTGGGGCTCCAATCCTCAAAATCTGACTTTCTCTAAATTCAATCATAAAAAGCATCAGCTTATATTCATCAAATTGCATCTGTAAGGCTGGGGCTCTCTCCCTCTCCACTTGTGCTACTTTAGGTTCAACAACAACAACTTTCTCCCCTGCCTTCTCCACAATTTGCCATGTCAAAGTAGATCCCTGTATCGATTCCTGAATAGTTTCTGTATTAATATTCACTTTTTGTCCCAAATTAGTCACTTTTTGTTCCAAGTTATCAATTTTTATAGTCATCGCATCCATCTTCTTATGGAGCTGTTCCAGTGAATCATTTATCTTACATAATGCAACCACTAAGGCTTCTTCTGTCAACATTCTTAACGCTCCAAGGTCAATCCCAGATTCTCACAGTTTTTTATCTTGCAGCTGGAAATTCCCCCAGCTCAGCTCATGTAACAATTTCAAAGGCTTCCTCTAGGGGGAAACAATTTCTATTTGTATCAATCCTTTTAAGCACAGTTCAAGCAATAAAGTTAGTTTCAATTTTCAGTTACTTTTACTCCTTTTTAAACGCAGAAGGAGACAATGGAAACAATGTATTTCTCTTATTTAACTAGCTGTCAACAAACGATCTATTCACAGTCAATGAGCATTTCCAAAACGTCAGTCTTACTAGCAGCCCGTTTCCAGGTTCAGAGCCGTGGTAATTTGACTTTCTTCACTCTTCTCCTGCTTCCAAGGGGGGTTTGATGATTTTAGCCGATGGAAGTTTAATCCTTTACGGAAGGCTTTCCAAGACTTTAGCTTGCAGCCTCTTTGCTTCAGTCTATTTACAAAAGGGGAAGGCGGACTTCCTGTTAGAAACCTCCCCGTTTCGGTGCCAAATTAAGACGTTTAAAAATCCAATTTTCCGTTCTACTCACGGGTAGTTGTTTTAAGATCAAACTGTCCACAGGAAAAAGTCAGCACTCTCTGGCAACAGCAATGCGGCTTCACTCCATGAAAGAAGCAGTCAATTCGAAGCACCGTGCCACTCACCCCACATCGCTCCAGATCCCCGAAACCGGGTTTTCCCGTGAGTAGGGGAGGCGCAAAAGGTGCCAGCCGAATCCCACGTTCACAGGCTTCTCCCGCCTGTGATTTTTTATGGGTCCCCGCCTTCGCCGTGGCGGCCAGACCCTAATTTCCACAAAGCAAATTCCTCCCGATCAGAGGAATTCAGCCATTACCGGAGGCGCTAACCTGGAAGTCCACATCTTTCATGTTGATACTTAAATGTTCGATCTATTTCCCCAACTTATTTATAGAAGCTGTGTTACGATCTAATCCTTCTTTAATATCATTTAACATTGACATCACCGACTCCTCAAATTGTGGTGCTGCTTTAGAACCACGTCTCAGCCTTTCTCTTTCTGAACTCATAGCTAAAGAATGTCAAGGTCAGTCACACAGTCTGGTACAATAAGGGAGAAAAACAAGTTCCCTCCACCAATCCCACTGCAGCCGGATCAGGAGCAGCTTCCTTAATCTTTAAAACTCATTAAATCCCAATGACAAAAATGGCAAAGAGAAAATTTTCCAAGGCTCCCCTTGCCCTGAGGGAATCCGAAGACACTTTTAATCCACTTTAAAATGTTGCCAGGCATCGCAGGAAAGTTTATAACCAACTCAGTAGAGACGGGGATTGAATGTTTCCACTTCCATTGTGACGTCACAATGGAGACTAGACTTCCCTCCTGGGTGGTCCAGTACCGAAAGAGGATATCTCAGACTTATTAATAGATTTCCAAAATAGCACAAATTATCCAAAGCCCCCTTTCCTCTGGGGGGGGGGCTAAATTGCTTGCAGAGTTTTAAAAGTTTTTCTTTCCTTTTAGGCTTTGGTCTTAGCGCACCGATTTTTACTTTGTTCCACAAAGGGGACCGACCCCCGTTTTTAAGTCTCCCTTTTCTTCCCAATTTTCCAAATCAAGTTTTTAAGTACTTACAGTTCCAACTTTCAGTCTCTTTTTTAATGAAGGAATTGGCCACTCAAGCTAGCCAGTCTCAGAGCTTCGCTGCTTTGAAGGAAGCACTCGTTTCTGCTGTGCTGTGTCTCCCACCCCGCTCACTCTTGGGGCTCTAATGAGCTTACCGGGGAGCAGGGGAGTCGCTAAAGTGCACCCGCTGGAACAGCAGGTCCTCAGAATGCCCGATCTGAGTTTTTTCCGGGGAAGCGCGACGCTCTCACGGTCTCCCCAACTTCAAAGCGCAAGGGCTCTTTCAGCTGAAAGAGGTCTTGAATGCCATAACTGTGCAGTCAACTGGAAGTCCTTGTTTTGACCTATAAAGCCTTAAACGGCTCAGGACCATAATACAGGTGAAACTCAGAAAATTAGAATATCGTGGAAATTTTCATTTATTCCAGTAATTCAACTTAAAAGGTGAAACTAATATATGAGATAGACTCGTGACATGCAAAGGAAGATATGTCAAGCCTTTATTTGTTATAATTGTGATAATCATGGTATACAGCTGATGAAAACCCCAAATTAACAATCTCAGAAAATTAGAATATTAAATGAAATCAGCAAAACAAGGACTGCAAATAGAGCAATATTGGACCTCTGAAAAGTAGAAGCATGCATATGTACTCAGTACTTGGTTTGGGCCCCTTTTGCATCAATTACTGCCTCAATGCGGCATGGCATGGATGCTATCAGCCTGTGGCACTGCTGAGGTGTTATGGAAGACCAGGAAGCTTCAATAGCAGCCTTCAGCTCTTCTGCATTGCTCGGTCTCATGTCTCTCATCTTTCTCTTGGCAATGCCCCATAGATTCTCTATGGGGTTCAGGCCAGGTGAGTTTGCTGGCCAATCAAGCACAGTAATCCCATGGGCATTGAACCAGGTTTTGGTTACTTTTGACAGTGTGGGCAGGTGACAAAGTCCTTCTGGAAAAAGAAAGCAGGATCCCCATAAAAGCTCGTCTGCGGAAGGAAGCATGAAGTGCTCCAAAATCTCCTGGTAGACAGCTGCGTTGACCCTGGACTTAATGAAGCACAGTGGACCAACACCAGCTGATGGCATGTCTCCCCAAATCAACACTTCACACTGGACTTCAAGCATTTGGCATTGGAAACTTCACACTGGACTTCAAGCATCTGGCATTGTGTGCCTCCCCATTCTTCCTCCAGACTCTGGGTCCTTGGTTTCCAAATGAGATGCAAAAGTTGCTCTCATTAGAAAAGAGGACTTGGGACCACTGAGCAACAGACTAGTTCTTTTTTTTTTCTTTCTTTAGCCTAGGCAAGATTCTTCTGATGTTGTTTCTTGTTCAGGAGCGGCTTGACAAGAGGAATACAACATTTGAAGCCTATCTCCAGGATCCGTCTCTGTGTGGTGGCTCTTGATGCACTAACTCCAGCCTCAGTCCACTCCTTGCGAAAGTCTCCAACACATTTGAATGGTCTTTTCCCGACAATCCTCTCCAGGCTGTGGTCATCCCTGCTGTTGTGCACCTTTTTCTTCCACACTTTCCCCTTCTGCATAACTTTCCATTGATGTGATTTGATACAACACTTTGGAAACATCCAACTTCTTCTGCAATCACCGTTTGAGGCTTTCCCTCCTTTTGGAGGGTCTCAATGATGGCTTTCTGCACAACTGTCAGGTCAGCAGCCTTCCCCATGATTGTGCTTCCTACTGAACCCATTGCAGGTGTTATGGATTGAATAGCTACTGCACCTTTTCACAATATTCTAATTTTCTGAGATTATTAATTTGGGGTTTTTATCAGCTGTACCCCATAATCATCAGAATTATAACAAATAAAGGCTTGGCATATCTTGCTTTGCATGTCATGAGTCTATCTCATATATTAGTTTCACCTTTTAAGTTGAATTACTGAAATAAATGAACTTTTCCACGATATTCTAATTTTCCAAGTTTCACCTGTACTTCGTGAACCACCTCTTTCCATATGAACCTTCCCGGACCCTGTGATCATCTTCTGAGGCCCTTCTTTGTGTGCCTACTCAAGAGGTTTGGAGGGTGGCAACACAAGAATGGGGATTTCTCAGTAGTGGCTTTATTCACGGTTTTTATTGGGTTATTGCTTTTATTTTTATTTTATATACTGTGATCTTTTTATGTGAACCGCCCTGAGACCTCCGGGTATAGAAATTCAATAAATAATAATAATAATAATAATAATCAGACAAAAAGAAATTTGTGAGGCAGCCAGGGCTTCCTTATTCCTATTTGTGTATACGTGTGATATTTTTCAGGACAGTGGACTATATCCAGAGTTTTCTGTCCATGAGTGCAAGGGCTCTTGCACTAGTGGATGGGCGAGTTTCAGTTTTGCACAGTGGAGGAATCCAGTTCAGCAGCTGCATTCGCAGAAGCTCATTGGACAGTAGACTGTTGCTTCTGTTGCAGGGCAAACGTGGCAGCAAACTGCTTGATCTTTCTCTTGCATCACCGTGTTCTGCTGGTGCAAAACGTTTCAGCTGCAGAACAAGTATACCTTTGTTACTTTAAATTAGCACTTCATTGGATAAAACCCACAATGAATGAATGAACATTTGGCTGAAATCAGTCATAGGGTTTGAAGAACATGGGTGGGGAACCAAAACGTGGGGAACCTGTGGCCCTCCCGGTGTTAAGAACATAAAAATAAGAGCTTGCTGGATGTGGTCCCTGGCTACTGGCCCGTCCAGTCCAGCATCCTGGTCTCACAGTGGCCAACCAGATGCCCGAGGGAAACTGGCAAGCAGGACCCAAGCAAAGGAGCCCTTTCTCCTCCTGCAGTTTCCAGCAACTGGTATTCAGAGTCACCAGCTGTGGAGGCAGAGCAGGGCCATTATGTGTTGCAGGACCACCCTCCCTGACCATTGGTCCATGCCGACTGAGGCTGGGGGAAGCTGGAGTCCAACAACACCTCAAGGGCCCCAGGATGTGGGGGAAGGTGGATGTGGAGTGTCCAAGGGGTCCTGGCTTGGGTATGGCTTACGGTGATCTTCTTCCCCCAGGTACCTTCTGTGCTCTGGACATCTGCCTGTCTCAACTGCAGGACGTGGGCACGCTGAACGTGCAGCAGACAGTGGTGCGGATGAGGACGCAGCGAGCTTTCAGCATCCAGACCCCCGAGCAGTACTACTTCTGCTACTTGGCCATCATTGAGCATGCGCAGAGAGAGAACCTGCTCCCTTCCTCCTACGCCTGGGCAGGGAAGGAGAAGAGCTAATAGGAATCCTGGCCCAGTGGCCACAGAGCAGCAGGGACCAGGCCAAACCCTGTTTCCTCCCTTCCTCCCTCTTGACCAAACCAGATTCGTCAGCATCTTCAGATGCAGCTTTGCCCAGAACACTGATTTGAGCCAATTTTTCTGCCGCTGAGGCTATCAGAAACTTTCTGTTTGACTAGCTGGCTAGCTCAAGTCGCAACTAGTAGCCATGGGCTATTAAGGCTTGCATTCTCCAAGACTAGCACCCTTGATTGAACTGTGCCTTATTAAAAAAAGAACAAACCAAACTTCCGGCCCTGACTTGCCACTGGAGGCAAACAGGGAGAAGATGGAACTCCTTGCCATGTCAGTGTCCTCCACCTTCTGGAGACAGCGGGGGTGCTGCTTTCCTGGTTCTGATGCAGAAGGGGACCCTTTCCAGTTATATCCAAGGCCAGGATAGAAGAAGATTTCCGTCTTGCCCACCACTGAATCTAGGTGTTTCCTTGTCTGTATGTACTTAATACACACTCCTCGTTCAAAGATGTAGCCAGTATTCTCTTTGCATAAATACGATGCAGAGTCCTAATATCTTACAGGGACCTTTTGTATTGAGTGGCAGCGTCAGTGTTATGAATTATGTTGATGGTTCTTGTCTGCCCAGCCTGCCCAAGGTTGGTCTTGCCCACTGTGCCATTCCAGTTCACCCACTGATGTAGCTTCAACATACACACACTTGCAAGGGCACACCTGTTGTGCAGAGGCGTACAGGTTGCGTGCAAGTTGTGATGTCGTATCACACAGATGCCGCAGTGCCTGGTGTGTGTGTGTGTCCATGTGATGTTGCCACAGCAGGATGCACCCTTAACCTGCAAGGATCCTCCGTGCCACATCCCAGTGCGATTCTTCTCCCCTGCCTTCACCTTTCTTGCCTGTGATTGTATCTTGAGCCTGCAGAAAAGGTTATTAGCTGGGGTGCAGATCTGTGGGTCTCTTTTCCTACAATGTGGGGCGGGGCATGTGGAACCCACTTGCAGTTTTGCTGCTAGCCAGGAATGCTAGGCAGTTGTTGGTACGAAGGACTCAGCAGGGGACAGTGTGGATGTGAGTGGCCAAATAAGTGGGGCTTAACCCCCAAACATCTGGGAGAAGGGAGGTAGAGGAAGGAGACTTGATATCGGGCCTCAGATCTGTTCTCTTCCACAGCCCCTCCTCTCCGACAAAACCTTGAAAGCCAATTTTGTTTAAGTGGGGGAATTCTTGCTCTCTACATCCAGTTCTTTCTCCTTGCGCAGCCTGCCAGTGACAAGACTGGGAGCTCCTGTTTTCTTAAAGCAGGCTGACAGCCACCCTCCACCCCAATTTCTGCTTGGAGAGGAGGAGGGTGGCATCTGAGCTGCCCTCAGTAACTTTATACTGGAATAAGCTCTTTTGAATGCGCATATTTTTTATTTTTTACAACCCCTTTTTCTTTTTTTCTCTCCCTCTCTTTCTCAGTTTTGTATTTAACATTAACTTGATCAAGTCCGAATTGGAGATAACTGTAAATGTTCCTATTTGCTATTGTATGGCGATTTCTTTCTCTCCCTCCTCTCTCTCTCTCTCTCTCTCTCTCTCTCTCTCTCTCTCTCTCTTGTATTTGCAAATAAATATACCTACAACCCACACCTTCACTGCTGTCTCATTTGTTGCGTTGGTTTAAAGCAGAGGTGATGAAAGTCAAGCCCCAGGGGCCAGTCAGCCTGCCTGTTAGGACTCTTCCCCAGGCCCCCTCCATTCTCATACTTCCGGCGCTGGTTTTGCCTGACAGGAACAGGCCCTTGAGCTGTGATAGTGCTTCCTGCTTTCCTGTATGAAGCAGGGTGCGGAGAGTTGGAGACGCCTCTAGTGCTTTGGCCTGGCTTCCATAACAAGTTCCGAGTTGCATCTGTTTGCTCCACCCCCTTTGCCTCTGGCCCCACCCAGCCTGGCATACAGCTTTCCAAAAACTGATGAGAGTGTGTGCTCCTCAAGCTGGAAAAACATTACTTGGCCCTCAGTTAAAGCATGTGAATGACTGGGAGATTCCTAGTGTGGGTCAGTTTCTGGTACCAGCTTAAACTGTCGTGGTTTCTTTCCCAATTTCAGTTTTGCACTGAACATCTCTCAAAAATAGTTGATTTGTTTATTTTTGGTGAGCCATTCTTGGAGGTGTACTGCAATACAGTGGTACCTCGGGTTACAGACGCTTCAGGTTACAGACTCCAATAACCCAGAAATAGTACCTCGGGTTAAGAACTTTGCTTCAGGATGAGAACAGAAATCGTGCTCCGGCAGTGCGGCTGCAGCGGGAGGCTACATTAGCTAAAGTGATGCTTCAGGTTGAGAACAGTTTCAGGTTAAGAACGGATCTCCAGAACGAATTAAGTTCTTAACCCAAGGTACCACTGTACTGGATTGATGCGTGGAGCAGATGGAGGAAGCCCCTATTCCATCTCCGAGTTCCAAAAATCCAGTTAATATATAGTCCTCAAATCCAGGCTGTATTGGATTTGTATTGGATCTGGTAAGAACCGATGAATTAGCATAGATAATGTTTTTGCATGATCCTAGCTGAAAGGCCAAGAAGCAGTCAGATCATTTACATACCTCATTTCCTACAAACCCACTGTGCTCCAAGCAGCTCACAGAAGATGGGAAAGTGGGAAGCTGTTTATAGGAGTCAAACCATGGCAGAAGTTCTCTAGGATGTCCGAAGGGATCTCTCCCAGCCCTTTCTGCGGTTGCTGGAGATTGAACCTGGAACCTGTTACATGCAAAGGAAATGCTCTGCCAGCAGTGCTTGGGCTTTCTAAGAAGCCAAACAAAATCATTGCACTTTTGAAATCCGTGCTTTTGGAAAGTTCAGTCTGCCATATTGATTAAAAATGGCATCCAATTGTACCCAAGCAAAATACAAAAACCTGCTCCTTGGGAGCAGGTAAAATTGGGTTACAAAAGCTAAGAGGAGTCCAAATGCATAGCAAATACAGAAACAACTTTCCAAAATTTATAACAGATAAATTCCTCTCATACAAGAGTTACTTGGCAGTAGCTAGTATCAGTCCAGCTTCTTTTCTTTAAGTCCTTCACAAACTGGTATTTCACCCCACCCGTCGCACCACAACAAAAAGCCCTTTAAACATAAGCAATTTATCTCATTTATTGAGACCTACTAGACACCACCTTTGCTGGAGTGGAAAGAGGATCATTGATTCTGGTTTCTCCTATTCTTTACTTGATTATATTTTCTTTCTTTTAAGAAAAAGAAATAAATCAAGGTAATTGGGTGGTTAAAGCTCAGCTCAAAATTGCAGGCATTTTGTTGGCAATAAAATGACTCACTCTTCTGCTTCGTGCAAATCCTGTGACCTACCTGTCTTTGGCAGCACCTTTGACTGAGCTGCATTAAGGATTGTTATATTTGTCCAATATTTAGTTGCTGCCTTTGTTGCAAGGAAAGAGGCAGCCCTTTTTTTTCTCTACATCACAGTCATAATTACTGAAACCAAAACACCCACCGAGTTCTTTGGCCCATGGCTACAAGTCGGGGGCAGTGAAATAGCAATGGCAAAAGATGAAATACGTCTGTCTCTTGATAGCACAGAGGGTTTCCCAGTTGCCTCCACATCTTACCAGCCTGTGAAGTGAAATCAGTAACTCGGCATGGAATCCCAGATCTCAGTACCTGTGATTTCCCCCTCCACCTTCCTAAAAAATGAATTAAACACTTCCATTTCCAACCACAATTCAAGTGTTTAGCTTTACAATCCTATGAGAGCCAGTGTGGTGTAGTGGTTAAGAACGGTAGTCTTGTAATCTGGGGAACCGGGTTCGAGTCTCCGCTCCTCCACATGGAGCTGCTGGGTGACCTTGGGCTAGTCACACTTCTTTGAAGTCTCTCAGCCCCACTTACCTCACAGAGTGTTTGTTGTGGGGGAGGAAGGGAAAGGAGAATGTTAGCCGCTTTGAGACTCCTGAAGGGGAGTGAAAGGCGGGATATCAAATCCAAACTCCTCTTCTTCTTATATGCCTTAGAACCCAGGAATATGGATGGATGTGAGAAACTATGTGGCATAATGGCTAGAGTGTTGGACAAGGACCTGGGAGGGAAATCCCCACTCAGCCATGGAGCTCACTGGGTGACCTTAGGCTAGAAGCCTAACCTATCTCACTGGGTTGTTGTGAGGATGAAATGGGAAGGAGGGGAACTTACACCACCTTGAGATCCTTGGAAGATAAAGGTGCTGTATGAATGTAATAATAATTTACTAAATCAGACCTCTGCTCCACCTG
The DNA here is from genome assembly GCF_964270895.1 of Podarcis filfolensis. Lineage (NCBI taxonomy): Eukaryota > Metazoa > Chordata > Lepidosauria > Squamata > Lacertidae > Podarcis > Podarcis filfolensis. The sequence goes on from NC_139616.1 coordinate 476,091, forward strand.
TTAGTCAATGTGAACCAGGGATAGGGAACCTATGGCCCTCCCAGATGTTACTGGACATCCTTCCACATCAGCCCCAGACAGCGTAGTCAAGGTCAGAGGAGATGGATATAAAAGCGCCTGCTGGATCAGGTCAATGGCCCTTCTGGTCCAGCATTCTGTGGGAAACCTGCAAGCAGGATTCAAGCACAAGACCACCCTCCTCTCCTGAAGGTTCCAGCAACTGTTATGGAGATCAACGAAGGTTCCCCCTCCTGGCTTACAATGGCCAACAGCAACTCTCCAAGGTTTCCAGTGGGAGCCGTTGTCCCCCCTGGACCTGCAGTTGGCAGGGGCCTGAACCTGGGATCCTCCTCTGCGTTGGGAACTTTGGCTCCTGCCATAAAAATAAATCAAGATCCTGGTTCTTGTGGTTCTAAATAGAGGGATGGTTTAAATATAACGATTGGAAGGTGCCACACACAGAATCAAGCTATTGCTCCATTGAGCTTAACTACTGTTTACATGGACTGGCAGAGGCTCTCCAGGGCTTCAGGCATGGACGGTCTCTGCCTTCCATGGAGATGCAGGGGGCTGAGCCTGGGACCTTCTGCATACAAAGTAGATTTCCTCCTGCTTGCATGGAGATGTTTGCCCAAAGCCCTTCTCCAGACCCGCAACCTCCTGAAGTAAGGCAGGGAAGCAATTGAGGAGCACCATTTCTGGTTGTGCTGGCTCATCTCTGCCCCCTCCGCACCTCCACGTGCCCTTGGGGTGCCATGTGCAATCCCAATGTCTTTTGTTGGTTTGTCTCCATCTCTGCAAAGAGCTGCAACACACGCATCTGGGTACAGCCTGCACCTCCAGGTGGGGGAGGGACTAGGGGACCTATTGGGTCTCTCCCAACTCTACAGGTCTATGAGTCTATTAAATCCTAGAGAACTGCTGCCATTCATTATAAACTAAGGTTAAGGGAACTCATCTAAGCATCAGGCCAGATACCATTCTTCCCTACCCCTTGTGACAGGTGGCCAGGGTGGCCCACCTCAGCCTCGCCATTGATGGCAGGTGGCTTCACTTTCTGCAGGGATTGGCTGCGCCCTCCCCACAGGGAACTCGCTTTGCACAGCTGATCCAGTCATGGCTCAACCTGACCCATGTGCTCAGGTGAGAGGCAGGTGGCCATGGTTTGGGGAAATGGCCTCCTTTGCCAAATTGGACCCCAGTGACTGGCCCAAGGGCACCCAGTGAACCCACTGCTGAGTGGGAATTTGAACCCTGGTCTCCCAGGTCACGGTTCAACACTATAATCACTGCACACACCCCTTACATATATAAGTATATGTTAAAAAAATGTGTAATCATTAATGTGTAATCATTAACTCAGAAGCAGGACTCTTTAAACTCAGTGGGTTTTAATCCCTAGCAAAGCAGGTTTAGGAACAAATAGGTGAAGTGTTGGCACCAGAGAGGGGAAAAATGGTGGGGATATATTTTTGGGTGAGCAAGAAATAAAAAAGTAAGAGCATGTACTGACAGCAGTTCAGAAATGGGGTGGGGGGAAGCTTCTTGCTTTGAGGATGAGCGTTCCCCCTCTCAGCAACGCCTTAAGAGGAGAGGTCTTATTATGGAACAGGAACCGGTTAAATTGCAAAGATCAGGAAGAAATCAATAGTTCTCTGAATGGAGAGAAGTAGAAAGTGGAGTTACCCAAGGATCAGTATTGGCACCTGTGCTTTTTAACTTGTTCATAAATGATCTCACGTTAGGAGGGAGCAGTAAAGTGGCCAGGCTTGCTGACGACACTGAATTGTTTAGAGTCATTAAAACAGAGATTGCAAAGAGCTCCAAAAGGACCTCTCCAAACTGAGTGAAGAGGCTGCAAAATGGCACATGCAAATCAGTGTAAACAAGTGTAAAGTGATGGATGTTGGAGCAAAAAAATCTTAATTTTGGGGGGCTCATGGGGTCTAAACTGGAGGAGACAGACCCGGAACAAGACCTTGGGGTTGCAGTGGATATCTCAATGAAGATGCTGATCCAGTGTGCAGCAGCTGTGAAAAAGGCACATTGCCTGCTAGGAATCATTAGAAAATGAATTGAAAATACAACTGCCAATAATATCATAATGTCATTATATCAATTATGGTATGACTACATTTGGAGTACTGTGCACAGTTCTGGTCACCTCTCCTCAAAAAGGATACTATAGAGTTGGAAAAGGTTAAGAAAAGGGCCACCAAAATGACCAAGGGGATGGTGAACCCCCCAGTGAAGAAAGTTTGAAGTTTGAGGCCTTTTTAGTTTGGAGAAAAGGCAAGGAAGAGGAGACACAACTAGGGCTGGGCAATATATCAATCTAATGTCCAAAACCAGTTTGAAGTCCATATTGTGGTAATCATAATTTCATAATTTTTAACACTGATGACCATAAGTTTATTCACAACTGCTTTAAGAGATTAAGCCTTCTATCCTATCAGCACTTGATAATGGGTGGAGACTTTAATGAAATTTTAGATCCACAGATGGATATCACCTCAGTAGCCAGGAAAAAAAGGACAAAGGTTAGAGCAACAATTAATAAATATATGATACAGTGGAATTTAGTGGATTCATGGAGACTGCATCATCCTAAGGAAAAATCATATACCGTACATATTTTGCAAGAATTCATAATACCCAGCATAGAATTGATTTTTTTTTCTAACATCAGCATCATTACATCATTACACAGTGCCAATGTGACACTGACATTCCCATGATAGCTGATCACTCAGCGGTAATACTGGAATATAATTTATCTAAAACCCAGGAAGGTATGAGGATATGGTATCTTAATATATCATTACTAAATGAAAAAGAACTTCATTCAAAATATAACCCAAGAAACACAAATATATTTTAAAAATAACTCCAAATCTTCAACGTCAAGACTGATGGAATGGGAAGGATATACAGTGGTACCTCAGGTTAAGAACTTAATTCGTTCCAGAGGTCCGTTCTTAACCTGAAACTGTTCTTAACCTGAAGCACCACTTTAGCTAATGGGGCCTCCCACTGCTGCCGCGCCGCCGGAGCCCAATTTCTGTTCTCATCCTGAAGCAAAGTTCTTAAAATGAAGCACTATTTCTGGGTTAGCGGAGTATTTAACCTGAAGCGTATGTAACCTGAAGCGTATGTAACCTGAGGTACATCAGAAGCTTACATCAGAGGGAAGATAATATCCTTCTCTGCCAACAATGCTAAGCTGCAAAGATTAAAAGAAAATAATATTAAAATTTCTTTAAAAACACTATGGCACCCCATGGCAAATGACCCATCTACGGGTACATATGAAAGAATACAACAACTAACATTAGAACTGAATAATATACTAGCTCAAAAGATTGAGTTCAGCCTACTAAGTCTAAGACAAATATATTGGGAACAGGGAGAAAGACCGACAAAAATTCTAGCTAATTGTCTAAAATAAAAGAAAGCGAACCAAATAATACCCTTAATAAGAAATGAAATAATATCGCAACGACCTCATCAATAGATATCAATAATGAATTTTTTTAATTCTACAAAAAAAATATATTTAGGGCCAGAAAATATATCAAAGGATGAGGTGGAGAACTTCTTTCAATATATTAAAATACCAACTATTGAAGAATATCAAAAAGATATGCTATCAGCATCCCTAAATATATCAGATATTGAGAATGTAATAGAAACAATGGGGAATGGGAAATCACCTGGACCAGATGGTTTTCCTATAGAATGGTATAAAATATTCAAAAATCTACTAGTTCCCAGACTTCTATGAGGAAATAGCTCATAAAGGTATATCTGCTACAACATTCCATGAAGCTTTAATAATAATTATTCCAAAACCTAACAAAGACCCTACTAAATGTGCAAATTATAGACCAATATCACTAATGAATGTTGATGCAAAGATTTTGAATGCAATATTTGCGGCAAAATTACAAAAAGTTATTCAAGACTTGATACCTAATAATCAATCAGGTTTTATAAAAAACAAGACAAGCTACAGATAATATCAGATTAACAAAGATTTGATGAAGAGGAGTTTATGATATTGTCATTAGATGCAGAAAAGGCTTTTGAAAGAATTAATAATAATAATAATAATAATAATAATAATTTATTATTTGTACCCCGCCCATCTGGCTGGGCTTCCCCAGCCACTCTGGGTGGCTTCCACAGAGACCAAAAATACACTAAAATGTCACACATTAAAAACTTCCCTGAACAGGGCTGCCTTAAGATGTCTTCTGAATGTCAGGTAGTTGTTTATCGCTTTGACATCTGATGGGAGGACGTTCCACAGGGCGGGTGCCACTACCGAGAAGGCCCTCTGTCTGGTTCCCTGTAACCTCACTTCTCGCAATGAGGGAACCACCAGAAGGCCCTCGGCGCTGGACCTCAGCGTCCGGGCAGAACGATGGGGGTGGAGACGCTCCTTCAGGTATACTGGGCCAAGGCCATTTAGGGCTTTAAAGGTCAACACCAACACTTTGAATTGTGCTTGGAAACGTACTGGGAGCCAATGTAGGTCTTTCAAGACCGGTGTTATGTGGTCTTGGCGGCCGCCCCCAGGCACCAGTCTAGCTGCCGCATTCTGGATTAATTGCAGTTTCTGGGTCACCTGCAAAGGTAGCCCCACGTAGAGCACATTGCAGTAGTCCAAGCAGGAGATAACTAGAGCATGCACCACTCTTTCGAGACAGTCCGCGGGCAGGTAGGGTCTCAGCCTGTGTACCAGGTGGAGTTGGTAAACAGCTGCCCTGGACACAGAATTGACCTGCGCCTCCATGGACAGCTGTGAGTCTAAAATGACTCCCAGGCTGCGCACCTGGTCCAATGTTGATGACCTGGTTAGTGGGGTAGAAGTGGAAGGATCATTAGGCGCGAGTGATCATGCTCTTCTGAAGTTTACTATACAGCGGAAAGGAGCAGCCAAGCATACTAGGACTCAATTTCTCGACTTTAAGAAAGCCGACTTCATAAAACTTAGGGAAGTGCTGGGAGAGATCCCATGGACAGTAATACTAAAAGGAAAGGGAGTTCATGATGGCTGGGAGTTTGTTAAGAGGGAGATAGTAAAAACACAACTTCAGGCAATACCAATGAGACGGAAACATGGAAGGTGCCTAAAGAAGCCAGGGTGGCTATCTAAAGAACTTTTAACTGAGTTAAGATTAAAAAAGGATGTGTACAAAAAATGGAAAAGGGGGGAACCACCAAAGAGGAATTCAAACAAATAGCCAGCACGTGTAGACACAAAGTCAGAAAAGCTAAAGCACAGAATGAACTCAGGCTTGCTAGAGAGGTTAAAAGCAACAAAAAAGGCTTTTATGGGTATGTTCGTAGCAAAAGGAAGAACAAAGAAACAGTGGGGTCACTCAGAGGAGAAGATGGTGAAATGCAAACAGGGGACACAGAAAGGGCTGAACTCCTCAATGCCTTCTTTGCCTCAGTCTTCTCCGATAAAGAAAACAATGCCCGACCTGAAGAATTTGGAGCAAATGATTTAGCAGAGGAAACACAGCCCAGAATAACTAAGGAGATAGTACAAGAATACTTGGCTAGTTTAGATGTATTCAAGTCTCCAGGGCCAGATGAGCTGCATCCAAGAGTATTAAAAGAACTGGCAGATGTGATCTCAGAACCACTGGCAGTCATCTTTGAGAATTCCTGGAGAACAGGCGAAGTCCCAGCAGACTGGAGGAGGGCAAATGTTGTCCCTATTTTCTGTATAACAGTGCCCCCAGCTCCCAGCCCCTCTAGACGGTCCAGAAGGATGTTATGGTCGATTGTATCAAAGGCTGCTGAGAGATCCAGCAGAACTAGGAAACAGCTCTCACCTTTGTCCCTAGCTCGCTGGAGATCATCGACCAGCGCGACCAAGGCAGTTTCAGTCCCATGATGAGGCCTGAATCCCGATTGGAAGGGATCCAAATGGTCCGCATCCTCCAGGCGTGCCTGGAGTTGTTCAGCAACCACCCGCTCAATAACCTTGCCCAAGAATGGAAGATTTGAGACTGGGCGATAGTTGGCCATACTGGCCGGGTCTAAAGATTTTTTTTAAGAAGCAGTTTAATGACCGCCTCTTTCAGCGGATCTGGGAATGTTCCCTCACAGAGGGAGGCATTCACCACCCCGCAGAGCCCATCACCCAGCCCTTCTCGGCTTCCTTTTATTAGCCAGGATGGGCAAGGATCAAGGAGACAGGTAGTTGGTTTCACGCGTCCAAGCAGCCTGTCCACATCCTCGGGGTAATGGATTGAAATTGATTCCATGCAACTTGACCAGACAGGGCTCTAGCACTCTCCCGCCCCAGCCCTGCTCCCACAGTGGTGTCTAGCTCCTTCCGAATATGAGTGATTTTATCTGCAAAAAACTTTGCAAAATCGTTGCAGGAGATCTTGGGGTCTTTACAAGGCCTCGGTGGTAAAGGTGGTTCAGTTAAATTCCGGACCACCTGAAAGAGTCTCCTGCTACTATTTTCTGCAGATGCAATAGAGGCGGTGAAGAAAGTCTTCTTCACCATCGCTATCGCCACTTGGTAGGCTTGACGTTGAGCTCTAACCTGTGTCAGAATCATTCTGTGATTCAGAATGAGTTTTCTGCCACCGACGCTCTAGCCGTCTCAGCGATTGTTTCATCACCCTCAGCTCCGAAGAAAACCATGGGGCTGTCCGGGGTCCATGCAATTGGAGAGGGCGCTTCGGAGCCAGACAGTCAATAGCCCTGGTTAACTCCGCATTCCAGCGGGCCACCAGGGAACCAGCTGAAAGGCCATCAACATGGGATATAGCATCCCCTGCCACTCTCTGGAAACCATTTGGATCCATTAAGTGGCGGGGGCGGACCATCCGAATTGGTCCCACCTCCCTGCAGAGGGGAAGGGTCGCGGAGAAGTCCAGTTGCACCAGGAAGTGATCTGACCATGGCACTTCTTTTGATTCACAAAAATTCATAGGGTTTGTGTTACATAAATTTGGTTTCCCTATAGAATACTGTAATTGGATTAAAATGATTTATAAAAACCCAATGTTCTGGACAAATGGAAGAATTTCAAATTTAATTAGTATAAATAAAGGAATGAGACAAGGATGTCCTCTTTCCCCATTACTATTTAATCTCTGCCTGGAACCATTAACAAGAGCAATAATTCAGGATGAGCATATCAAGGGTGTAAAACACAACAAACATAATTACAAAATTCTATTATTTGCAGATGATAACCTTTTATTTATTACAAAACCAGAAGATACAATTCCAAAAATTATGAAGAAAATAAAAACCTTTGGCAGAATATCGGGATATTCTATAAACTGGACAAAATCAGAGATTTTACCAATTGGGCCAAGGGCTACATTGTATAGAAACCATCAATTTCGGATGTGCAAAGACTTTATCAAATACTTGGGTATAATGATTTCATCAGATATAGACCAAATTGTAAAATTAAATTTGAATCAAATTATAAATGAGATTTCTTTTGATATAGAAAGGTGGTGACCTCTAAACCTCTCCCTTTGGGGAAAGGTTAACGTCCTCAGAATGAATGTTGTTCCAAAGCTTTTATACATTCTTAGAGGATTACCAATACATATTCCCAAATTTTATTTCCAAAAAATAAATCAACTATTTAGATTGTGCCTGTGGGGTACAAAGCCACCAAAAATATCACTACATAAAATGCAACTGCCAACTAAGGAAGGCGGCTTTGGTCTCCCAAATCGGGAACTATATCACGAGGCCTACCTGCTGAGTAAGACTAATGACTGGAGAACTAGCAGGAATCCCAATTGGGCTACTCTCGAGTATAGTTTCTTTGAACCTCTTATAGGGTGGACTAAACTTGGCTCCAATTTTATGAAATATCCTATTATCCTGGAGACTATTAAAGCACCTATAAAAATTTGGATGAATATAAATAAAAATAATAAAGATGACCCCTATCAGCATGAGAAATTAACAATATCGGCCAGCCCAAAATTAAAAATTGGAAATAAAGTAATAATTTGGCAAAATTGGATGAAAAAACGTATTTTGACATTGAATCAATTAATTGATGAAAATTACAAATTTGTGGAATATAAGACTTTGCAAGTAAAGTATGGATTAACCAGTGAAACACAATGGCAATACATCCAATTGAAACATATGTTGGAAAGGCAGTTTGGCTATAGCAGCATTGGAAACACCCATGCTGCTACAAGATTTAATCCCTGCAACAAAAACAAAAAACTCTACACTTGCACTAAATAGAACCCTACTCAACAGGAAGAAATATGATTTAGAATATGATAGACAAAAATGGAGTGAAGAGTTAGGGGTACATATAACAAATGATATATTGGAGTCAAGTATAAAATCAACAGAACTAGCCTCTATGGATCTAAGACTAAGACTTATTCAGCAGAAAATAATATTCAGAGTCCACTAGACTCCAGCAAAACTATAGCAGAAGAAAATAACAAGTGCAGACAACTGCTGGAGATGTGGGAGTAAAAATGCGAACCTAGTACATAAGAGTACCATAGTACTTAGTACTATACTACTTAGTACTACTTAGTACCATAGTACTTAGTACCATATGTCAGGAGTGCTCTGATGGTGTTTCCTGCTTGGCAGGGGGTTGGACTCAATGGCCCTTGTGGTCTCTTCCAGCTCTATGATTCTATGATTCTAAGATGATTAACCGCCTGATGATAGGATCATTTTGGTGCGACGTGAGGATACTTATAGTAAGAGTAATAAAAAGAAATTGTTATTTAGGGGAATTGAATTGAATTTTAAATTATATTCTGGAAACGTGGGAGATTTCAAGGGGTCAAAAAAAATGGGTGTACCGTGCTATATTAGAAGCAAAAAAACTTTTTTGATGAATTGGAAGAGCCGCAAAACAATTCCATTGAGCACATGGATTGATAATATGGACAGATTAGCTACATGTGAATGAATTGCATGTCGACGCAAATTAAGAATGGATAAATATGAAGAAATCTGGAATTAATATTTAAGCGATAAGGCGGATAGTGGGGGGAAGTGGGGGGAGGAGAGAGAGGTGGGAAAATATTGTTTAAAAGGTGCAGTCATAGGTATATCAGTGTATTTAAATCTGAATTGTCAAATTGTGTTATTATTGATATTATGGTTTTTGTTGAAGTGTCTTTTGCAGTTGTTGTTTGTATCGAAAAAATGATTAAATAATTAAAAAAATAATAATTTCATAATTTTTGACCTGGCAATATATCGCAAATCATGATGTTATTCTTTATACTTTCTCTCTCTTATCTACTCTAATCTGTTTGCCAGCTGAGGATAACACTTCATTTATCTGCAAACCAGTGCCACAATAAATCTGTTAGCCTTTAAGATGTCACAAGACTCTTATTTCATGTTGGAACTGCAATGGGTTTTCCCTCTGGAAGTTGCCTAATATCTAAAACATTGATTAGAGTTTTCACTGTTATATTTTGACAATTTGAGTATGGTTGCTGTATATTGAAGTCTTTTAGGCACAACAATTAATAAGTAATTAAAGAGGTTTTAGATTGTAGTGTTCACGTATAGATGCTTGCATAAAAACCAACCTTTCTTTCAGCAGGTTAATTTGGAAGAATTGTTTTTGGACATAGACACAAACCTTAAATTAAAGCTGTGCACACTTCTAGCTGTGCTCCTCCCCAACCCTGCAATGCTTTGAGCTGCATTGATCCGTTTTTCCAATGAAAATATATGCCTTTATTTGCTTAGTTAGTAAAACAATTGTTTGAACTAATTTTATTGTTCATTTTCAGATATGGGTTCTGGGAAAGATGCTAATATCTGTGCTGAAACATTTCTAGAGTCTGCCAGTATTTTGGGGACCTTTGCTATTTGTTATGAGCGTGAGCCCCTTCATGGATCACTGCCTTGCCGTGGCGAAGGGGCTTGAATAACTCAGAGAAGCTATGAACTATGCCGTGTAGGGCCACCCGAGATGGACAGGTCATAGTGGAGAGTTTTGACCAAACATGATCCACCTGGAACAGGAACTGGCAATCCACTCCAGTATCCCTGCCAAGAAAATTCCATGGACAAAGACAACAGGCATATAAAAATTATGACGCTGGAAGATGAGCCCCTCAGGTCGGAAGGCGTCCAACATGCTACTGAGGAAGAGCGGAGGACAAGTACAAGTAGATTCAGAACTGATGAAGCGGCTGGGCCAAAGCCGAAAGGTCGCTCAGTTGCGGATATGCCTGGAAGCGAAAGGAAAGTCCAATGCTGTAAAGAAAAATATTGCATAGGAACCTGGAATGTAAGAACCATGAACCTGAGTAAGTTGGATGTGGTCAAAAATGAGATGGCAAGAATAAATATTGACATCCTGGGCATCAGTGAACTAAAATGGACAGGAATGGGCGAATTCAGTTCGGATGACCATCATATCTACTACTGTGGGCAAGAAACCTGTAAAAGAAATGAAGTGGCCCTCATAGTCAACGAAAGAGTGGCGAAAGCTGTGCTGGGATGCAATCTCAAAAATGATAGAATGATCTCGATACGAATCCAAGGCAGACCTTTTAACATCACAGTAATCCAAGTTTATGCACCAACTACTGGTGCTGAAGAAACTGAAATTGACCAGTTCTATGAAGACTTACAACACCTTATAGAAGTGACACCAAAGAAGGATGTTCTTCTCATTACAGGGGATTGGAATGCTAAAGTAGGGAATCAAGAGATAAAAGGAACAACTGGCAAGTTTGGCCTTGGAGATCAAAACGAAGCAGGGCAAAGGCTAATAGAGTTCTGTCAAGAGAACAAGCTGGTCATCACAAACACGCTTTTCCAACAACACAAGAGACTACTCTACACATGGACATCACCAGATGGGCAGCATCAAAATCAGATTGATTATATTCTCTGCAGCCAAAGATGGAGAAGCTCTATACAGTCAGCAAAAACAAGACCTGGAGCTGACTGTGGCTCAGATCATCAGCTTCTTATAGCAAAATTCAAGCTTAAACTGAAGAAAGTAGGAAAAACCACTGGGCCGGTAAGATACAATCTAAATCAAATCCCTTATGAATACACAGTGGAAGTGAGGAACAGGTTTAAGGATTAGATTTGGTGGACAGAGTGCCTGAAGAACTATGGATGGAGGCTCGCAACATTATACAGGAGGCAGCAACGAAAACCATCCCAATGAAAAGGAAATGCAAGAAAGCAAAGTAGCTGTCCAACGAGGCCTTACAAATAGCAAGGGAGAGAAGGCAAGCAAAATGCGAGGGAGATAGTGAAAGATACAGGAAATTGAATGCAGATTTCCAAAAAACAGCAAGGAGAGACAAGAAGGCCTTCTTAAACGAGCAATGCAAAGAAATAGAGGAAAACAACAGAATGGGAAGAACCAGAGATCTGTTCAAGGAAATTTGAGATATGAAAGAAACATTTCGTACAAAGATTACCATAATAAAGGATAAAAGTGGTAAGGACCTAACAGAAGCAGAAGACATCAAGAAGAGGTGGCAAGAATACACAGAGGAATTATACCATAAAGATATGGATGGCTCGTACACCCCAGGTAGTGTGGTTGCTGACCTTGAGCCAGACATCCTGGAGAGTGAAGTCAAATGGGCCTTAGAAATCACTGCAAATAACAAGGCCAGTGGAAGTGATGATATTCCAGCTGAACTATTTAAAATTTTAAAAGATGATGCTGTTAAGGTACTACACTCAATATGCCAGCAAGTTTGGAAAACTCAGCAGTGGCCAGAGGATTGGAGAAGATCAGTCTACATCCCAATCCCAAAGAAGGGCAGTGCCAAAGAATGCTCCAACTACCACACAATTGCACTCATTTCACACACTAGCAAGGTGATGCTTAAAATTCTACAAGGTAGGCTCAAGCTGTATGTGGACCTAGAACTCCCAGAAGTGCAAGCTGGATTTAGAAGAGGCAGAGGAACCAGAGACCAAATTGCAAACATGCGCTGGATTACGGAGAAAGCTAGAGAGTTCCAGAAAGACATCTACGGTATTTCTGCTTCATTGACTATGCAAAAGCCTTTGACTGTGTCAACCACAGCAAACTGTGGCAAGTTCTTAAAGAAATGGGAGTGCCTGATCACCTCATCTGTCTCCTGAGAAATCTCTATGTGGGACAAGAAGCTACAGTTAGAACTGGATATGGAACAATGGATTGGTTCAAAATTGGGAAAGGAGTACGACAAGGCTGTATATTGTCTCCCTGCTTATTTAAATTATATGCAGAAGTCATCATGCAAAAGGCTGGGCTGGATGAATCCCTAGCCGGAATTAAGATTGCCAGAAGAAATATCAACAGCCTCAGATATGCAGATGACACAACCTTGATGGCAGAAAATGAGGAGGAATTAAAGAACCTTTTAATGAGGGTAAAAGAGGAGAGCGCAAAATATGGTTTGAAGCTCAACATCAAAAAAATGAAGATCATGGCCATTGGTCCCATCACCTCCTGGCAAATAGAAGGGAAAGAAATGGAGACAGTGAGAGATTTTACTTTCTTGGGCTCCATGATCACTGCAGATGGTGACAGCAGTCACAAAGTTAAAAGACGCCTGCTTCTTGGGAGAAAAGCAATGACAAACCTAGACAGCATCTTAAAAAGTAGAGATATTGCCTTGCCGACAAAGGTCTGTATAGTTAAAGCTATGGTTTTCCCTGTAGTGATGTATGGAAGTGAGAGCTGGACCATAAAGAAGGCTGATCGCCGAAGAATTGATGCTTTTGAATTATGGTGCTGGAGAAGACTCTTGAGAGTCCCATGGGCTGCAAGAAGATCAAACCTCTCCATTCTTAAGGAAATCAGCCCAGCTCGCTGGAAGGATAGATCCTGAAGCTGAGGCTCCAATACTTTGGCCACCTCATGAGAAGAGAAGACTCCCTGGAAAAGACCCTGATGTTGGGAAAGATGGAGGGCACAAGGAGAAGGGGACGACAGAGGACGAGATGGTTGGATAGTGTTCTCGAAGCCAGCAGCATGAGTTTGACCTAACTGTGGGAGGCAGTGGAAGACAGAAGTGCCTGGCGTGCTCTGGTCCATGGGGTCACGAAGAGTCGGACATGATTAAACAACAACAAATGAGTGTGATCCACCTTGAGTCCTGTAGGTATAGGGCGACATACAAATTTAATAGTGATAAAATAATAATGTGTGTTAAAGGTAAAGGTACCCCTGCCCGTACGGGCCAGTCTTGACAGACTCTAGGGTTGTGCGCTCATCTCACTCTAGAGGCCAGGAGCCAGCGCTGTCCGCAGACACTTCTGGGTCACGTGGCCAGCGTGACGAAGCTGCTCCGGCGAACCGGCGCCAGAGCAGCACACGGAACGCCGTTTACCTTCCCACTATAAAGCGGTACCTATTTATCTACTTGCACTTTAAGGGTGCTTTCGAAGTGCTAGGTGGGCAGGAGCTGGGACCGAATGACGGGAGCTCACCCCGCCATGGGGATTCGAACCGCCGACCATGCGATTGGCAAGTCCTAGGCGCTGAGGTTTTACCCACAGCGCTACCCGCGTCCCTCCTAATGTGTGTTAGGACTGGGCAATCTATTGTCCAGAACTGGTTCAAAGTCTATATTGTGATATTAGTTTTATAATTTTTGAGTTGGCAATATTGTGAATCATGGTGTGCTATGCAAAAATCATGATGTGGGGGAAACCGTGAAACCAGCCAATGCCTCTACATAGCTCCATTCTTATTTCAGACATCATGATATATCAGTATATCATGGTGTTTGATTGGTGATATATCATCATGTTGAAAATCAGATATTGCAGTCCTAGAGTTTATAAAGTTATGCATGGTACAGAGAAAGTGGATCGAGAAACGTTGCTCTCCGTCTCTCACAATACTCAGACTCAGGGACACCCAACGAGGCTGAACGGTGAAAGATTCAGGACAGAGAAAGTGCAGCACTTTCCCCACCGACGAACTGGCGGAAGAGGCTGTTGGCGGGGCGGGAGGGGGCTCTTGGGCGGCATCCTGCCGGCGGGTTGCCCCGGGGGCATCTGCTTGGCTGCGGTGGGCAGAGGATCCGGCAGCCGCTCCGCTCCTGTTCTCGGGGAGCCCAGCTGGACGCCCTTGCAGCAGGCGGGAAAGCGCTTCTGCAGCCCAGGGGCCTCCCGGAGTTCCTTCGACCGCTCACCGGCCGGAAGCCGCCTTCCCGCGCGGAGCCCGAGCGCTCCGGGGGGCGTGGCCTAACTGTGTCGGGTCAGTCCCCGCCCCAACCACCGCGATTCTTCCGCCAGCAGCCAATCCGCTTCGGGGGGCGTTCCCTCCCATTCAGGATTCCTCGTCCGGCTTGGAGGGTATGTAACAGCTGCTTCCCAGCGCGTCCCCCCGAGGTGCCCTTTGGAAAGCGGGGGGCTGGCGGGGGAGGGGCTGCGGAGCCGGGCCGCGAGGTGGGGAGGGCGGCGGGGGCTTGGCTCGCTCGCCTGCCTGCCTGCCCGCCGGGCGCGGCGCCTTCTCTCCGGCGCGGCTCCGGATTCCGCTCTGTCCCAAAGCGGCCGAGGGAGGAGCGAGGGACCCTCCGCCTCTCGGCGCCCCCTCGCCCCTCTTTCCCCCGAAGCAAAAGCGCTGCCGGGGGTCAGAGGGGCGAGGGCGGGCTTGCAGCGCCCGCTTCTGGCCTCGGGCCGGCGGGGAGAGTTGGAAGCCCGCCGCGCACCGGCTCCCGGGCCGGATGTGGTCTCGACGCTGCTCCCTCCGCCCCTTTTCCTGGCGGGGCGGGAGGACGGCTGTTACTAGCCGGGGAGCGTCATTCTGTGGCCGAATCGCGCGTGTGTCGCGTGTCTGGGCATCCGCGGCTGCTCCCTCCCCCTCCGCGGGGAAGTCTCGCTTCCGATTTCGTTTTCCGCCGCGCTCCATCCTCGCTCGCTGCCGGGCGGGCGAGGGTTCCCCCGGTGGCGCCTGTGCCGGGATGGCGCGCCTCGCTCGCCTGGCTGGCGGGCGCCCTCCTTGCAACTAACGCGGAGTTGTGGCACTTCGTCTCCTCCTCGCGCGGCTGGCTTCTGGGTGGCTCGCTTGCCAGATCCGCCGGCCGCCTTCGCATTAACTCTCCCGCTCCCACGGGGGGGGGGGAGTCTCTTTAACGTGGCGTCCCGATTTTCCCACAACGAGAGGAGGCGCAAAACCTCCCACAAAAACCTGGCTGGCGTGCGATTGCCGAGGGGATCTCCGTATTATTTTTTTAATCACTTAAATCATACGCGGGGCTTGGCTGCTTTTTGGGTGTGCGTGTGAACGGGGTGCTGGGAAAACAACCAAGGCAACGGGCAGAGAAGCGGGCGGGAGGGCGGCCCATTCGGAGGTCTTTCTCTCCCCTCCCCTCGCGCCCGTTTGCTCGGGAGTAGACGGCGCTGCGCTTCGCGGGGCTGGGCAGGAAGAGGGACGGCGGCCTCCGTTGTTTACGGCGCAGCTTTGACGGGCAGCTCCCCCCCCCCGAAGTGCGTGGATTTGGAGGCGGGACGCCGCGCTCTCGCCGGGATGGCCCCTCCCGCTGCCATCTCGTCGAAGAGGGCCGAGCTTCCAGGGCGGGGGAGGCGCCGCCGCAATTCGGATCGTGCCGTTGGTCAAGAATGTGACTCGTAATACCCGAGGGGAGCGGCGAGGGAGCGCGCCTTTCTCCTTGAAGCGGATTGGGGCAGGGCGGAAAACGGGCTCCGCCTCCTTCCCTGTTATGGTTGGGAGGCGGGGGGGGGGGAGGTGACGGCTGTTTGAAAGCATCCCGGAAGTGAAACTGAAATTCGGTTGCAGGGGAGGAGTAGAATAAGAGCGATCTAAGGAGCCGGTCCCAGGGATCGTGCTCCCTCGCGACATTTCGGCAGGCTTGAGTTGCACGAGGGGTCGGTGCGCTAAAGGCCGTTGAGTCCTCCATGTGCAGAAGCAGTACATCTGCAGAGGAATCTGGCTGCCCGGCGTCCGGTGCAGTGGCTGATCCTGCAGGGCTGCTCTTGTGCCTCTAGGAAACAGAAAGGGAACATCCGACCTGTGGAATCGCAGGTACTTCAGCCTTCCTCAATCTGGCACCCTCCAGATGGAACTATGTGGGAGTTATAGTTCAGTGCATCTGGAGGGCGCCAGGTTGGCGAAGGCTAGGTAGAAGCAGAGCCGGTTTCTCTCGCCATCAGTTCTGCTATACCATTGGCTCAAATAGCGTCTCTCTTTGCCCATTGGAGTAGAAATGGTATGGGTGGGGGTTAGTTAAAGGGACCCCTGACTATTAGGTCCAGTCGTGGCCGACTCTGGGGTTGCGACGCTCATCTCGCTTTATTGGCCGAGGGAGCCGGCGTACAGCTTCCGGGTCATGTGGCCAGCATGACTAAGCCACTTCTGGTGAACCAGAGCAGCGCACGGAAATGCCGTTTACCTTCCCACCGGAGCGGTACCTATTTATCTACTTGCACTTTGACGTGCTTTCGAACTGCTAGGTTGGCAGGAGCAGGGACCGAGCAACGGGAGCTCATCCCGTTGCGGGGATTCGAACCGCCGACCTTCTGATCGGCAAGTCCTAGGCTCTGTGGTTTAACCCACATAGTTAAACCACAGAGGGGGTTAGTTAGAGCCATGGAAAATTCACTATTGACTGTCGCAAAGATAGGAAGCACCCAGATTTAGGGCAGGTATAGGAACCCCAGAGGCCAGGGAGAAAGCTTGTGGGATACCCAGAGACGGATGGGCTTGGGGTGGGATGGAGCACAGCTCCTGGCGCTTTTGCCTTTCAGAAGAGGAATCTGGGACTCTCTGCCACCTTCCTGCAAGAGCTGCCACAACAAAGCTCATCTCTCCATCCTGCCTTGTGCAGAACCTCAGGGAGGGCTAGGACACATCTTCCTCCTTGTACAAGAAAAAGGGGTGGAGGCTGTTGAACAGCCAGCATTGTGGCTTCTGCCTGTGTGTCTTGGGGGCTCTGGATTAAAAGTTGTTCCTGGAGAGAACAGTTGCTTTGCATGCAGAAGGGCCAGGTCCCATCCTTGGCATCTGCTGGAAGGGCAGGGAGAGATGCTTGAGGAGCCGCTGAGCTTGGTGGACCCACAGTCTGACTTAATGTAAGGCAGCTTTGCTGGTTGCTCTGTTGCCTTCTTCCATCATGACTTGAATGCCAAATACCTTTGAATGCTGTGGGCGCCTTTCATTTCCCCCTCAGTGATTGTCCTGCCTGCCCCTGTGTTTCCTCACCAGCTCCAGGACACCTGAGAAGGCACTTGATGAGTCTCTGTCATCCTTTGCTCCTAGGTGAGGCATGTCTTCACCCATAAGGCTGCTTTAAAACAACAATAATAATACGAAGCCTGGCAGATAACTCCCATATGGGGGAGGGTTGCAACATTTGGGGGTTTGTGGGGGAAGGTGAGTATTAGGGAGCATATTATAGAGGTACAGTCGTACCTCGGAAGTGGAACAGAATCTGTTCCAGAAGTCTGTTCTAATTCTGAAATGTTCAGCTTCCAAAGCACGGAAGCTGCAGAAGCCCCAGCGGATGTTCGGATTCCGAAAGAACGTTCGAAAGCTGAAACACTCACTTCTGGTTTTCAATCGTTCGGGAGCCAGAACGTTAGACTCCCAATGTGTTCGGGAGCCGAGGTACGACTGTATATGAAATTATGCATCTCATGGAGAAAGTGGAACCCAGTGGGATTGTCCCATGAAGCCAAATGTTGGAGGATTCAGGATAGACAGAGGACTTGTTCACACAGCACACTTTGTTTATTTATGTACTGCATTTATATGCCACCTTTATCTTCCTATGAGCTCAAGGTGGTTGTACATGGTTATCTTCCTAATTTGATCCATACAACAACCTAGTGAGGAAGGTGACTGGCCCAAGGTCACCCAGGGAGCTTTGTGGCTGAGTGGGGGGCTGTGGCCACCAACTTGGATGGAGGCTTTGCAAAGGAAAGGGGTTTAAACAAACTCGGGGAAGAGCAGGCTCTCAGTAGCTAGTAGCCACAATGACCATTACAATGACCCTCTTGGAGGCGGCATCTCCTGAATATCAGTTACCTGGATTTGCAGGTGAACAGAGTGCTCCTCATGCCCTTTTGGTGGGCTTCCCCTGATGGGCATCTGGGTGGCTCTTGCGAGGAGGACAAGATGCTAGACGGGATGGGCCTTTGGCCTGATCCAGCACGGTGTGTCTTCTGTTCTTCAAAGCAATCTTTTCTAGTCTTTAGGGGCAGTAAATTCTCTGGAGTTCAGTCTGTAAATCAAAGCAGAGGACTGTTTTATGAGGAGTCAAATCCAACCCTGTTAAGTTCAAGTGGTAGGTTTCAAGTTGTTTTTTAACTCCTTGATCTCAACAGGAAGTGGTTTTTACTCTTGCTCCACTGGTCTTTGACAATCATACGTAACTCTTTCTCTCTTTCAGACTTCAGCATTTTTCTTTTGCTGCCTGCAAAATTTTGAAGGATCTCCTTTTCCTCTTGGTGGTGTTGGGGTGTCAGAACCGGTACGGTGCAGGGAGGCAATAAAACGTCAAGAGTTTGGGGCAAAAGTTACTTAGGAGAACTAAACAAGCTTCCGTGGGACAATATTATTTCATCCGTGTCTTCCCTACCTTCGTAACTTTATGATAGCTGTTGTGTGACGATGCCATTGCAGGCTGAGGTAACACCCAGTGAATTTCATGGTTGTGTAAGGATTTGGATGCAGGTTTCCTCAGTCTGGATCCCAACTGTCTGGCGCAGAGCTTTCCAAAGTGTGTGTCATGACACATTGTGTTGGCTGCAGTGTGTAGGTGTGTATCACGAATGCTCCCTGCGCTCCTCCCGGGGCTGGAAAGAGGTTAGTTTAACCTCCGGTTTGCTAGTAAAACTGAATTACCGTGTCACAAAATGATGCATGTCTAAAAAATGTGTCCCCAACATGAAAAGTTTTGAAAGCTCTGGTCTAGAACACAGCTTTTGGGAGAAACCCCCCCACAGAATTGGACCAGCGTTTTCAATAGTGTTAGATAGATAACCAAGGTGTCAAATAGCCAGGGCTGCTGCAACAAACAGCTGTGCAAGCCTTTGGGCAGCAGAGACATGAAAGGGCATCAGAGGAGGGAGGGACAGAGGGCAGTGTTGCCCACGGCACCTCTGACTGTTAATCAAGGCACCCCAGGGTGCCATGGCACACTTGCTGAAAAGCCACTGCCTTAAACCAAGGTTGTGGTCACCAAAACGGAATGTATAGTTGCCATTTTTCCTATTTTTCATATGATGGCCTGGCTATGATTCTCAGTTAACCATCTGGCTAGTTCACTGCCAACCTTGAGCTAGGTTAAGAGCTTGGAGAACTTAAAGAAGAAAAGTCACTTGATTGAGGGACAGTCTGCATATATATTGGCCTATTCCACCCTGTTCAGGCAGAACAGAAAAAGCAATTTGGTTCCAGAAATTCATTCTGATTTTGCAGATAAAACGGAATTCTACAAAATGGGATATTAGTGTGTGAAAACAGTTCAGAGCCAATGATCCCTAGATGACTAAGATGACAGGTGCCATCCTGGCGCCCAGGCATCTTCACTTGGTTGCAAGTGGTTGAAAGCCAGGTGCAAAATGTGCCTGGCTAATTTCAAACACTGGGTCGATCTGCTTTTTCTGTCATGTTTATGAGAAGGGCATGAAGGCAGTGGTCCTCCTCAGGAGCTGATACTCACAGGTGCTTTTAGATGTGGAGGTTTTATGTAGCTAATGTGGCCAATCACTGATGGCAGACTTGGTTATCCATGAATTAGTCCACTTTTCTCTACCTTTTTAAAGCCATCACACTGAATCAAATCCTAGAGATTTCCAGCTAAGTGAATATAATTATTTCCCCACATTTAGCTTAGGCGCCGTCTTCTGAGGGACAGAGTTTCTATTAATTCAAGCCCAGTCATGTTGGCTGATTTATTTTTACTTCTTTTTTTTAAAGAGTCAGGCTAATGTGAACGTCTGCTGTGCAGCAGCTGCAAGTCGGAGGTGTTCCTGGTGACGGAAGCGGCTTAATTGCTAGTAGCTTTATCCATGTGGGAAAATGTGTGGACAAGCAATGCTCTGAGCATGTGTGGCTGCCATCTTCACAATTATGGGATTTGCTGGGTGATGATGCACCACTTTGGAGCTTCTTGGGCAATGCTTGTGTTTGCTGCTTCCAGGATAAAATCATGCTCCCAAATAGTGGATCTGAAATCCAAGAAGCAGCCTCCTCTCATGTATGCTGTGATGAACTTGGGCATAAGCAGAGACTGTGTCACCTTCCTGCCCTTTGATCTGGCCCAGATATCATTGTTGGAAGGAGTGGGTGAGTTTAATATGTAACTACTGGTGACAGCTGGGTGGAATCCTAGAATTGCAGAGTTGGAAGGGACCCCAAGAGTCATCTAGTCCAACCTCCTGCAATGCAGGAATCTTAGCAAAAACATCTATGACAGGCGGTCATCCAACTTCTGCTTAAAAACCTCCAAGGAAGGAGAGTCCATCACCTCCTGAGGAAGTCTGTGCCACTGTCAAACAGCTCTTGTTACTTTTTCCCAGGATGACAAGGAGTACTCTTCGGGTTTGGTCAGCAGCTACAAATGCCCCTAACAGATACTTCTTTCAACCCACATTGTACCAGCTTCCTTGCAAAAACATCATGGGGGACTTTGTCAAAAGCCTTACTAAAATCAAGATACGCTATGTCCACAGCATTAGGTTAGGGGAGTAAACAATCACTTCTTGTTTTTAAGCAGGAACTGTAATGTAATTGTGCCTTGTGGAGTGCTTGTATTCAGTGTTCTAGCCAGCCATGCCTTCTCTTGGGATACTCCATTCCATTACAGCTGTACCTTGGTTCTCTCAGACCAAAGCTTTGCATGAAATCACATGTGGGAGAGACTTCTCCCTGATTTGGGTGCTAGCCCATTTCCCTTCTGACCAGTGCTTTTTAAAAAAGAAAATAGGTGCCAGTACTGCATATCCTTGAGTACCCCCAGAAAAAACATTGCTTCTGACCATTCTATGTCAAGCAGCTCAACAAGTCCCTACAAGATGCAGTTGCAAGAATAATTTTTTGGGGAGCATGCAAATGTGGAAGGACCATAGCTCAGCAATAGAGCTGCTGTTTTTGCACACAGAAGACACCAGGTTCAGTCCCTGGCATCTCCCTGCCTGAAACCCTGGAGAGCTGCTGCTCGTCTGTGGACAGGACTGAGCTTGGTGGGCCAAGTGTCTGGCTTATGGATGTAGTGAGCTGCCTAATTCCATTTCTTCTTGTTGCTCTGTGGTTTCTGCCATTCCATAATGTAGATGGGCTGTTTTCTTTTGCATCTGTAGTGTGTATATGTATACATAAATAGGCAAGAGGATGCATTAAGACATGGAACCAGACCCACACAGCAGGAGAGAATGTTCATCGTACCAGTGACTGGTGGTCTGTGCATTTTGCTGCACCTGTGCTCTTTTTTTGTAGAGAAACACACATATTGAGCCCCGTCTTTTGATACTTTCACTCACACACAGTTCTGAGTATATTTTCATGGCACTGGGAGCATCAGAAACATTATGCCCTCTTCTAAGGAGTTCCTAGCTGGAAAATCATTGGTTTAATGCAGTGGTTACAAACTTCATACACCGCCTTGAGCTCCTTGGAAGAAGGTGGTATATAAATGTAATAAATAAATAAATAATACATACACGGAGAGATAAACTGTACTTTACAGAATTTTGCTGTTCTGGAAGTTGTTTTTGTTACCAAAGCAGCCTATAAACTCATGCCACCTGAAGGTTTGGAATGGACTCCTACATGTCAGAGCCTGGCTAGCTTAGCTGGTAGAGCATGAGACTCTTGCTCTCAGGGTTATGGGTTCAAGCCTCACATTGGACAAAAAGATTCCTGCATTGCAGGGGCTGGACTAGAAGTCCGCCATGGACCCATCCAACTCTACAATTCTATAATGCGTTTCATTTGATCAGAACTGCGACTCAAGACATACATCATTGACTTGGAGAGGCAGGTTGTGTTGCTACCCTTTAAACTGGATGTTCAGGTGTGAGTGTACATGAGTGTAGGTTTAGGATGGGCAGGTGTCTTACCTCCGGAAGAAAGCAAAGCTGATGTAAGAGCAAATGAGTTTTCTAAGACTGCAATTTCCCAAACCAGTCATTGTGTACATAAATCTCTTGTGTGATGATGCACCAGCATTAAAGTTTGGGGGTGGGGGAGAGCATTTGCAAGCTAACTATACACATTTTTAAAACATACTTAGCGTTGTTTTGGTGGCTGGGCTCTCTTTTTGCTTAAAAATGTGCTTCCCCAGTGTATATATTAAAAAGAGGACAGATAGCAAGCAAAGTAGTTTTTGTTTTTGGTCTGCAGATGTATAGCGATCATTGTGAGGACTGAATTTCTATGTAACACTGCAGCTTGTACAGTACTTGGTTTGGGACAATTCTTTGGGAATTGGCTCTCATGATGCTGGCAAGGTGTCCTGAATGTTTTTAAGAATTCACTATTTTCTGGGGTTGGTTGCCTGTGACAATGAAAACAGTCAGGAGATCCAATTGAGTATTCTCAGGGTATCAAACTCTGTGAAGTTTAAATTCTGTGACTGACTTAAATAGGTGGTACAAGTCTATACATGTTTCCTTGGAAGTAAGGACCACTGAACAGAGCAGGAGTTATTCCGAGGTAAGAATGCATAGGATTGCAACAGTTCTTTATTGCCAGAGGCTAGAAACTTGAATGCTAACAATCCTTTGGAAATCTCCGTAAACACAAGGGGGACTTGATAAATGTTTTTCCTAACCCCAAGCTGTCGGACCTTCTGCGCACCAGTATTTTCAGAAATTATTCCCGGCGACTGTTTTTTGCGGGCATTTCTACTTCGCGGCCGTATGGTAGCTCTGGCAACCTGTTGCCCCGGGGCCGCCCGCCTTCCTCCCGAGAGCGCGCGCTGTGGCGCTGCTCGCCTGCGTTTGTCTGGCGCGCGGCGGCGTCAGCCGGGGGTTCTCGAAGCGCGCCCCGCTGCGGCGTGTTGGCGGCGCCGCGTTCCCGGCCGGGGCCCGCGCGCGCCTGGCGCCCCACGGGCCCCTCCTTTCCTGCCGGCCGGGCGGCCGCCCTTTGCCGAGGCCGCTTTGGCCGCCACGAGCCGCGATGTAAACATTCCACAAAAGGGCTCCTGCAGCCACCCAGGTGGGCGGGGCTGCCTCTCCGCCTCCTCGAGCGACGGCTTTCTCCGCCACCAGCGGGCCTGGGGCCGTGCTTCGCCATCCAATGGGCGAACGGGAAGGGCGGGCCTTTGATTCCGATACGGAATTTTTTTTAGCCTTCTCCCCCTTCCTCCTACAACCCTCCTTTCGCATCCCCTTCCTGGGAGCCGTCGCCCAATCGAGGCAGCGGAAGCTGGCCAGCGCCGCGCGGCAATTGGCGGGGAGGCTGAGCGGCGTCAGCGCCGCCCAATGGCCGTGCGGGAGGCCGCCCCGGGGGCAGGGGAGAGGCGGGATTTCCCAAGGAACAGAGAAGCGGGCAGTGCTCGGCGGCGGCGGCCGTCCTGAGGCGGTTGGTCTGGGCAACCTGCTCCCTTGCTGCTGCCTTCGCTTCCCTTCGCCCGCTTCCCTTCGAGCGGCGCCCCCGCCGCGAGCTGCCTCGCCGCCCTGCTCGGTGTGGGGGACGCGGGGCGGGCAGACGGAGGCCTGGCTTGGCCTTCGGCTCCTGACGAGGCTCCCAGCCCCGCCGCCTGAGGAGAAAGCGGCAACGGCGGGGAGCGAGAGGCGGCGGGCGCCTTGAGCGCGAGGAGGACGGCAAGTACGAGGCGGCGGCGGCGCTGAGGTGAGCAGAAGGTGCGAGCGGCTGGGCGCGCGCACGCGCGCTGACAAGACCCGTGGCGGGCGGGCGGGCGAAGGGGAGCGTGGTGCGCGCGCAGTGTGTGGAGGGGCGTGGCTTCGCGCCTGTGTCGCGCGCGCCATCCGTTGAAAGCGGGAGAGGGAGGGAGGATGGAGGGAGTGGAAGCGATTCGTTCGGTCATCGGCACTAAGGCGGTGTCGGCCCCTCTTCTTGTTCCCGCGCCGCCAATCCTAGGCGGTTCTGGCTGCCTGGCCCGCCCCCAAGTTTCCTCTTCCCGGCCGGCTCTCTTCAGTCTCCCCCCACCCTGCTTATTCGCGATGCATTGTGGCTCCGCCCCCTCGGGGAGGGGGGCGAGGGGCGCCGCCGGGTGGGCGGGGCCTCCCTCTCTCTCTCTCTCCGGTGGCGCTTCCGCGGCCACCGGCGCCGCCTCTGTTCCCCTTCCCCCCTCGGTAGTTTCGCCTAGGGTGATGCGGCCCCTCCTGCGGGCCGTGGTCGCTGCAGTCGGGAGTTTGGGTCCTTTAAAAATAAAATAAAATCAAAAATTATCACTCTTCCTGGAATTCTGCTTCACTTTCACGACGAAGAGGAGGAGAGCTGCTTGTCTTGCAAGCCTAGCCCCGATTACTTGGGAGTAAGACCAAGAGGACTCATTGTTATTAACATTATCATTACCATTTATTAAATTTGTATACCGCCCTTCATCCGTAGATCTCGGGTAGATAAAAACACAAAATGCTTTAAGAAATAGAACAGAACAAAACAATAATCCCCCCTCCCTTCCTGCAAGCACATTTAAAAGAATATAGGATGCTAGCCAGCCAAAGGCCTTTTTGAAGAGGAACTTTTTCACCTAAGCATAATGAAAATGCCAGACGAACCTCCCTGGGGAGAACATCCCAGGAATGTCGCTATCCTGATGGCTCACTTTCACTTCAGCTCCAATGCTCAGGAATGGAAGGCAGGGAAAGCTTGAGTGGATGAGGAAGCGTGGCTAAATGAATGGATGTATTTGCTTTTTCTTCTTGTCAGTGTGGGCACAAAGCTCTTCAACATGTGGCTGGTAAAAAACCTGGCTAGCAGCTCGGGAGCGCAGGAACAGCCACCCTTTCATTCCACGTGCCTGAGAAGCAGCTGCAGGAAGTAGTAGCTGCCTGGGCACCACCTCATGGCTTTCCAGGCGAGAGCTATGGCAGTCGTAAAAGCCCCCTTTAAAGGACCTTATCCGAGGTCATCAGGGTGAAGTTGGGCTGTTGCCAGAAGAGCGGATGGTGACAGACCCTGGAGGCCCCTTGTAATGCAACCAATCACTTTGAATCCTTCCTTAATCACTCAGTTCTTACACTGATGCCTTTTGTCCTCAGATGCCCGAGTGTGAACAGAGGCAGCACATTTTGCTTTTCCAGACACTGGGTTGTGCTTAAATGGGGTTCACTGCCATTAAATATGCTCTTTAAATAGAAAGTGTGCAATTTTTAAGAGTGGCTGTTTAAAAATAATGGTGTTTGTATTGTGGAATTTAGAGAGCAGCCAGCTGGCAGTTACTTTCCTCTATTTTAGGAATGCAATTGGATATCTAGAAGAGTTGGATATAAATAATACATAACTATTAAAATGATTTTTTTAAAGTGACTGTTTTTCCCTTTGAAAAAATTGCTGTGTAAGTTTCTAGATTTCTTCAAACCTTGTGTAAATATTTTACATGTTGTGTGCAATGTTATTGAATTTAATTTATTTATTCAGTTTTTTGCTGTCATGGATACAACCATGTCTCTCCACTTGAAGTGCAGTTATAGAAATACATCATACTAGTTCTCTTAAAGGTTCCATCGTATTCTATGCTATGGTTTCAGGGCAGAGTGGTTTTGTGCTTCTTTTACAGGGATGGAGAACCTGTGGATCTCTAGGTGTTCTTAACCATGCCAACTGAGGCTAATAGGAGTTGCAGTGCAACATCTGGAGGGCCACAGGTTCTCCATCCCTGCCAAAAGCATTTTGTCATTAGTTACCATTGGTTTGGTTTTGTGGGGGATGGAGGGATAGGTCAGCATAGGGTCAGGATATTAAACTTCTCAACTCAAATCTACATACGTGTTATACTCATTCATTTTATTAAAACTGCATCTTGCTTTCTTCAAGGAGCTCAATTTAGCATACAGTTTCCCTTGTCTTTCCTTCAGAACGTCCCTATGAGGTAAGTTAGGCTGAGTGAAAACGACAAGTCCGTAGTCACCTCTTGAACTTTACAGCTGAATTGGGGTTTGAAACTGGGTCTGTCCAGTCCTGTCCTACACTCTGACCACTCCACCACACTGGCTGGGAGTAATCCGCTGGGAGGAAGCTCCACTGAGCTCAGTTGGCCTTCTGAGTAGGCACATACAGGATTGTTGGGCATAGAATATCATTTTCATGTTGACATAAGTTCTGCATAGCCATATTTTATGTTTACTTCACTTCCATGCTTGAGTGGGCTTATAACAAAGCAGTAACAATAACATAAAGTCTTAGGACCTTATAATAAAAAAATATAGGGGAGTGGTGTTATAGGCGGTTTAGATCAGGGATCATGTGAAATTACTACTGGCCGTTATGTGGTCAGTTACACAAATGGTGTGCTACAATATCACCAAAAACATACAAACATAGTTTTATTGGAAACAGGAAATAAAATTCTTACTGTATGTTGATGCTTCTGATTTGTAAATCTCATGCCTCTATCTGCATTAATGAAATCTAGAGTGGTTTGTTGCTATGAGTGATATTGATTGTAAAAGTACTTCAGTGCAGCTGCATTAATATAACAGGGTTTGTGCTTTATAAACAAACTTGCTGACTCCTAGTGCAAAAGGCTAGGATTTAGACCTCTGAATATGTACTTGTGACTTTATCATGCAGAAATCTGAAGTTCTTTACTGATAATTCATTCTCAATAGCCCTATTCAGGCAGCCTATTGCCCGGTCTATTAATCACCCAAGGGAGACTGATGGGAATGAGCATGCTAGCTTCATGCCCCCCATCCTGTCATCAACTTGTGGACGGCAACTATGAAGCTGGGGACTTCTGTATCTCTGAAAATTCACGACAATTTTTAAAAATTATTACAGTGGTGCTTTGGTTTACGAACTTAATCCATTGTGGAAGTCGGTTCTTAAACCAAAGCATTCTTAAACCAAGGCGTGCTTTCCCATAGCAGCGGGGGACTCAATTTACAAATGGAACACACTCAACAGGAAGCAAAACATGTTCTTATTCCAAAGCAAAGTTCACAAACCAAAACACCTACTTCCAGGTTTTCAGCGTTCTTAATCAAAGTTGTTCATAAACTAAGCTGTTCTTAAATCAAGGTACCACGGTATTTGGAAAAACTGTGTTCTAAAATGCATTGGGACCCACAGCCTACATAAGTTGGTTTTGTCTACTTAAAAGTAATTAGATTTTTAAAAATTAAATTAAAACTTTACATTTTAAAAATTTAAAAAATTCAGATTTTACTTCAGTATAGCCGTACAGTGGTACCTCAGTTTTCGAATGTAATCCATTCCAGAAGACCTTTCAAGTTCTGAAACGTTCAAAAACCGAAAACTCAATAGCTGACAGCTAGGCCTCAGGATCTTACACGCAGTGGAAGCTGCGTGGCATGTTCGACTTTCAAAGCGTGTTCGAAAACCAAAGCATTTACTTCTGGGTTTATGGCATTTGAAAACCGAAATATTCAGCAATGGAGACGTTCGAAAACCGAGGTACCACTGTATTCCACAGTTATAAATGAGTGAAATGGTTATAAAAAATTGGTATGTTGCCTCTTGCCTTTACTTTGGTCATATCCAAGAGGGGATAAGGTAATTGCTGATGAATTGCTTATTATCAATTTCTTCCTTCAAGGATTCCACAGTGACATTTTATCCTTTTAACAACAACCTTCTGCGGTAGCTTGCAGGGGAGATAGTGATTCTTAGACTTTCCAGTAGGCTTCACAGCTAGAGCTTCAGGATAGAACAGGGATAGGGAAACTAAGGCCCGTGGGCCGGATGTGGCCCAATTGCCTTCTCAATCAGCGTGTTTTTACATGAGTAGAATGTTTCCTTTTATTTAAAATGCATCTCTGGGTTATTTGTGGGCATAGGAATCGTTCATCCTGCCCCCCCCATATAGTCTGGCCCACCACATGGTCTGAGGGATGGTGGACCAGCCCACGGCTGAAAAAGGTTGCTGACCCCTGGGATTGAGGCTGGTTGTCTTCATACTGGGCAGAAGGTGTATTACTGCTACTGACTGCTCTCAAAACCTAGTGCAGAGTGAAAAAAGAGCCCTTTCCCCTCCTTGCTGCCCTTTGGAACTTAGGCAAATTGTGGGATCCTTCTTAGCACTGGAGCTACTCACAAGCACGCTGCGAGCAGCCATTGCGTGTCTCCTAGCCTAAGGGTGGCAAAGGATGATGCTGACTCCTCCCTTTTCTTGATTCTTTTGCCTGTGTCAGAGGACAAGATTCAGAATGTTATTTAATTTTATTATGTTTCTGTTGCGCCCTTCCTCCAAAAATCTCAGGTACACGGTTATTTTCCCGCCACCACCAACTTAATCTTAATCTTCCCAACAACCCTGTCAGAGAATTAGGTTAATGTCACCTATTGAGCTTTATATCTGAGTGGCTTGAACCTGACACTTCACCATACAGGTTTATAGCTGTTTTTCTCCCCTACGTGGCATGAAGCACATTATTTGGTGGAGGAGAGTGGCCTCTCACTTCACAGACATAGGCAAATGCAGTTGCCAGGAAGAGGGCAATCTGGCACCTGCACCTGTAAAACCCTGGTGTATATCTTTTGAGTAGGAGGACATTGCCCTTGATTAATTTGTAAATGTTTGTGCCCTTATATTTGGATCAGTCTGAAATGCCTGTTAGGGAAATGGTCATTTTAAATAATAATAATAATAATAGTTTTTATTTATACCCTGCCCTCCCCAGCCAAGGCCAGGCTCAGGGCAGCTAACAAGTAATAATAAAAACAAGCTGAATGAATACAAACTTAAAAACAAGATTAAAATACAACATTAAAATATTGAAACATTAAAATGCAGCCTCATCACAGGAGGAGAAAGGAAAAGAAAGGGGGAGGGAATCAAATTGGCTCCTAGCCAAAGGCCAGGTGGAACAACTCTGTCTTACAGGCCCTGCGGAAAGAAATCAGATCCTGCAGGGCCCTGGTCTCATGAGGCAGAGCGTTCCACCAGGCCGGAGCCAGAGTTGAAAAGGCCCTGGCTCTGGTTGAAGCTAATCTAACTTCCTTAGGGCCCGGGACCACTAGGGTGTTGCTATTTATTGACCTTGAGGCTTTCCGTGGGGCATACTGGGAGAGGGGTCCCGTACGTACGAGGGTCCTAGGCCGTGAAGGGCTTTAAAGGTCAAAAGCAGCACCTTAAATCTGACCCTGTACTCCACCGGGAGCCAGTGCAGCTGGAAAAGCAGTGGGTGAATATGCTCCCATGGCAGGGACCCTGTGAGGAGCCTGATCAGGGAGTGTGCCTCATATGTGCTACTGTACTTTGCCAGACTATGGTGTCCTCTTAAAACTGTCCTTTTCTCCTTTCCATTTCTTACATATCTTTCTTCCTGAGTAGTGGTTTGAAATCAGTGGATAAAGTTCATTCTTTCTAGTGAGTGCAAATCATATGCAATGGGGAATGGAAAAAATCTGCTTTTGGCTGATGAAAAAGGTTTGATTTGTGTAATGATGACATTTGAATTTAAGCTAATTCCACCTGCTAATTGCTGATGCTACAATTCTTTTCCATGCTAAGGTTGGGGTGAGTTGTATTGCAAATGATGCTGGATATACTATGTTGTTCTATAACTGTGTGCCTTATCTCTATCTCTACATTTTAAGTATTAGAAGTTGATATTTTTAAAATTATGGTACTAAATCTTCTGGGTGAAATTTTACTCTTTGTTGTCTTAACTAGAAATTTGTGTTGTTCCTTTGAAAAACACAGTTGGTGGTTTGTTTGTTTGCTTGCTTGGTTGCTTGCTGTTTTTCATTTTCAAGCAATTCCCAAATCCCTGTTACAAGTTTGGGATCTACTTCTGAATGGTGACTATTACAGCAGCTGTCTGACCTTGCCTAACCTCTGGGCAAATCAACAGCATGTGTTCTAATGGATGCAGAAGGAGAGAGAGAGTGCGTGTCTTGGGGAACAATACATAGGAGCATCACTTCCTATAGTTAAGTGACCTAAATCTAATTAGCACTATCAACTGACATGTATGTATCTTCAGAGTTAATGGAAGGTTATGTATGTCAATAGTTTCCTTTAGCCTCCTGAGGCTTAGACCATGCAGATTAGGACAAAATTGTTTCAGTTGCTTGAAGGGATCTGGAATGAGAAACAGGAATATTTAGCATATGCGAAGCTTAGCATTCTTAGTGTTGAGCTTGTAGGTTCTGATTATGGTGCCACTGGTGGATGAATCCTGTGAGTTCTGCTTTTGGGACAGCAGCATTTTTCTATCCCTTCCTCGGTAGCCCCTTTGCCTCTTGAAAAATTGCTCCAGAGGGTTAGGAGATTCCCCAGAGCTGCATGAGAGGTAATTCATGAACAATGCAGAATGCACTGCTACTGAATCCCAGTTCTTTTGGTGAACAAAAGGCAGCCTTTAGTTCATGGAATGGTAGTTCAACTCTCAGCCACACACTGGGCTACTTTGATGTTATTGTCGTACTGAAAAGCTTGTTTTAATTTTAAATCCCCCTATTACATTGGCTCAAATTCTCATTGGCACTTTGGTTGAAAAAGGAAAATAAAGAGGATATGCCCTTTTATTTTAAAATGTAAAGCATATCACTTTCCAGAGATAAGCCACTTTGCATTGTTGAAATGTTCAAGCGGATTATATGTAAACAAGATAAATTGGCTAAAGTGAAGACGTTTGCAGAGACCAGTACAGCACAACCAGATCATCTGGAGGAAGGTGATTATGTTTTTGTCAGCATTTGATATTTGCTCTCTCTGAACCTCCCTATGTAGGGCTCAGATAGTGGCATTCTTTTTCTCCTTAACAATTATGATCTGCACAGGAAATAATAATAACGTGTAAAGAATTCTTGACAAGACCAGTATATGTTTGAGTAGGAAGCTGTATAATAGTAAATTTTCATTTATACCCCGCCCTCCCGGCCAGAGCCAGGCTCAGGGCGGCTAACACCAGTAAAATTACAATAAAAACGGGGGGGGGGACGCAACAATTTAAAATACAGGTTAAAAATACAATTTAAAATGCAGCTTCATTTTAATAATAGCCCATAGATCAAAACCATAAGGGGAGGGAAACATAAGGGTCAGACTGAGTCCAAACCAAAAGCTAGGCGGAACAGCTGTCTTGCAGGCCCTGCGGAAAGATGTCAAGTCCAGCAGGGCCCTAGTCTCTTGTGACAGAGTGTTCCACCGAGTTGGGGCCAGGACTGAAAAGGTCCTGGCCCTAGTTGAGCCCAATCTAACCACCTTGCGACTTAGGACCTCCAAAATGTTGTCATTTGTGGACCTTAAGGTCCTCTGCGGGGCATACCAGAAGAGGCGGTCCTGTAGGTCAAAACCAGCACCCTGTACACCACCGGGAGCCAGTGCAGTTGGTAAAGCACTGGATGAATGTGATCCCATGGAAAGGACTCCGTAAGGAGCCTCACCACAGCATTCTGCACCCACTGGAGTTTCTGGGTCAGCTTCAAGGGCAGCCCCGCGTAGGGTGAGTTACAATAATCAAGCCTGGAGGTGACCGTCACATGGATCACTGTGGCCAGATCAGGGCAAGAAAGGTAAGGGACCAATGCTTAATACGGCGGAGATGGGAAAATGCCACCTTTGCTGTGGCCGCAACCTGCGCCGCCATGGAAAGGGAGGCATCGAAGGTTACACCCAATCTCTTGACAGAAGGCACTGGTACTAATTGAGCCCCCGCAAGAGATGGGAGTTGGCCCCCCAACCCCATGTCGTCCCGACCCATCCAGAGGACTTCCGTCTTTGAAGGATTTAACTTCAACTGGCTCCCATGCAGCTTATCCAGCCACAGCTTCCAAGCATCAGGTCAGTGTGTCCGGGGCCGAGTCAGGGTGGCTGTCCATCAACAGATAAAGCTGGGTGTTATCAGCATATTGATGACAACCCAGCCCAAAGCTCCGGACAATCTAGGCAAGGGGCACATAAAGATATTGAAAAGCATCGGGGAAAGGATTGCACCCTGTGGGACTCCACACACCAAGGAGTGCCGCGGTAACAACTCCCTTCCTAGCGCCACCCTCTGTCCCTGACCTGAGATAAAGGAGCGCAGCCATTTTCGGACTGTGCTCTGAATCTCCATGTTGGCAAGGCGGTGATCCAAAAGTTTGTGATCGACCATGTCGAAGGCTGCTGACAGGTCTTAAGAGAATCAGCAGTCCTGACCCGCCTCAATCCAGCTATTTACGGAGATCATCTGTTAGGGCAACCAAAGCCGTCTCGGTCCTGTAACCAGGGCGAAAGCTGGACTGAAATGGGTCCAGAGCCGATGTTTCATCCAGAAACCTACCAAACTGTTCAGCAACC
Organism: Podarcis filfolensis; assembly: GCF_964270895.1. Lineage (NCBI taxonomy): Eukaryota > Metazoa > Chordata > Lepidosauria > Squamata > Lacertidae > Podarcis > Podarcis filfolensis. The sequence goes on from NC_139616.1 coordinate 508,478, forward strand.
ACTCTCTCTTTTTTTAAAAAAAAGATATTTATTGAAGTTTTCAAAAACTAGAGAAAAAACAAAAGAGAAATTAAAAAAAACCAAAACACATAGAATTTACATTCCTTACTTTCAATAACATATTTCCCTGACTTCCCCACACCTCCCCTTCTTGTATTCCAGTTCCAATTTTTAGTTCAGCAAGTTCTTATCCCCAAATTTTACCTTATTATATTCAATTCATTTTAGTTAACCAATTTTAACATAAACCTCAGTCTTTATACATCAGTACTTATTCTTAAAATCTTTTTCTAAGGTCGACCCCAATTCCCTTCCACAAATTCCCCATTTTTATATAAGTAGCAAAACAGAATAAAAAGAAACAAAGTATAGTTGTACACCCTTTGGATTCCCAAAGCCCCACCCCCCGCCTTTCCCGGTTTCGAACCCCAACAAATGTCCATCAGTCTATCTGCTGTCAGCCCGGTGACCTCACGTCCGAGGCTCTTAATTCTCTCTCAATTCCTCCCTGCCGGTTTTTTTTGATAGTCCTTTGTATTGGACACCAAATCTCGGAGAAGCTCTGTCCCAATAAGGTCCATGTTTCTTCCAGCCAGACCTCCATATTTAAAAGTGTAGCCCAAATCTTGTTTCTTACTTCTTTTAAGTCCAAATGTCCCAAAAACTCCAGCTTCCACTTTAGTCAAGTTTGTAATCCATAGGTCTTCAGATCTCCACATGAGGAGATCTCTCCATTCTTCATTCTTCAATTCAAACCAGATTTTCATCATCCCGTTCTTATTTTCCTTTATATCCATCTTAACAGGCCTCTGGCTCTCCTTAATCATATGCGGCATTGTAGCTCCTCCTTCCTTTCCCTCCAAATCATCATATATCTCTTTCCCCACTTTCTCAAATTTCTCAGGTTTCTTTTCTTGTTCAGCTGCAGAGATTTTTAGTTCAGCTACAACAACTTTTTGTTCAGATGCAAAGACTTGAGTTAAGTCCCTTCCAGATTCAGTAAGTTTATTTACTGTTTCATTCAATGTTGTGACATTTGTAGCCAAAACATTACTTTGTTCTTGTAACTTTCCCAAGAGAAAGAAAACCCTCTCCAGTTCAGTCAGTATTTTTCCACTTGCAGCCATTCTTGTAATGTCCCTGAACCCCCTCTAGAGGAGTTCTGGTTACTTAGTATTCCTTCCAGTTCCAACCCAAAAGTCAAATTAGCTTTTTCTTCTTTGTTTTCAACAATTTATTACCAGATTGTAACAAATATAACCAGCAAAGACAACAGAAACAAAGTTCTCTCTCTCTTTTTTTCCCCAGCTTTGACAGCTAGTTTGACAGCTGTCAAAATCTTCTATGTCTCTTCAACAGGCTTTCTCACGGATCGCTCCTGGGTCCTGGGGGGGGGGTGACAGTTCCGCTCTCAAAGTTAACTCTTATCCTCCAGCAAAATCACTTATACTGCCAAAACGTGAAATTAATTGCTTTTATCCACTAAGGAAGAAGGTGTTCTCTCAACCTTAGTTATCTAGTCCTTGCTTTAAGATGTTTACAAGGCGGGGAGACAGACTTCCTCTTTGCGCCTTCCCCGATCGTGCCTAATCCAAAAGAAAAATTTTCCCTCTTATAAGTCCAATTTCCGTATTACTCACGGGTTGTTACTTTTAGTCCAAATGTTCAAAGGAAGAAGTCAGCGCTCTCTGACCATGGCATGCGGCTTCACTCTGTAGGGGAAGCAGTCGACTCTCAGCACCGCGCCGCTCCCCGTCCCCCGTTCCGAAGCCTTTAAAAAGGCTCCTTCGCGGGTTGGGGGGCGCAAATGGTGCCCGCCGAGTCACCAGGTCCACAGGCTTCAGCGCCTGTGGTTTCTGAGGGTCCCCGCGTCGCCACCGCGGCAGGACCCGTCCCCTACTGAGCCGATTCCCTCCGGAACTCGGAGGGAATCCACCATTAGGCGATGGCGCTAACCCGGAAGTCCGGCAACCACTCTCTCAATTACCAGGTACGGAAGATTCAAAACCAGGCGGTAATTGGATAGATCTAAAGGATCTAGAGATGTTTTCTTTAAGAGCGGATGCAACACTGCTTCCTTCAACTCCCCTGGGAAAGTCCCCTGATTGGGACTGATTGATGATCTCACCCCAGGTGGGCCCGCACCTCGTCTGGACATGCTCTAATCAGCCAGGATGGGCACAGGGCAAGTGGTGGGCCTTCCAGCTCGAAGGAATATGTCTACATCGGCAGGGAGTATCCGATCAAAGTGGTCCAATACTGGACCTGGGGACAGTCGAGGGGCCTCCAGTTCTGTTACTGTATCCAAATTGACAGGGAGGTCACGGTGGAGCAGCAAGACTTTCTCTGCAAAAAAGCTCGCAAATGCCTCACAGCTATGGGTCAAATTCGTATTTATATTTGGGTGTTCCTCTAGGGTTGTTAAAGACCTAATTATTCTAAAAAGTTGCGCCTGGCGAGAGCTAGTGGATGGAAGCTGAGAAGTAAAACGTCTTTGCAGCTTTCACTGCCATCTCATAGGCTTTCATAAACGTCCTATAAGATGTTCTTGAGGCTCTGTCGCGAGCACGCCGCCATACTCGCTCTAGCCGTCTGAGGTCCCGCTTCATTTTCCGGAGCTCCTCGGTAAACCAGGGGGTTTCAGCGGGGTCACAGAGGGCGCTTAGGTGTGAACTCATTGATGGCCACCAAGAGCCAGTTATTCTAGTTCTCAACAAGCTCGTCTAGTGAGCCGCTGGGGGAGCAGGGTCCCGCAAGGCCTGACGAAATCCATCAGGATCCATCAGTTTTCGCGGCTGAGCCCAAATAGGCTCACGACTCAAGCGGGGTGGGGGCGGGAAGTCAATCCTGGCTTTCAGAGCATAGTGATCAGACCATGGCACTTCCACAAGTCAGGACGTGATCACATCTATACCCGCACCAAAAATCAAATCCAGCGTGTGGCCTGTTGGTGTGGGACCCAAAACAAACTGGGAGAGCCCTAGTGTCGCCATGGAAGACACCAGGTCCAGAGCCCGTGAGGAGGGGGGTGGCATCAGTATGGACGTTGAAGTCACCCAAAACCAGTAGGTTAAGGAACTTCAAGGCCCAGCCTGCTGCCACATCCAACAGGCCTGACAGGGTGGCTGCTGGTGTGCTAGGTGGTCGGTACACCAGCCAGACAGCCAAGCTCTCCTTGGTGCCCCACACTAGGCCAACACATTCAATGCTGGAGATTGGAGGTGATGGTACAGCCCTGAAAGAGCGATTCTCCCGGATTAACAACGCTACCCCTCCCCCCCCGACCCACAGTCCGCGATTGGTGGAGGACGGAGAAACCTGGTGGTGTCATCTCATGCAAGGTGACTACTTCACCTTCGCACACCCAGGTCTCCGTCACGCACACCACGTCAACCCCTTGCGAGATAAAGAAGTCTCGCAAGGTGGCGGTTTTATTACCTATGGCCAATGACGGAAGTGGGTAATCCCTGCTCACCCTACCCACGTCCCTTGGGATGGGGCATAGATTGGAAGGGGTTCGAGGATCACTGCATCTCAAAACCCTTCGCCGATAATATCTACCCCCCACCGCCATTCCTCCCATGCCCTTCGATGGTGGCAATCCCAGCCCCCACGCTAGCCTCCCCTGTAAAGAAATGATATCCCCTCACTGACATAACATCCCTGGACCAAGTCTCCCAAATCGAAAAGGTATGATATTGAGAACTGCAGGTATGAACTGCAGAGCTTGATCAAAGTCAATATGACTTGCAGAGCTTGATCAAATGAAGTTCTAGTAGAATAGACAATTCCAGTAGAACTCCAATAGACAAGAATCAAATAAATATATTCCATAACGGAGTGAATATTGTCTCTAATTTTTGTCATTTAGGGAGATTGTGTAGAAAGAAAAACAAACGTTCATAAATATTTTCAAGAGGAAAATTAATTATGGAAACTGAAATCTCCATTGTGGAAAGCTTTTAAAAAATAGGGTAGAATACAGTGGTACCTCGGGTTAAATACACTTCAGGTTACATACGCTTCAGGTTACAGACTCCGCTAATCCAGAAATAGTGCTTCAGGTCAAGAACTTTGCTTCAGGATGAGAACAGAAATCATGCTCTGGCGGTGCAGCGGTACCAGGAGACCCCATTAGCTAAAGTGGTGCTTCAGGTTAAGAACAGTTTCAGGTTAAGAACGGACCTCCGGAACGGATTAAGTACTTAACCCAAGGTACCACTGTATGTTATTTCTGATGACTTATTTAATCATCATCCATAGGTTAGGCAACAAACTGGAGGATCTCTGGTTTTTGTGGTTCTGCCTTGCACATGATACACATCCCATCATTTTTGGGGACAGATTTGTTGCAGAAGGCAAGATATTAAAAGATGGACATCATCACTGTGTTTTATGTCCACCACTTCCTTTCTGTGCTGGCTGGGCCTGATGTTGCCCAAACCATCCAGAGGGCACCAGTTTGGGGAAGATTCCTTTCAAGTGTCACTCAACAGAACTGATATGTTGACTCACTGATATAATAGCTCACAACCATGAATGAGCCTTTTTATTGCCTTTCTGAAATACCATGAAATATTAGGTAGCCTTAGAGCACCCTTGCAAATAATTCTTAAAAGGTGCAAAGCTATCATATTTAACTTGTCATTAGTGGCTTTAAGGGCAAAAAAACTAAAAGCACCCAGCTTTTGTAAAAACATCTCTACTTTGTTACCTGAGTGTATGTATAGCTGAAGTGGCTCGTGTAGCACAGTTATTGAATGGGGAAGCCTGGGACATTCCCAGTTGGTGGAACCCTCTTAGGTGGTCTTAGGCAAGCCAACATTCTCTTCACCTCAGCCCCACATCTCCCATATGAGAAGACTGGCATTTGCCTACCTTACAGGATTGTGGTAAGGATCAGGGAGGTAATGCATGTGAAGCTCTTTGAAATGAAGCTGCATTATTCTGCAAGCCTGCCTTAAACTGCCTAAATGATCCACAGGTGACACCTGGGGTATGATAAGGGGGAGAATTTAGATCCCTGGAGTGAACTATTGTATGGCATTGCTCTTGTTGTGAAAAGGATGTCACAGTCAACATTCAGCATTCACATTGTTGGAAAAAGTAGCTAGGAGACAGCTCCAAGTATCCACTACTGCAGTCCAGTTGGGCCTCTGGCCCTAACCTTTATCTTTGTATGGCTATTTTTGTTTTTTTAATTTGTCGCATTCTCCTCTTTTTCTTCATTTTCCTTTTCAAAGTTTTTGTCTGGATAACAATTCATTCCTCACTGATGTTTATAAGTGGCCACATAATCTGGTCATCCTTGGGAAGAAACAATCTCATTTAGACTAGCAGGTAAGGGAGGTGTAAAAAAAAGTTGGTCCTCTGTGCCTTTCAGAGCCAGAATGGCTAGCTGGGCATCATGTGGATAGCAGACTACAATGGTTCTGTGGACTAGTTGCCTTGTGAACATATTTTCCTTTTCCCAGGCAACCAGTGTTCGAAATTAACCAGTTGCCAGTCGCTTTCTGCAACTCAGGAGTGCTCCCTTGTGGCCAAGTTGAGATTTGCAGTCACATGGTTTGCACATGGTGCAGAGAACTCTTCTGGCTGGGCAGGAGATGCCTTCCAGGACGCTTGTTGATGTCTTTTCCATTGTTGTACAATTTGCATAAGAAGCTCTTTCACACAGTTAAATAGATTGCTTCTCTTGGGGGGGGCAGAAAGGGAGAGCTGGCCGATCCCACCCCTTCAGCCTTTCTGTGAGACTGCAAGTTATGGACAGTTAAATAGGTTTTACTCAGGGCCTTAGAAAAAAGGTGCCATGAAGCTGTTAAAGCAAGTGCCACGCTTTTAACCAGTGCCTTTTTTCTAGGGGGGGAAAGGTGCTTGTACTGCATACCCTTGACAGAAAAAGGACTGGTTTTTATTGTGGGGCTTCTGCTGCTGATTCCTGAGCTGGCTGATTATTTAAGGAGTTTCTAATGGTGATCTTGCTTCTCAGAAGTGAAATGACTCTAGCAGTTAAGCAGTGCCTCTTTAATTGCTTTGCCTTTCATTTTTTCCCATAATAATATTTTTGCTGGCTCGCTTGGAAGGTTTGCCCCCTTTATTTGGATTCTGCTGCATCATTTTCTTTTCTAGGAATGCATATTGAGCATGGGGGTGGGGAGAGCAGAGCTGGCCTAAGGAAGGTGGGCCCCCTCTACACGGCCAGGTTGTGTTGGGGAAGGGGGATAAGGGGGTGGAGGGGGAAGCTTCACCTGACACAGGGAGAATAGGAGGAGTAGGCGGCAACTGGAGCACTCCTGGAGCTGCCTTGTGGGGCGAGAGGGTTACAGGGTTCTTTGGAGCTGCGGTAGCACTGACACCAATGTTTGGAAGCTGCAGGAGCTGCTTAAGAAGTTGGAGCAGCAAAACGAGCAGCTAGGTCTGCATTTGCAGCGCTGGTGGGGCTCCAGGCAACAGCCCCCAAAGGCTCCTCGGCAGCATCCCCAGCAGAGCAATCTCGGGTGTCTGCACCCTCTTGCTGCAACCGTCCGCATCCCGCTGTTGCCTGTCACCACAAGGAGCAGCCCTCTACTTCCAGGGCTCAAAAGTCACTGCCTTGGCCCCAACAAAACTGGACCCAGGTGGCCTTTGCGGAGCTGCTAAAGCCCAGTGAGCTGGACTGGCTGGCTGGATGTGGGGAATCACTTGGCTTGTGCAGCACTTCTGGTGCCATGTTACCCTGCGGACCAGGTGATTCGCAGAGCAGTGCAGCAGCAAAAGAGGCGTATCTTTTGGTGCGCTGCTGCCCCGCAGACCAACTGACTGACGTGGCATTGCAGCTACACCAGTCAGGTGGAAATGTTAGGCACCAAACATGGCGCCTGGACATCTCCACTGACTCGTTAAAGGCCGGTTGTCAGTCGCAAAATGTAACCAGCGCCTGGCTAATTTTGAACGCTGAGTCCAAGTAGAATAAATATTCTTATATCTTGAAATAGATATGAGAACCATTTTTGTCTTGTTCTTGGTTCTGGTCCTGTGACAGTGAGTGAGATTTACCTGCTTTTTGAACCCAACTCTGCAGCATGAGGCAGAACGCCTTTCTATTCCTTCCTGGAGATGAGTTAGCAAAGTTTGCTGATGACACCAAGTTGTTCAGGGTAGTTTTGAACAAAAAGAGGCTGTAAATCGCTCCAAAGGGATCTCTGCAAACTGGGTGAATGAGTATTAAAATGATAAATCTGATGCAGTGTTAATAAGTGTAAGGGGATGCACGCAAGGGGCAACATATCCTAACATTACATATATGCTATTGAGGGCTGAGCTGGTGGTGCCCTACCATTATAGGGTCATAGGGCCCAATGAAGATGTTGACCCAGGTTGTGGCAGCGGTAAAAATGGGGAATTATATTTTTGGGATCATCAGGGAAAGGATTGGAAACAGAACTGGAAATATCACAATGGCCTTATACAAGCCTATGGTGCAGCTGCACTTGAAATATTGTGTACAATCCTGGTTACCACAACTCTTAAAGGATATTATGATGCTGGAATTCAAATCCTCACTCAGCCATGAAATTCACTAGTTGTTATTGTCCCACACGTGCCTAAATTTCAGTCCCACTGTGCTCTCTTTATGATCTGTTTTGCTATGGCTCCTAGCTTTTATATCTCAGTTTCTAACACTGCAGACAACCCTTGTGAAGTAGATTAATATTTGCAAACAAAAACACTTAAGGAAACTTTTAAAAAGCAGGTTAACCTGAGAAATAGGTTAGGCTAAAAGAGTGGTCTGCCAAAGGCCATTCAGAAGAACTTTGCTAACTCAGCTTGGATTGAAACTGGTCTTTCTTCCGGTGGGGTGGGGTGGGGGTGGATTAGGATCCGCACAAGCAGATATGGTAGCATTTATCTTGTATATGGTGCTTTAGTTCTATAGTTTGGCATAACTGCACTCATGAAGCCATCCAGTTTCTGTCAAGTTTATCATGATACATTTAAGGTGAAACTAAAATGTAATGTTTGTCCACCTATAAATCTTCAGTCTAGTCACATTATACCCTCTAAACTCGTGTTTCCCAAACTTTGGTCTCCAGCTGTGTTGGGACTACAATTCCCAGCAACCCTGACCCCACTGGTCCTGCTCGTGAGAGATGATGAGAGTTGTAGTCTAAAAACAGCTGAGACCCAAGTTTGGGAAACACTGCTCTAAATTCCTACAAAGAGCAGCCTTTGTTTAAATGCATAACTAGAATCTTTGTTGTTTTGTCTCCTTGATTTTGAAATACAATTTTTACTGTTAAGGTTGACAATTCGTTGCTTCTATTTGTCCATTCCTCTTTCTAACAGGTTTTATAGTGCTTTCCTGAGCATGAATTCAGAATGAAGCGGCGATTGGATGAACAGGAGTCACCTGTGTACGCGTCACAGCAGAGACGTATCGCCAGCAACACAGAACCATTCCAACACCAGCATCGTGTTCTTGCTCCAGCACCTCCTGTATATGAATCTGTTTCGGAGACCATGCAATCTGCTACTGGGATACAGTACTCTGTAACACCCAGCTACCAGGTAGAATTGCTGTCATGTTTTTTAACCTTATGTCCTCTCAGGAAGTTCATCAATCTTCATTGCTCTGTGGGCAAACAATAACATAACAATAAAGAGCATGTTTTCTCTCTCCTCCACCTCCCAGTGTGTGAGACTCGAGCCTCCTTCCCTTGGAAATAGATACAGTCTTGAGGCCCATCATTTAACAGTGCAATCCTCAGCATGTTCGTTTGGAAGTAAATCTCTTGGTCAAGCTGGTACTGTCAGTAATGGGGATGGGTGTATCAGTTTAAATAGGTGAGAGGGTTCTAGCCATGCTCCTCCTGTGCCCAACTGTGGGGACTCTGCACAGGGATGCACCATTGTTGTTCAGACATGTCACTCCAGGCCAGGCTTAGCTTTCTCAAAGGAGCACTTGAAAGCAAAGCTCTAGGCTGGACAACCAAAGATGCTTCAGCAATATGAGTTCATTTTTTGCCACAGATGTTGCTTTGATGGAAGTTATTTGGAGTCATCATTCCCAGGTGACCTCCAGAGCAATTGTTTGGAGATACCCATGCTGGCATAAGGCTTAACTCTAGTGGCTTGTCTTTATTCTCTCCTTTCCAGGTGTCCACTGTGCCACAGAGCTCCAGCAGTCATGGGCCCACTCTCGCAACTGCCCATAGTGGGCATCACCATCCCAACCCACCCCAGCCTCATGGCAGCCAAGTGGTGCAGAGTCATGCTCACCCAACTCCCCCTGCACCACCAGTGCAGGGGCAGCAACAGTTCCAGAGGCTGAAGGTAAGGTCTGAGGTAGATTAACTTGGTTTCATTTAACCTTTCTTCAGAGAAGCACAGACTGCTTGGGGAAATGAGAAAGTTACGCTGTTAGCTCAAGTGGATATCCACTTACTTGATTGCAAGTTGCTTTGGGTTGCCGTTGGCAACATAAAACAATTAACATATTGTATAAAAATGTAAAATAAAGTGTTGTATGGCTGCGGGCTTTTAGAACTTTTAGGTCAGGGGTCAGCAAACTTTTTCAGCAGGGGGCTGGTCACTGTCCCTTAGACCTTGTGGGGGGCCGGACTGTATTTTGAGGGGGGAAATGAACGAATTCCCATGGCCCAAAAATAACCCAGAGATGCATTTTAAATAAAAGCACACATTCTACTCATGTAAAAACACGCTGATTCCTGGACCGTCCGTGGGCCAGATTTAGAAGGCAATTGGGCCGGATCTGGGCCCCGGGCCTTAGTTTGCCTACCCATGAAGTAGGAGAATCCTGGTTTTATCTAGGGGATGGTATGCAGTTTTTGTATGAGTCTTTGCTAGCAGCTTTTGGAATAACTAATCAAGGTTTGTTTTTGTGCCTTGCTGCAAACCTGACCAGATAAGCTATAGTGGTGTACATTGAGGAATAGCAGAAATAAGATACATACCCTGTTTTATCAATAGTTTAGTAACACTGAAGAACTTGAACTGTACTGTTATGGTTTTCTCTCTTCTTCTTACATTGATGTTAATCTAACTGCATGGATCTCATATCTTGGGTGTTAAAGGCTTTCTTTCCCACTGCCACCCCTACATAAAGGTCAGCAACAGAGGGGGAGGCAGAAGTCAAACAGCATTTAAGTCAGTGATGGAGGGGCTGTGACACTCCCTCCCCCAAGCTCTTGTTGGACTCCAGTTCACATCAGCCTTAGTCACCACACTAGTGGTCAGGCATAATGGGAGTTGTATGTCAGAAACAATTGGATGGCCACAGGTTCCCAATCTTTTGGTTAAGGCCACTTGCTGTCCCACTAAAATTTTGTGCAGGCCTAGGACGTTTTGATTTCTTGCGTGTTCACCTGGACAAATTATTGTATTTATATACCACATTTTTCTTTCAACAAGCTCAAGGTGGTGTACATGGTTTTCTGCCTCCCTATTTCACCCTCACAACAACCCTGTGAGGTAGGTTAGGTTAGGTTAGGAGATGGTGTTGGGCCCAAGGTCTCCCAGGGAGCTTTATGGTTGTCCTTGGCCAAGGAGGGCATGTCCCTGACAAGGGGATGTGTGAACTCTGATAGCCTCTGATCATCTCTTCTATAGGTTGTTTTGTTATGCTGTATTCAATACTAGTCCTACTCAAAGTAAACCCTCTGAAATTAATGAACTTAAGACAGTTCTTTTCATTAACTTTTATTCTGAGTAAGGCTGACTTTACATACATCCTATTTCTTATATGTATGTAAATATCTACTTTTGGGGGGTGTTTCTTTGTCCTGTACTTGTTTTCTGCTGCAGCATGTGCTGTTGCCACTGTCAGGCTCAGTGAGTATTACTTTGTGAAAGTATCTCTGGTATAGCTCTTGGCTGTGGCCAAGAAATGGCCTGCGGGGGGCGGGGAGAGAAGCCCTCTGAGGCGTGTTTCTCCATTTTTTAAAAGGAATTTGCCAACCAGCAATTGTGCCTTGGTTGTCGAACAAAAAAGTGAACAAAAGTTTCTATCATTGAACTCAGGAAAACTGTTACGTAAGTCTGAGGAAAGAGCACATGCATAGCCCAGCTGTTGCAGAAAAAAAAACTTTTTAAAAAATAGGTTTTCACTCAGGCTGAAATATTGCTTAAATAACCAGCCTGAAGAGTGGCTGTGGTACAGTATATTGTTTTTCTGCACAGCACCCTGCTTATGAAGGGTTTGCAATTTCAGGCTTGTCCACTAGACATTTGTTTAAAAGCCTGCTTGGGAGCCCTGGATCCATCACTCTTCTGGGCGCTCTTATCCAACCCTTTGTAATTTGTAAATTTCCCCGGAAAGCAAAAGCAAAATGCACATCACAAAACGGCCACACCGATCACAACGTAAAACAAGAAAGTAGTGTCAGGTCCCTTACTGTGCCCCTCCTTGGAACTTTGCCTTGGGCTGCAGTAGCACTATTCACTTCTTGAGAGGACTGTTGTGTTGCATGACAAGAGATGTGAAGCTCCAGAAAGGCCACCCCCCCCAAAAAAAAAAAAATTGTAGAAGTGTGGGACAGACTATTCTCCTCCACTCTTCCCAGTTCTCTGTTTTCCCCCAGGCCTTTATATCTCTTATGTACGGCTGGGCTTCACAGAAGAGAGAGCTATACACAGTGCAGAATTGCTTTCTGGTGGAAGAATAAGTTTTGCTTAACTGCTTTTTTGTATCTCAGGGGTTGCATTCCCTGTGCATGTGCAAGAATGGAGATAAAATGGTGACAGAAAGACATGTTCCTAAGTTGCTTTTGTTGGTCCTAGGTGGAAGATGCCCTCTCCTACCTTGACCAAGTGAAGCTGCAATTTGGCAGCCAGCCTCAAGTCTACAACGACTTCTTGGACATCATGAAGGAGTTTAAATCTCAAAGGTGCGAACCTGCTGTGTGCTTTATTTTAACAGATGCTTCTTTGGGCCATGTAGTATTTCACTAGTAAGGTCAAAATCAAATACCTGACAATATCACACATTTGAATCTTTCCCTTTGTCTGCCCTAAATTCACCACAGTCCTATCTTGCCTACTGTTTTTTTCTTGTGCTTGTTTTCATAATTCTGCTCGCAGCCAAACTTCCTTTTTTAGCCCCTGATCTGGTTAGAACCCCTCATGCCTAACACCCCCATCTATAGTGGGCCCCAAAAAAGCAAAGTTTGCTCTTAAGTATGCCTTATCCAAGGTCCAAATCATAGTCTGGATGGGCTTGATATAGCAAAGTTGCTGAAACTGGTAGGGCCTGAGCATGCTTAGTGTCTTGATAGGAGGCTGTCTGAATACATAGGAAGAGAATCAATAGCAGCCATAGGAAAACACAAGTAAAATGTGAAAAAGTGGCTGCATCACTAGATATGGTTCTCAATGTATTTTGAGAAAACTCCTCTTTCAGGGAGAGGCTTTTATGCTTCATGTTCACTTCTGCAGCTGCCTTTTTTGCTTTTGAAGACTCACTTGGAACCTGTCTCATCGACTTCCACTGTGGAAGAAATGCACGTAACAAAATTAAGAAGTCCATGATTTACTTTCTGATGTTGCACTTTAAAAAGAAAAAAAATGAATTTTTATTAGATTTTTTAATATACCCAAAGAAAAATAAAGCAAACAGGAGTTGCCAAAGTATCAAAATAAAAAGGAAATGATAAATACTACCAACAGCCACTTAACTTGTCATTGCAGATTTGATACTTGTATAAAGATTGTTTCTTGGGGGAAGGGGAAAGAAGTAGGTGCTTTTGGGGGGCAGAAAAAGAAAATACAATCCCTGAGAACTCTTCTTTCTCACCCCCTCCCCCATGAGATTTAGAATCTTGAGTTTTAGCAATAGATTATCAGACAAACTTGTCCTGTTCACCTTTTTGCTTATTGTGAAATGCCCATGCCTATATATTTTCTTTATTTATATTAAATATTATCTGCCTTTCATTAAAAAAATTCCAAAGTGTTAATAAAATCAATTCATAAAACAAATAAATTCAATTTGTAACCAGCAAATAAGCATTAAAAATAAAGCTAAAAACAGAACAAACAATTCCAAAACCCATCTACAGTATAAATGCCTGGACAAATAGGACGGTCTTCATCAGGCTCTGACAGCTTGTGATATCATGCCAGGTGGGCCTCCTGATGAGGGGCATTCCACAGTTGAGGTGACACCATAGGTAAGGCGCTCTTCTTTATAGAAGCATGACATATTTCTGCTAAAGAGGGTAGTTGAAGCAGAACCATTCCAGAAGTTCTTCAGGCGTGGGCAGGCTGGAAAGGAAAGAGGTGCTTGTTCAAGAATTTGGTTACTTTTATTTCCCCAAGCAGCATGTTTTGTTGGCAGCTTGCCTGCCTTATTTTCTGCTAGTAGCTATAATGGGGGATGTGTGTTAACAGCATTCTCTAAATGTAGTGCTATGCATGTCTGAAATGTGTCAAATCCACAGAGGAGACCTGATCTCTCTCTTCCTCCTTGTCTTTTGATTTCACAGCATTGATACTCCAGGAGTGATTAGCCGGGTGTCTCAGCTGTTCAAAGGCCATCCTGATTTGATTATGGGTTTCAACACTTTCTTGCCTCCTGGCTACAAAATTGAAGTGCAGACTAATGACATGGTGAATGTAACGACACCAGGGCAGGTTCATCAGATCCCGACCCACGGCCTCCAGCCCCAGCCTCAGCCCCAGCCCCAGCCCCAGCATCAGTCTCAGCCATCAGCACAGTCTGCCCCAGCCCCAGCACAGCCAGCACCACAGCCGACACCTGCCAAGATCAGCAAGGTAACCTCAAATGAAACAGGTAGTCTCTAGCTTAGAAGTAGGGACACCTGTGGTTTCCAGACAGAGAAAGCCCTCTCAAGGGACAAAGTGAGGTTGATTTGGGGTTTTGTCAAGGAGGCATGTTGCCAAAGTGGAGAGTCAGAGACAGATATCTGACCTTTGGGGCACAATCTGTGCAAGAATCACTGCACGAGCACAATATCTGTTTGGAATTTCCCTCTTCAGACACAAAAATTTCTGGGCCAACCAAGCTTCTGCAGCTCTGTTTTGTTAGCATACCATAGTTGGTGTTGTGTAAATGATCTAGCTAGGTGGATTCACAAGGGAATAGCACTGCCTTTGGGAAAGGAGTTGAAGTAGATGAGCGTCTCGTTCCTTTCATCTCTATATTGCTGCATGGTTATTCTGGGCAAGCTCTGTATCATCCTGAGGTAATAATATGTTTTGCCGTTTGTTTTGCTTTTGAGCATAGTCAAGCAGCACTCTGGAGGGCTAACTAAGGGCTCACTCAATACGTGGCTGTTCAGGAACCAGTGTAACCCAGTGTCTGCTTTTCATTCCCAGCCATCCCAGCTACAGACACATACACCAACCAGCCAGCAGACTCCCCCAATCCCCTATGCATCCCCTCGCTCTCCACCAGTCCAGCCCCATGCACCTGTGACAATCTCTCTTGGATCCACACCATCCCTCCAGAATAACCAGCCGGTTGAGTTTAATCATGCAATCAACTACGTCAATAAGATCAAGAATCGTTTCCAGGGACAGCCAGACATTTACAAGGCTTTCTTGGAGATCCTCCATACCTATCAGGTGAGTGGGCAACTGCACAAGTCTTAATGACACCCTTTTCCTTTTCAATATTCACTTTTATATAGAAGAAAAGAGTGGCTTGTCAAGCAAAGCAGGAAAAGGTGATTACTGGGTGCAGTGCTATTTTTCTAGAAAAAGAGGTACCGGAACTCACCCTGAACACAGTGCTATTTTTCGAGAAAAAGAGGTACCGGAACTCACCCTGAACGCGCCCACCTGAGAGGTGCCAGAACTCAGTTCCGGCAAGTTCTGCCTAAAAAAAGTCCTGACTGGGTGAAGCATAACAAGTAGTAAATCCCCAGCCAGTTGACACCAGCTCAGTTTTGCTTCAAACCTACCTGCTTCAAACCTTCAAGCTTGCAAAAATATATCATTTGCCGGATAATAAATGTTGGAAATGTAAAGAAAATGAAGGTACGTTCTTTCACCTTTGGTGGACGTGCCCAAAGATTAAGGCTTTCTGGGAGATGATATATAATGAAATGAAAAAGGTATTTAAATATACCTTCCTGAAGAAACCAGAGGCCTTTCTCCTGGGTATAGTCGGCCAATTGGTGCCAAAGAAGGATAGAACTTTCTTTATGTATGCAACAACAGCAGCAAGAATACTTATTGCAAAGTATAGGAAGACACAAGATCTACCCACCCTGGAAGAGTGGCAGATGAAGGTGATGGATTATATGGAATTGGCGGAAATGACTGGCAGAATCCGTGACCTAGGAGAAGAGTTGGTGGAAGAAGACTGGAAGAAATTTAAAGACTACCTTCAGAAACACTGTAAAATTAATGAATGTTAAAATGATGTTGGACTGAAAATAAGTGGCATTAGCAACAAAGTTAATAAGAATATGCAAAAATGAATTGATAAATGGATGAAAATATGGAGTTATAATATGTTAAGATATAGAGTTAAGATAAACGAAAAAGGGTAAGGATTTGCTGATTTGATTATTTAAATGGGAATACAAAAAGGGGAGGTGCGAGGAGGCCAAGGAAATAAGGTAACGAGTTAGGGCTACAAAAATGGATTTGTTTTTATTTTCCTTTTCTTATTTTATGTATTTTTCTATGTTTCTTTTATTGTATTTCTTTCTTTTTATATGATCTTTTAAATTCATGTCTTTGTAAAACTCCAATAAATATCTTTTTAAAAAAAAAACAAAAAAAACCTTCAAGGTTCCTACCTGCAGAGCAGGAAATTTTCTCCAGAGATGCTGTTTAAAAGCCATCATTAATGGAGATGAGTCATACAAAGGGTGCAACTCTTGTAGAACAGCCAGATGTGCCTCTCAAGTGTCTGGCCCTCCGTGGAATCCTTCCAGGGGCAGGAAGGAAACTTCTCCAGTGTCCTTTTTATCTTGTCATCTGATGCTTTTCTCTTGAGCTCTCATGCTAGGTGTTGTGGATTTTCTTTAAAGAACCAGGAGAATGAAACTGGTTAGAACAGCTGCTCTGAGCTCTTCCTTTCTCTTCCATCTCATGACAGAAAGAGCAGCGGAATGCCAAGGAAGCAGGAGGCAACTACACACCGGCACTGACTGAGCAGGAGGTCTATGCCCAGGTGGCCCGTCTTTTCAAGAACCAGGAAGATCTGCTCTCGGAGTTTGGGCAGTTCCTGCCAGATGCAAACAGCTCTGTGGTGAGTTTGCTCCTAACGTTGTTACTTACGGGGCACCTTGAAGGAGAGCATTGCTTATCCTGTTCTGCTTACTCCTTATGGCATAGTGTAACTTTTGAAGTACTGGGATAGGGATTAATTAATGAGGTGGGGATATTTAATTATAATAATTAAATAAACAAAATAGATTGGACTTCAGAGCAAGAGTTCCTAATTTGGGTTTCTGTTGAAGACAGGAGTGCCTAGTGTGCTCTGGTCCATGGGGTCACGAAGAGTCGGACACGACTAAACAACAAATTGTCTTATGATTCCCTTTTAGAGGATCACAGGCAAAGAGCCAATTTTCTTAGTTTCCTTTCTGGAAAGGATATACTTGCGTGATGTGAGCTGAGTCCTGTTCTCTACGCCCGCCCCCCTGCCCCCCCCAGTTAACAAGGCCATTTTAATATCAAGTTCCTTGAGCTCTAGAGCTTTGCCTGGGTGATTACAATTAAATACATTTGCCTGTATGGGATACTGGGATCAATAAATGTGTTTGTATATTGTTGTTTAAACAAGCTTTTAAGCAAGACAACTGCAGAGAAAGTGGAGTCTGTGAGAAATGACCATGGGGGCACAGTCAAGAAGCCCCAACTTAACAGCAAGCAGCAAAGACCTAATCAGAATGGCTGTCAGATCCGGCGGCATGCCGCAACTGGGACAACTCCTCCAGTGAAGGTGAGCATTGATCATCATCTTCATCAATAGGCTCATACCAGATACTGCAATGGTCTGTTGCAATGAAAGCAACAGAGTCCCTTGTGACCCTTAAATGTTGTATTGTGGCCTAAGCTTCTGTGGACTAGAGGCCACTGGATCGGATGCATGAAGGTGTTTCATTAGTTGGTAGATGCACATATTTATGTTTGAAAACAGTAGGATTGGGCTGGAGGAGGAGACCATGAAGAGGGTCACGGAAGGTCTGCTGCATTTCTGCATAAAGCCCAAAGCAAGAACAGAGTGAGCTGTTAGTGGGACAGCGGTCCCTGATTGACTGTATGCTTAGTTGTAAGTTACAAATGGGCTCATTTTAGCTGGAAAATCATTTGTTCATCAGAGCCTATCAGAGCTTTTGAATCATTGTCTTCCTAATATTTATTTATTACAATAACATTTCAGGATGCAAATTCTTCTGAAGGGAATGGAGGGGCTGTGCTGCTCTAGGAGAAAATACTCTTAAGCAGGGAGTTAACCTTGGTGAGAGTGAGGGAACAGCCAGTAAAGGTGTCCCATGGCATCTGGGAGCCCTTGTGTGAGGTCTGCAAGAAAAGGTTGAGGTCCTGGGTGAGGAGGAGGCAGTCATATAATCTTTTCTGAGACCTGGGATGGTATGCCAGCAAATAAGGAAGGTTGTTGAACTCTTGTTGATAAATTAACTTGTTGCAAATGAAACAGTGTTTGTAATTCACCATTCTTATTTTAATGCTTTGCCTTTCCAAGCTGATAATGAAAACCCAGGGAAGAGTTAGTAGTATGTATCTACTGACTGGTTTTCTTACATGCCTACTTCATATGACTTCAGTAACCATTGTTTAACCTTACCAAAACAACAGTAATGTATACCATTCTCCACTTCTCTGGCTTCTCTGCAGCAGCTTAGCAAAACTAAAATATTTTGCAATAGGCATCAGCCCAAGTATTATCTTTTGACTCTGGTTTTTGAAACTCTTTTGTGGCTCATTCTCTCTTTCTGCAGAAGAAACCAAAGCTGCTCAGTTTGAAGGACCCTTCAGTGGTAGAAGCTGGAAAACATGGGACAGAGTCTCTGTTCTTTGACAAGGTGAGGCTTTGGATGACATCTGCTGAAGCAGCCATTGGTTTTCAAACAGCTCTAGCGCTTTCTTTTATTTGAGTCCTACTCCCAGATCAGTGTGCATTAGGAAAGCAGCCTTAAGCCTCCCAGATGTTACCTGTCTGTCAGTCTCAGCATCTAACTTGGGGGGGGGCTTTTGACCTTCTCACACAACTTCTGCATCACTGCCCCTTTTCACACCTCAGCCGGCTGTATATTTCTCCTGACTAGGTGAGATCTCTGATTTCTAGATACCTTTTGAAGCCACTGTTTCAGAGACTAAATGACATTTTAAAAATTTGCAAAACCCCAGCAAATTTTGAAAAAAGTACCCTTCTGTACAAAAGTAGAAGTGAACTAGGCGGCTTTGCATTATAATTTTCAGCAATGAAAACAATTGCAACTATTAAAAAGAGTTTCATGTTTAAAAACAATTTCAGATGCAACTGAACAACATTTTCATTTGTCAGATACTAAGATTAACCAGCTTTAAAACAGCATAATAATAATCTACCAAAGTGGATTCAAGGCTTGTTTAAATTGGAGCATTAGCTCTTAAATCAGTAAAATTTTATATAGGTGTTTATTCCATTTATGAATTGTTTCCCATGTTGCATCCCAAAGAGATGGTGTTAAGTACAGTGTATTGACGGTGTTGTCATTCATTTTTCTCAACAATTTGCTAATCATATTTTTCCTTCTCCCACAAGGTTCGGAAAGCTCTGCGAAGCACAGAAGCATATGAGAATTTCCTCCGTTGCCTGGTCATTTTTAATCAGGAGGTGATATCCCGAGCTGAGCTTGTGCAGTTAGTTTCTCCATTTTTGGGGTAAGTGAAATAAATGATACTTGGCTGCATGATTCATTGCCAGCTGTTTGTACATTGGGGTGCTTGACAAAGGAGATGAATTTACTGGCTGCATTGAGTCAACTTGATTTGGAAAGTTGGGAATTAGCTGCAGTGAACATTGGGCTCACTTGCTCCCTCCCCTGCTTTCCTTCTTCCTCCAATTGCAAGGCGAAGAGATTAGATGCTTCTGCTTCTAGTTGGTTGCAAACCATAGTTGTGGTGCTGAATCCACACAGCAAAATGTGGCATGCTTAAACCACAATTCCAAACAAGAATAAGTTATGGCAATGCAGTTTGTCCTTTTTTGTGTCCTAAATGTGTAAATCATTTAGACAAAAGACTTAGATAATCTTCCTGCAACCATTGAGTTCTATAATCTTTTCTCTTTCCTCTCCCATTTCCCCCCCTCTTTTTAGGAAATTCCCAGAGCTGTTCACTTGGTTTAAAAACTTTCTGGGCTACAAAGAGTCTGCACACATGGAGACTTTCCCTAAGGAACGGGCTACAGAAGGGATAGCAATGGAAATAGACTACGCTTCTTGTAAGAGACTTGGCTCTAGCTACAGAGCCTTGCCGAAGAGCTACCAGCAGCCCAAGTGCACTGGTCGGACTCCGTTGTGTAAGGAGGTAAGGCAGCATTCTTCATATTGAAGTAAATGATGCTAGTGGAAAATAGGAAGGTGCTGTGCATCAGCTTGGACAGTTGCCTAGCCTAGGAGAGTCTGCTCTGTATGGCAGTGGCTCTCTATCGTCTCAGGGAAAGATCTTTCCCATCATTTGCTGCAGCATAATAAATTGGAGGTGCCTGGGACATTCCTTTAAGCCATGTGTGCTACCACTGGGCTGTCATTCTTTCCTTGGATGAGGTTCAGAGGAAGAGCCCTTGGAATGACAGTACCCTGAGACTTAAGTAGGCAGGAGGAAAATGGCGCAACTTTGGCCAAAGTGACTGAAGTCGTAAGCTTTCTTTCTTTTTGCAAAAATAACAGGAAAAGAAGAAACAGCAGCTAGCACCAACAATTAAAGTATTCTGTCAATCCTGACTTAAATGTATAAATTAATGTAGGCAGTCCATATGTCCGAATAAATATCCAGATTATTATAAAATGTACATAATTTCTTTTCCAATTAATTTCATTTTAATTTTCACAATTTTAACAAATTAACATCAAATTTTACACCAAATTTCTACACATTTTAAAAGTTGACTCCTCACCCTTCTTCCGTGGTGTTTGTATTCCCACCCATTCCTGCAGCAATTATACCTTTATCTATTCCACATTCCCTTCATTACAAATTTATCATTCATCTTCTGCTGCTCATATTTTAATCCTGCCTGCAATTCCATTTAACTATGATATTTCCCAAATTGTCCAAATAAGGATCTCATTCTTCCACAAAAGATTTCTCATTAGATCTCTTCTTTTGCTGTCACCTCCCACATGGACAAGAGTGCCTTCTACTTTAAGCCAAATTAATCAAATTTATAAGGAAGCCAGCTGCTTACATGTTCGCTTCTGAGGCTTTTCAGCAGTGGAGTCAGCAGAGATGTCCATCCACCCCTTGCCTCTCCTGCTTGTATCAGAGTCCTTAGACTCTGGCAGGGAGAGGGAGCAAACAGTGCTTGTGGCATAATTTGCCACCCTGGTACCACCAGAGTGTTTGAGGGATGCATTTGCCTTTTCTGCCCCCTATATTCTCCATCCAAGTCTCCCTGATCTTTGAGATAAGCTCTCATGGTCCTGGGTGCTTGAAATAATGTACAGCTGACTCCCAAGTTGAGTAACTTGGGAGTCAGCTGTACATTATTTCAAGCACCCAGGATGTGAGCAGGCTCAAATGGGGAATATATTGGTTTTTTTTAAATAAATATTTATTAAGTTTTCCAAATTTATTTATTTTTTTTATATAATATTTTTATTTTCCATATAAACACAATACAACGAACATAAACATACAAAAAACAGAAAACAAAACAAAAAACATGTATCATTTCATATCCTAATTTCATATCCCATCTTCCCCGACTTCCTCATGCCTCCCCTTTCTGTATTCCAAATTCTTATTGATTGTTCAGCAAATCTTCCCTTATTTTAATTTAAATTTAGACTATTCTTCCTTATTCTCCTTGTCTTAACCATTACTAATAGTAACCATTTACTTTCCAGTCCAACATCATTCTAACTTTCATTAACTTTGTAATATTTCTTTAAATAGTCCTTGAATTTTTTCCATTCTTCTTGCGCTGCTTCTCTTCCCTGGTTTCGGATTCTGCTCGTCATTTCTGCCAAGCCCATATAGTCAATCACCTTCATCTGCCATTCTTCCAGTGTGGGTAGTTCCTGCGTCTTCCAGTACTTCGCAATGAGTATTCTAGCTGCTGTTGTAGCATACATAAAGAAAGTTATATCCGTCTTTAACACCCCTTGGCCGACAATACCCAAGAGAAAGGCCTCTGGTTTCTTGGGGAAAGTATATTTAAATACCTTTTTAAGTTCATTATAGATCATTTCCCAGAATGCCTTAATCTTCGGGCAAGTCCACCAAAGATGAAAAAATGTACCTTCAGTTTCTTTACATTTCCAACATTTGTTATCAGGCACATGGTAAATCTTTGCAAGCTTGACTGGGGTTATGTACCACCTATATATCATTTTCATAATATTTTCTCTTAAGGCATTACATGCCGTAAATTTTATCCCGGTGGTCCACAACTTTTCCCAATCAGCAAACAAGATATTATGACCAATGTCCTGAGCCCATTTAATCATGACCGATTTAACCGTTTCATCTTGTGTATTCCATTTCAGCAGCAAATTGTACATTTTGGACAAATTCTTAGTACTGGGTTCTAACAGTTCTGTCTCCAATTTTGATTTTTCCACCTAGAAGCCAATTTTACTGTCCAGTTTAAACGCTTCGTTTATTTGATGGTAGTGGAACCAGTCTCTCACCTTCCCTTTTAATTTCTCAAAGCTCTGCAATCTCAATTTGTCCCCTTCCTTTTCCAAAATTTCCCAGTATCTTGGCCACTTGGACTCCATATTTAACTTTTTAACTGCCTTAGCTTCCATTGGCGACAGCCACCTTGGAGTTTTATTTTCCAGCAAGTCTTTATATCTGACCCAGACATTTAGTAGTGCTTTTCTGACAATATGATTTTTGAAACTTTTATGTGCTTTAACCTTGTCATACCACAAATATGCATGCCGAGTTTTCCAAATTTATGCAAACACAAAAAGAAAAAGAAAAAGAAAAATATTGAAAACAAATCAATTTCAATAACAATTTTTCAGTAACATGTTTCTTTGACTTCCTCATACCTCCCCTTCTTGTTTTCTAGTTCAAATTGTTAATCCAGCAAATCCTAATCTCTTAACATTCCTTTTAATTAACACCTTATTTTCCACTCAACTTTTTAAATTTTATGACTTAAACAATTTTAATCCCTGTTATCTTTATCATAACAGCTAGAGACCACAAAAGTTCAATCCAGCATCTTTTCAGAGTTCATTAATTTTGTAGTATTTCTGTAAATAGTCCTTAAATTTCTTCCAATCTTCTTCTGCCAACTCTTCTCCCTGGTCGCGGATTCTGCCGGTCATTTCTGCCAGTCCCATACAGTCAATCAACTTCATCTGCCATTCTTCCAGAGTGGGTAGATCTTGAGTCTTCCAGTGCTTTGCTATAAGTATTCTTGCTGCCGTTGTAGCATACATAAAAAAAGTTCTGTCCTTCTTTGGTACCAAATGGCCGACTATGCCCAAGAGAAAAGCCTCTGGTTTCTTCAAGAAGGTATACTTAAATACCTTTTTCATTTCATTATAAATCATTTCCCAGAAAGCCTTAATCTTTGGGCACGTCCACCAAAGGTGAAAGAATGTACCTTCAACCTCCTTACATTTCCAACATTTATTATCGGGCAAATGATATATTTTTGCAAGCTTGACTGGGGTCATGTACCACCTGTATATCATTTTCATAATATTCTCTCTTAAGGCATTACATGCCGTAAATTTCATACCTGTGGTCCATAACTGTTCCCAGTCAGCAAACATAATGTTGTGTCCAACATCTTGTGCCCATTTAATCATAACTGACTTAACCGTTTCATCCTGTGTGTTCCATTTCAGCAGCAAGTTATACATTTTTGACATAATCTTAGTTTTAGGTTCTAGCACTTCTGTTTCTAATTTAGATTTTTCCACCTGGAAGCCAATTTTCTTGTCCAAATTGTAAGCCTCCATTATCTGAAAATAATGGAGCCAGTCTCGCACTTTATTTTTTAGTTTCTCAAAGCTCTGCAATTTCAGTCTATCTCCCTCTTGTTCCAAAATTTCCCAATATTTTGGCCATTTGGCCTCCATATTGAGCTTTTTCTGGGCTTTCGCTTCCATTGGTGACAACCACCTTGGGGTCTTATTTTCCAATAAATCCTTGTATCTGATCCAAACATTAAACAAAGATCTCCTAACAATGTGATTTTTAAATGCTTTATGAGCTTTAACCTTATCATACCACAAATATGCATGCCATCCAAAAACGTTGTTAAAACCTTCTAAATCCAAAATGTCTGTGTTTTCAAGAAGCAGCCAGTCTTTCAAGCAGCAGAATGCTGCTGATTCATAGTACAGTCTGAAGTCTGGCACGGTAAAGCCACCCCTTTCTTTTGCATCAGTTAAAATCTTATATTTTATCCTGGGCTTCTTGCCCTGCCAGACAAATTTAGAAATGTCTTTCTGCCACTTCTTAAAACAATCCATCTTGTCCACAATTTGTAATGTTTGAAACAAAAATAACATTTTAGGCAATACATTCATCTTTATAGCTGCAATTCGACCCATCAAGGAAAGCTTCAAATTTGACCATATTTCGAGATCTTTTTTCACTTCTGACCAGCATTTCTCATAGTTGTTTTTAAATAAGTTCCCATTTTTAGATGTCATATTGATCCCCAGATATTTCACTTTCTTCACCACAGTCAAACCTGTTTCATTATGAAATTTCTCTTTTTCAAACAATGTCAAATTTTTCTCTAAAACCTTAGTTTTGGACTTGTTCAGTTTAAATCCTGCCACCTGACCAAATTCTTGAATTAATTCTAAAACTCTTTTGGTACTAGATTCTGGCTCCTGTAACGTCAAAACTAGGTCATCTGCAAATGCTCTCAATTTATACTGTTTGGCTCCGACCTGTATGCCTTTAACCAACCGGTCCCTTCTAATCATATTCAGCAGAACCTCCAGGACCGATATAAAAAGTAAAGGGGAAATTGGGCACCCTTGTCGTGTCCCTTTTTCAATCTTAAATTGCTCCGTAACTACATTATTTACAATTAATTTAGCCTTTTGTTCAGAATATATTGCACTTATACCATTTTCAAAACCTTGGCCTACCCCCATACCCTGTAAGTTCTTTTTCATAAAGCTCCAAGAAATATTGTCAAAGGCTTTCTCCGCGTCCACAAATATCAGAACAGCTTTAGTATTTATGTTCACATCTAACTTTTCCAAAATATCAATTACATTCCTCAAGTTATCCGATATGTGTCTTCCCGGCAGAAAGCCCGCTTGGTCCTTATGTATCTCTTCAATCAATACTCTTTTCAGTCTCTTGGCCAAAATATCAGCAAAGATTTTGTAATCCACATTTAATAAGGATATGGGACGGTAGTTTTTAAGTTGGGTCTTTTCAGTCTCTGTTTTCGGTATAAGTGCAATGTAGGTCTCTTTCCACGATTCTGGTGCCCTTTTCCCTTCTAAAATCTCGTTGCAGACTTCCTTCAGAGGTTGGATTAACCAGTTCTTCAGAGATCTATAGTATCTGGAAGTCAACCCATCCGGTCCCGGAGATTTGCCCGATTGCATATTTGAAATGGCACCTTCTATCTCCTGATCTGTTATTTTACAGTTCAACAATATTTTACTTTCCTGTGAAAGTTTTTGTAGTCCATTTGTTTTCAAAAATCCATCAATGTCCCTTTCGTTCTGTGGCCCTTGTGTGTATAGTTGCTTGAAATACTTCTGAAAACAGATTCTGATCTCATTTGGATTATTTATGTCTTTCCCTTCTACTTCCAGGTTTGTAATTGTATTTAATTTTGTCTTTTTTTCAGTTGCCAAGCCAGTAACTTCCCACATTTGTCCGCCGATTCAAATGTCTTCTGTCTCATTTGTTTAATTTTCCATTCTATTTCCTGATTCATCAATTCCATATATTGTATTTGATAGACCTTTATTTCTCTCAAAATCTCTTGTGACTTTGGCTTGGCTCTCAATTTTTTCTCACCTTCTTTAATTTTCTCCAAAATTTTATCTTTTTTCTCATTTTGCCTTCTCTTTTTTAATGCATTCTGTTGTATCAAAAACCCTCTCATCACGGCTTTACTAGCATCCCAGATTACTTTTTTTTCCACATTTGTTGGCAAATTTAATTCAAAGTAGTCTTTTAGAGTCTTTTGGGCCTTGTTGTATACTTCTTCATCTCTAAGTAAGGTGTCATTCATCCTCCATCTGAAGGTGCCGGTTGTTGTTGGCTTCATCTCCATCTTTACAGCATTATGGTCAGAGCAAGTTTTAGGGCAGATCTCCACTTTTTTTATCTTTGGTGCCATTCCTCTAGTAGTCCAAATTTGGTCAATTCTGGTCCATGTCATCTTGGCTTCAGAGAAAAATGTTCCCTCTCTCTCCAAAGGGTTCTTAGTTCTCCAAATATCGATCAAGTCCATATTATCAGTCATTTCAAAGAAAGTTTTTGGTAGTCTACCATCTTTGGTGACTACCTGTTTTTGCGCCTTGTCCATATTAGTGGATACAACTCCATTCATGTCCCCCATCAAAATTATATTATAGTCCATAAAGTCCATCAAAGTCTCATGCAACTTCTTGAAAAATTCCGACTTCCCCTCATTTGGTGCATACACACCTACTATCAAAAATTTCTCTCATTGAAACTGAATTTCAATAGCCAAATATCTTCCTTGTTCATCTTTGAGAATAAATTTTGGTGAAAGTTTCTCCTTTGCGTAGATCACCACTCCTCTCTTTTTAACTTTATCAGACGAGATAAATTCTTGCCCTAATCTTTTATTAACAAGTATTTTCCTGTGTAGCCTCGTAACATGTGTTTCTTGTAAACAAATCAAGTCCAAATGTTCTTTCTTTAATATATGAAAAATCTCTTTTCTCTTTCTAGGAGAGTTCAGTCCATTACAATTCCAACTTAGAAGTTGCAGAGACATGATTGGTTAATTAGTTTTCCCTCCTACTGCACCAAGTTGTTGTTCTTCTTCTGTCCGTGGCTTGTCTCTCCCTAAGCCGGAGCGTCCAGATATCAAATTTGCTAATCTCCAAGAGTCCTTTTCCTGGCACCAATAAGTCCTCACCAGATTCCACTTCCTTCTGTAGGTCCTCTTCGTAATCTTTCAAAAACTTGTCCTTATCGTTTACTGTCCTTATTCTTATTTTCTTTCCTCTATATTTAAAAGATAGGCCTTGGGGGAATTCCCACCTGAAAATTATTTTATTTTTTCTCAGCAAGGCAACCAGGTCTCTGTAGTAGGCCCTTACCTCCAGAATGTATTTAGGTATGTCTTTGAAGATTTCCACAAAGGTATCCTCAATTTCCAAGGTTCTTTGATAATGTAGGTTCAGTATTTTATCCCTTTCTTCCTTTGTTTTTAAGGTAATCAGACAATCTCTTGCTTTGTTCTTTCCTTGTCTTCTGCCGAGTCTGAATGCACTCACTATCTTAAATTCTTCCTCCCCCAAATCCTTCTGCCAAAATTGTGACAATTCCTTTGTGAGAAATTCTGCCAAATTATCTTTCTCACTTTCTGGCACACCTCTTATTCTTAAATTTCTCGCCTTTCTTTCAAGGTCTATCATGGACAGTGTCAAATCATGCTCTTCTAACTTTTTATATACCGGTGGAATCTGTTCCTGAACAGCAGTTGCAATTTCCTTGGCCTCTTCAGCCAGTTTTCTAGTTGAAACCGATTCTTCCAGTAGTTTTTCAATAGACTGTGTATTAAAGTTCACCTTTTTCCCTAGTTCATTAATACTTGAGGTATTCAAATTAATACTTGAGGTGTTCACATCAATTTTTGCAGAAGCCTCAGCTACTTGTCTATTTGTCTCTTCCACCTTATTGGCCAACTTCTCCAAAGATGCATCAATCTTACCCAGTGCTTGGGCCAAAAGTTCATCAGTTGACATAACCTTTAATTTTACCTGTGGGGCAACAGCTCCTGCTGTGCCCGCTACACCCCCTGTTGAAGGCCTTCTTGTAGTGTCAGCTTTGTAGTGTCTACCAGACCTGGTAGTTTTTTCCTGTGTCAACTCTGTTTTTTTATCATCTGCCATAACACTCACATACACTCCCAAGGTCAGTCACACACTTGGAGAATTTGTTTGGGGAAAGGAGAAATTTTCCCACAGCAGTACTTGTTGTCTAGAATGTCATTGCAACATAGTCACCTCTAGGGGTCACAAGTCCAACTTCTTGTTGCAACTTTATAACAAATAAAGTTCTAATAAAGTCCCAGTATCTTAGTATCAAGTTTTCAGTCCCAAAAGGTTACTTTCATTTCCAAAGTATTTTATCCACACTGTATCCTTTGCAGAGCTAAATCAAACTTTTTTTTTCACTCTCCGTTTGACAGTTCCCTCTAATCGGCTTCCCTGTCATAGGCAGTCCGTTCCCAGGTTTTAAAGTCAGCAGATATATTTTAAAATTTCCTTTCCTTGCAGGGCAAATATCTTTCAAGTGTCTCCCCACTGTTCCTGCCAACAGTGGGGGAATTTTCCTTTTTAATGCTGGATTTTAATCCTTCCAAGAACTCATCTTTCTTAGTCACAGCTTTACAGTCTCTTTGCTTTTGATCTGTTAACAGTCCGGGAAGGCAGACTTCCTGTTTTTACCTTTCCCGTTTCGGCCGAATTCTTTAATAATTTTCCAAATATATGTCAAAATCCTACTCACAGGTAGTTGTTTTCAAGTCCAATTATCCAGTAAAGAAATCAGCGCTCTCCGACCCTGGCTGTGCGGCTTCACTTTGCGGAGACGGGTAGACAGCTCTCAGCTCCGCACCCCTCACCCTCGGTCCGATCCGGAGCCTTTAAAAAGGCTCCTTTGCAGCGGGGGGGCACAAATGGAGCCCGCCGAGCCTTCAGTTCACAGGCTTCCCCGCCTGTGATTTTTTTCGGATCCCCGCTTCGCCGTAGCGGTAGAACCCCAGCTCCACGAAGCCGATTTCCTCCGGAGTTCAGAGGAAATCCGCCATTACAGTCGCTGGCGCTGACCGGAAGTCTCCAAATGGGGAATATATTGTATATGGTCCCTGATGCCAGGAGCCGTGAACCGGTGGCCCTCTAGGATTTGGATTGCAACTCCCATCATGCTCTGAACTAGTGTCCTCCACACTAACCAGCACATCATGCTAGCTCCCAAAAGTCTGAGGCAATGGGAGTTGTTATCCCACAAATAGCAACCCTCCCTGCCTTAAATACAGTGGTACCTCAGGTTAAGAACTTAGTTCGTTCCAGAGGTCCGTTCTTAACCTGAGGTACCACTTTAGCTAATGGGGCCTCCCGCCACTGCCGCACGATTTCTGTTCTCATCCTGAAGCAAATTTCTTACCCCGAGGTACTATTTATGGGTTAGCAGAGTCTGTAACCTGAAGCGTCTGTAACCTGAGGTACCATTGTAGTCTTCACTCGCTCAAAGGGTACCGTAGTGACAAATGCCTCAAGAGTTACACCTCACAGTTGATAAATCATATGATGTCACTTCCGGTTGGTCGCCCAATAATGGCAGTCGGGAGCTCTTTCGGCTGAAAGAGCCCCAGCGCTTTGAAATTGGGGAGACCACGAGAGCGTTGTGGTTCCCCATTAAAAACCTCAGATCAAGCGTTCTGAGGACCTGGTGTTCCGGCGGGTGCCTTCCAGCCACTCCCCTGCTCCCCGGTAAGCTCGTAAGAGCCCCGAAAGCAAGCAGGTTCGGAGACGTGGCACAGCGGAAACAACCGCTTCCTTCAAAGCAGCGAAGCTCCGAGACTGGCGATCGTGAGCGGCCAATTCCTTCAGGGGAAAAAAAAAGACTTAAAAAGTTGGAACTGTAAGTAACTACAATAAATAATTTGAAAAGAATTTGGAAGAGAAGGGAGACTTAAAAATGGAGGTCGGTCCCATTTTGTTGGAGAAAGAGAGAATTGGTGTGCAAAGACCAAAGCCCTAATGAAGTGAAAAGTTTTTAAAACTTTGCAAGCAATTTTACTCCCCCTCCTCGAGGGTAGAGGGGGTATTTGTGTTTAAGACTTTAACCTAGGAAGATTGTGAATTTGATTGAGACTTCCCCATTCTGCAGCGGACCACCCAGGAGGGAAGACTAGTCTCCATTGTGATCTCACAATGGAAGAGGAAGCATTCAATCTCCGTTTCCACTGACTTTGTTACAAACTTTCTGGAGCTGCCTGGCTATACTTTAAATTGATAAAAAGTGTCTTCTTCCCTCAGAACAAAGGGGAACTCCAGAGATTTTTCTTTCTGCCACCCTGGCTTTTGGTTTCCAGCCTGTTTGAAAGAACAGGGACACAGCCTCTGGGCCGGCTGCAGTGGGACTGGTGGAGGGAAATTGTTATTTTCCACCACTGCGCCAGACTGTGGGACTGACCTTGACATTCCTAAGCTATTATGCGCCCAGAAAAAACAAGACGTGGCTCTAAAGCCCAGCAATTTGAGGAGTCAGTGATTGCAATCTTGAGTGGCATTAGAGAAGGTTTAATCGTAATACAGCAAGTATTGATAAATTGGATAAAAGAATTGAGCTTTTAAGCACTGACTTAAAGGAAGTAAAAGATGAGATAACCACGCATGACACAAGGATGGCACAGCTGGAGACAGAGTGCCAGATTTGGAACAGATGCGATATGAAAATGCCAATGCAATTGCCTTTCTGCAGTTGAAGGGAAAAGAATTGCATTTGAGATTGAGGGGGGGGGTCCCTTTTTTGGAAGAGGAAAAACTCAAGGAGTCTCTGATAGGATTTTTTGTGGAATGCTGGGACCTCAAAAAAGAGGAAGTGGAAGCTTGGATAGAGAAAGCTTATAGATTCGGACCCAAAAAGGATACTAAAATAACTTCTGATTGTATAGTGGTCTTTAAGACCAAGGAGCAAAGGGATATCATTCTGGGACACCACTACAGAAAAGGCCTAAAAATCCAGGATAAATCTGTGGTGCTCTTTAAAGAGATCTCACGCCAATTTTTGAACCTGAGATCCCAATATACGGATTTGACAAACATCTTGAGGAGGATGAACATCTTTTTTAGGTGGGAATTTCCAGAGGGCCTATCCTTCAAATTTGAAGGAAGAAAGCAAAAGATAAAGACTGTTGGAGAAAAGGACAGATTCTTGCAAAAGCACTCGGTGGAACTTGGATTACAGAGCCCACTGCTGTTTGGAGCAGAGGCTACACCCTCTTAATTTGACATCATGGCGCTGAGAATTTATTCATGGAACGTAAATGGTTTGAACTCTCCTCAGAAAAGGAGACAAATTTATCATGTTTTGGAAAAACAGAATTTGGATATAATTTGTTTACAGGAAACCCACATCACAAGACTACATAGAAAAATGTTAATAAACAAAAGATTGGGACAATAATTTATTTCTTCTGACAAAGTTAAAAAAAGAGGAGTGGTTTTCTATATTAAGGAAAAATGGAATCCAAAATTGGTATTTAAAGATGAGGAAGGAAGACATGTAGGAGTTGAAATTACAGCACAAGGCGAGAAATATTTGTTACTAGCAATCTACGCACCTAATGATGGCAAAGCGGACTTTTTCATGAATTTGTAAACAAGTCTTTTGGAATATATGGATTACAAATTAATATTGATTGGGGACTTGAATGGAGTTGCATCTACTTTGATGGATAGGACTCAGAGATCAAAGGTATAAAATTCTGGCAGATTACCCAAGACTTTTTTTGACTTAACTGATAAATTTGATTTGTCAGATATATGGAGAATCAGAAATCCAATGGAAAAAGACTTCCCCTTTTTTCAGATGCAAATCAAGTATTTTCGAGAATAGACTACTTATGGATATCCAGCGACTTGGTTCCTAAAGTAACAAAAACGGAAATTTGCCCTAAAACTTGCTCTGATCACAATGCAGTTTTTATGGACCTGAAAATGTTTGTACAGGGTTCCTTCAGATGGCGAATGAATGATGATTTGTTGAGAAGTACATCAATTGTTAATAAGGCCAAAAACCCCTAAAGGATTATTTTGAACTTAATATGAACCAGGGAACGGAAACAAGGGTTATTTGGGACGCTAGCAAGGCAGTAATGAGAGGGTTTCTGATACAACAAAATTCAGTTAGGAGAAAGTTACAGAATGAGAGAAAAGATATAATTATGGACCAGTTAAAAGATAAAGAGAAGAAGCTCAGAGGAAATCCAAAGAATCTGCAGATACAAAAAGGAATTAAGGCCTTACAGGTTCAATATTCACAGTTAGTAAATAGAAATAGAATAGACGTTGAGAAGGATGAGACAAAGAAATTTTGAATCCACAAATAAATGTGGGAAACTAATGGCCTGGCAATTAAAGAAGAGACAAAAGCAAAGTACTATCACAAATATTCTAACAGATGGAAAATCTGTAGAGAACCCTGCAGACATAAGAAATGTTTTTATAAAAATTATAAACAACTGTATAAAAAGGATAAAGAGGACTTGGTAAAAATTGAGCAATTTATTAAGATTAATGGTTTGCAGAAGATTCCAGAAGATAAAAAGATCCTACTAAAGGGTCTAATCACAAGACAGGAAGTGGAACAGGCAATAAACGCAATGCAACTTGGCAAGGCACCAGGACCAGATGGTCTATCAACGAAATACTATAAGATATTGAAAGACTGGCTTATCCAACCTCTGGTAGAATTATGTAATCTGATTGTACGAGGGGGCAAAGCACCTGAAACCTGGAAGGAAGCATATGTTACTCTGATTCCCAAGCAGGGTCAAGATAGATCCAATGTCAAGAACTACAGACCAATTTCCCTACTTAATGTGGATTACAAAATTTTTGCAAATATATTGGCCAACAGGCTAAAGAAAGTTTTATCTAAGTATATCCACAAGGACAAGGCAGAATTTCTGCCTGGAAGGCATATTAAAGATAATATTAGAAATGTTGTGGATATTTTGGAAAAATTGGAAGCAAGAAAGAGCTGTAAAGCAATGTTAATGTATATCGATGCAGAGAAGACCTTTGACAATGTATCTTGGAGTTTTATTTACATAATTTTGATAACATGGGGGTTGGTCAAGACTTTTTAAATGGTATTAAAGCGCTCTATCAAGAACAAAAAGCTAAAATTATTGTAAATAATGTGGTATCGGAGGAAATTAGAATAGAGAAGGGAACCAGGCAAGGGTGCCCACTTTCCCCTCTGCTGTTTATTTCGGTCCTTTTTTTAAAATAAATATTTATTCGAGTTTTCAATTTTATACAGACAAAAAAGAAAAAGAAAAAAAATATTAAAAACAAATCAATTTCAATATCAATTTTCAATAACATGTTTCTTTGACTTCCTCATACCTCCCCTTCTTGTTTTCTAGTTCAAATTGTTAATCCAGCAAATCCTAATCTCTTAACATTCCTTTTAACTAACACCTTATTTTCCAATCAACTTTTTAAATTTTATAACTTAAAGAATATTTATCCCAGTTCTTTTTATCATAACAGCTAGAGACCACATAAATTCAATCCAGCATCTTTCAAAGTTCATTAATTTTGCAATATTTCTGTAAATAGTCCTTAAATTTATTCCAATCTTCTTCTGCCGACTCTTCTCCCTGGTCGCGGATTCTGCCGGTCATTTCTGCCAGTCCCATACAGTCAATCAACTTCATCTGCCATTCTTCCAGAGTGGGTAGATCTTGCGTCTTCCAGTGCTTTGCTATAAGTATTCTTGCTGCCGTTGTAGCATACATAAAAAAAGTTCTGTCCTTCTTTGGCACCAAATGGCCGACTATGCCCAAGAGAAAAGCCTCTGGTTTCTTCAAGAAGGTATACTTAAATACCTTTTTCATTTCATTATAAATCATTTCCCAGAAAGCCTTAATCTTTGGGCACGTCCACCAAAGGTGAAAGAATGTACCTTCAACCTCCTTACATTTCCAACATTTATTATCAGGCAAATGATATATTTTTGCAAGCTTGACTGGGGTCATGTACCACCTGTATATCATTTTCATAATATTCTCTCTTAGGGCATTACATGCCGTAAATTTCATACCGGTGGTCCATAACTGTTCCCAGTCAGCAAACATAATGTTATTTCCAACATCTTGTGCCCATTTAATCATAGCTGACTTAACCGTTTCATCCTGTGTATTCC
Organism: Podarcis filfolensis; assembly: GCF_964270895.1. NCBI lineage: Eukaryota > Metazoa > Chordata > Lepidosauria > Squamata > Lacertidae > Podarcis > Podarcis filfolensis. The sequence continues at coordinate 541,775 of NC_139616.1, forward strand.
ATTTCAGCAGCAAGTTATACATTTTTGACATGATCTTAGTTTTAGGTTCTAGCACTTCTGTTTCTAATTTAGATTTTTCCACCTGGAAGCCAATTTTCTTGTCCAAATTGTAAACCTCCATTATCTGAAAATAATGAAGCCAATCTCGCACTTTGTTTTTTAGTTTCTCAAAGCTCTGCAATTTCAATCTGTCTCCTTCTTGTTCCAAAATTTCCCAATATTTTGGCCATTTGGCCTCCATATTGAGCTTTTTCTGGGCTTTCGCTTCCATTGGTGACAGCCACCTTGGGGTCTTATTTTCCAATAAATCCTTGTATGTGATCCAAACATTAAACAAAGATCTCCTAACAATATGATTTTTAAATGCTTTATGCGCTTTAACCTTGTCATACCACAAATATGCATGCCATCCAAAAACGTTGTTAAAACCTTCTAAATCCAAAATGTCTGTGTTTTCAAGAAGCAGCCAGTCTTTCAACCAGCAGAATGCTGCTGATTCATAGTAAAATTTGAAGTCTGGCAGGGCAAATCCACCCCTTTCTTTTACATCAGTTAAAATCTTATATTTTATCCTGGGCTTCTTGCCCTGCCAGACAAATTTAGAAATGTCTTTCTGCCACTTCTTAAAACAATCCATCTTGTCCACAATTTGTAATGTTTGAAACAAAAATAACATTTTAGGCAATACATTCATCTTTATAGCTGCAATTCGACCCATCAAGGAAAGCTTCAAATTTGACCATATTTCAAGATCTTTTTTCACTTCTAACCAGCATTTCTCATTGTTATTTTTAAATAAATTCCCATTTTTAGCTGTCATATTAATCCCCAGATATTTCACTTTCTTCACCACAGTCAAACCTGTTTCATTCTGAAATTTCTCTTTTTCAAACAATGTTAAGTTTTTCTCTAAAACCTTAGTTTTGGACTTGTTCAGTTTAAATCCTGCCACCTGACCAAATTCTTGAATTAATTCTAAAACTCTTTTGGTACTAGATTCTGGCTCCTGTAACGTCAAAACTAGGTCATCTGCAAATGCTCTCAATTTATACTGTTTGGCTCCGACCTGTATGCCTTTAACCAGCCGGTCCCTTCTAATCATGTTCAGCAAAACCTCCAGGACCTGTTTATTTCGGTCCTAGAGGTCTTGCTAAGTATGATTAGAAAAGATGAACAAATTAAAGGTATTACGGTAGGATCCAAACAATATAATTTAAAAGCCTTTGCTGATGACTTAGTATTAACATTACAAGATCCAGACTCCAGTGCAGTAAAAGCTCTGGAGCTGATACAAGAATTTGGCAGGTAGCAGGATTTAAGTTAAACAAGAGGAAAACCAAAGTATTAGAGAAAAATCTGGACAATGATGAAAGAAAACTTTACAAGAAAAGACAGGCCTAGATTTTGTGAAAAAGGTTAAATATTTGGGGGTGAACCTGTCTGGGAAAAATCTGAACTTGTACAAAGATAATTATGAGAAATTATGAGGTCTTGCTAAGTATGATTAGAAAAGATGAACAAATTAAAGGTATTACAGTAGGATCCAAACAATATAAATTAAAAGCCTTTGCTGATGACTTAGTATTAACATTACAAGATCCAGACTCCAGTGCAGTAAAAGCTCTGGAGCTGATACAAGAATTTGGCAGGTAGCAGGATTTAAGTTAAACAAGAGGAAAACCAAAGTATTAGAGAAAAATCTGGACAATGATGAAAGAAAACTTTACAAGAAAAGACAGGCCTAGATTTTGTGAAAAAGGTTAAATATTTGGGGGTGAACCTGTCTGGGAAAAATCTGAACTTGTACAAAGATAATTATGAGAAATTATGGAATGAAATAAAGAGCGATTTGGAGATATGGTCAAAGCTAATATTGTCATTAATGGGCCGGAACTCAGTAGTTAAGATGAATGTGTTGCCAAAGATGTTTTTTTTGTTTCAAGCTCTCCCAATTATAGATAATGTGAAATATTTTAAAGAATGGCAGAAAGCTTTATCTAGATTTATCTGGCAGGGGAAAAAACCCAGAATAAAATAGAAATTACTTACGGATTCTAAAGAAAGAGGGGGATTTTCCCTGCCAGATTTGAAAATCTATTTTGAGGCAGCAGTGCTTTGTTGGATTAAAGAATGGATACAATTAGAAGATACAGATGTATTAGATTTGGAGGGATTTGATAATGTATTTGGATGGCATGCATATTTATGGTATGATAAGGTAAAGGCCGATAATGCATTTAAAAATCATGTAATTAGGAAATCGTTGTACAATGTTTGGATAAAAGACAAAGATCTTTTAGAAAGGAAGATGCCCAGATGGCTTTCACCAATGGAGGCGAAGGCCCAGAAAAAGTTAAATATGGAAATAAAATGCTTGAGATATTCAGATTTATTATTGGAAGATAATGAAGGCTACAAACTAAAACCATTTGATCAAGTTAAAGATAAGTTAAATTGGTTACATTACCACCAGATTAATGAATTGTATAAAATAGACAAGAAAAATGGTTTTGCCTCGGAAAAATCTAAGTTGGAGACGGAGTTGTTGGATTCTAAAGCTAAAAATCTGTCTAAAATGTATAAGTTACTGTTGGAGTGGCATACAAAGGATGAACAAGTTAAATCAGTAATGATAGATTGGGCAAGAGATGTAGGACACAACATAATGTTCAAGAATTGAGAAAGACTGTGGAAGAAAGGGGTCAGGTTCACCTTCACCGCATGTACAATGTTAAAGGAGAATATAATGAAAATGATGTATAGATGGTATTTGACCCCTGTTAAACTAGCAAAGATTTATCATAACTATGATACTCTATGTTGGAAATGTAAAGAAAAAGAAGGAACATTTTATCACGTGGTGGACCTGCCCCAAGGTGAAAGACTTCTGGGAAAAGATTTATAAAGAATTGAAAAAAAAGTTGGAATATACATTTATAAAGAAACCAGAGGCGTTTCTTCTTGGAATAACAGGTTTGGAATTGCCCAAGAAAGATGTTAAATTATTTTTGTATGCCACAACTGCTGCTCAAATACTATTAGCTAAGAAGTGGAAAACGCAAGAACTACCAACTGTGGAAGAATGGCAGATGAAGATGATGAACTTTTCGGAGCTAGCTGACCTGACCGGAAGAGTCTGCGATCAGAATGAGGAGGAGTATCAGGAAGAATGGAAGAAATTCAATGACTATTTAGCTAAATACATCAAGTTAAAATAATTGGAAAAAGCTTGCAATTACCAACTAGGCCTAGGATTTAAATAAGTAATGTGAGGAATTATTATGTTTAATGCTGAATTGGGAAGATTGACTGATGTTAAGGGATTAAGTTAAGATTTTAAGAATTTTTATTTGGAAAACCGTTAAAATGATTTGCATTGAAACCCAACTAGGGGGACATGAGGACGTCAGTTAACAATGTTAAGAAGATAAGTTTTAATAAGGATATGATATATGTTTGTTTGATTGTTTGTTTGTGTGTGTTTTAATTTTGTGAAAACCCAATACAAAATTTTTGGGGAAAAGAAAGATAAGTCATATGATGTCAAGGGCGTGTCTGAAATGGCATTATGGCAGGGGTCTCCATCTTGTCAAGAGCCTACATGCACCTAAAAACCCCCTGGCAAGATGGTGCCCATTTTCAAGAGACCAAGCTGCGGACAAACACCAGCTCCCTCGGCCTGAAGCAAGATGAGCACTGCACCCCATAGTTGAATTTGACTGGACTTAAACTGTCCAAAGGTCCTTTACCTTTATCTTACCTGTACTGGGTCCTTTAAAAAAAAAGTTTGACATGGCCTATATTGAGGTTAGAAAGAATGTTAGAGTTGAGCATGGAGACCAATAAAATGCATCATTATTAGGTTATTTTCTCTGGGTTGATATCTACATAGTGCTTTAAGATAAGAAAAACATGTGTCTCATTTTAGGCCTCCAAATCAGGAATTCTTTGCACTGCAAATTTGGTCAGCCTTATGCAACTTAAACTGTATGCACCTTTCTTCAAGTTGCAAAAATTAATTTCTGTCTGTGTGCATATTTCTTGTCTAAGCCCTTTAAATTGACCAGTGGAGTAACACAAATTTGTACACTTTTTTATTTCTATATCAATGACATGGTCCCACATTTAACTTTGGTGGAAATCAAACATTCAGTGTAACTTGAATTACTATCATTTCCACGAGCTAAATGAGATCATGATCATAGACAAGTGTCAACTAAGGGACTGGTGCTACTGGACAGAATCTCAACGGGATTTTCAAGTAATCAAATCCTCAGAAGTTCCCTGTGGTTTCTACTCTTATAAACGGTGCATTTGAGAGCCAACTCCCTGTCTAAACTTTGGCCAGCTTCATTAGGATCTTCCTTTGCTGAGCTGTGTTTCCAAGGAATCCCTCTGCTGTCCTGTATGGGCATTATAATAGGGTTCCATACACAGATAGATATTTTATTTGTGGGCAATTGCAAGTGGAGGACACCCAGCATTATTTATTACAGTACCCACTATACTCAGAACCTAGGAGACACTTTCTAAATCCCTTGGTTGTCCAGGAAAGCTGTCTCTCCCTGGCAGAGAGGGGTCTATGGCTGCTCAGGGATGCTAATGCTCCAGTGACTTATAACGTGGCCCTCTTCGCGCTGGTGGCAAGAAAGATTGGTAAGAAAAACCTGGACAAAATTGCAGTAAACTGTAAGGGAGATTCAGAGGCCTAAATAGGAAACTCTCGCAAGCTGTGTGACGCCCCCATTCTACACGAGCATTTGCATTTTATGATCTTGATGTTTCAGGCAGTGGCTCTGCTTTTTATATATAATTATATAGATACTTCTTTTTCCTCACAGTGTTGGTATGATTTTGTCATGGCCTTTGGCAAGTACAGTAAAGCTTATTTTATTGTTGTGTGTCTACTGGTGTTACTTGAGTGGTTTCTACAGAACGTGCATAAAGTGCAGGCGTGGGCACACTTGGGTTTAAAGATCTGTGCATGTTATCTACACTTTGCATATTTACTTTGTGAAACACCAGTGTCAGTGCCGATACGTCCATAGCAACTGTGCTCACCTCATAAAGTGTAGAGCCACTCTGAGGTACTGTCATGTGATTTTATGTGTGGATTGCAAATTCTAGTCTTCTTAAAATCCAAGGCACGTTATAGTGTGTTAGGCAGAAATAGAAATGACTGTTACTGTGGTCCTGCAGGTGGAGCTCAAGCGCTCCTATTGAGTTTTGCTCAAAGCATGATGGTTTCTATTACTTTTAATCTTACAACTAAACTGACCAATGGATCAAAAATTCAGAAAATCTTTTGTTGTTGCCCTTTCTTGTACATCTATGACAGTTCCCAAAAATCTGTAAGAATTTACTTTCTGTAGGAGCTAGAATTATCGGTATCTGGCTACTCTAAAATGAGATGCTTCTCTCTCCTCCTAAGGTTTTGAATGACACCTGGGTCTCCTTTCCATCCTGGTCTGAAGATTCCACGTTTGTGAGCTCCAAGAAGACTCAGTATGAAGAGCACATCTACCGGTGTGAGGATGAACGATTTGAGGTAGCTGTATCAGAGCTTAATGTCATGGGAAGCTTGTGATACTATGTTAGGTTGACTTAATATCTGCTTTGATGAATGAATAGTTCTTGATAGCTTTGGTGTAAAGCACTAACCAAGAGCGTGGGTTGTGAGAAGGAAGGCCACCAATTTGAACCTTGCTCCCACAACAAACAGAGTAGGAGCCTAAAAGACTCACCTCTGCTTCTGTAATATGGGGTAATAATACCAGCATTCCTTGCAAGGTTGTTGTAAGGATTGACTATGGTTGTGTATGTGAGGTGCTTTGAGCACTCAGTGCTGTATAAATGCACAATAGTAATATCATGGTGGTTTGCTATAGTCTTCCTATCGTACCCTCCCAGATGTAATACTTGTCAAAACTTTGCTTGCTGCCATGTGCATCTCCTGAAAGTGAGTAGCTGCAGGCTCATAGGTTTGATGTTTTGCTTCACATAGAAATTAAATTACCTATTACAATAGCACCCTCCACCCATCAAAAAATTAGATTTAAAGACTATTGGATGTGAATAAGGGTTTTGTTTGGATCTATTGCTCTGCTTTTCATCTCAGTTTCCACCATCTTACACAGTGTTGAAAAGCCTTTTGTACTATATGTAAGAACCCCATTCCCACATATGCCAGAATTTGTTTATTTTTTATAGTTTTTATAGTTTATTGCTATAAGCCATGGCTGATGCATGCTCTCCATTTCAGCTGGATGTTGTCTTGGAGACCAACCTAGCAACCATCAGAGTCCTAGAGACGATACAGAAGAAACTCTCACGCTTATCAGCTGAGGAGCAGGCCAAATTCCGGCTAGACAACACTTTGGGCGGCTCCTCAGAAGTTATTCATCGCAAGGCATTGCAGAGGATATATGCTGACAAGGCAGCTGACATCATTGATGGGCTTAGGAAGAACCCAGCCGTCGCAGTCCCTATTGTGTTGAAAAGGTAACTGGGAAATGCAGGTGGAGCACCCTCATCCCCCTCCTTTTTCAGTTTCCCCAAGTGCTGCTTTTTAATAATGGTTTTTTGGGTGGCATTTTTGTCCTGTCATTTAGCAAGGTTCTCAGTGTGACTGATGATTCATTGCACAATTTAAAAAGCAATTTCAGGTAGACCCTTGCCTACGTGGGAGTTACATTCCAAGGCACTGCAAATACCAGTTAAAACTGTATATAATTGAAACACATTGAAAAAGCCTGCAACGCCCCACCCCCCGTTCCGCCCTTTTAGTGACGTTTCAGTGACATCTTTATGATGTTTTAGGGTCCCTTCTGTGTTTGGCACAATTCACGAGCATAAGGTTGCACACATATTGAACAAGTGTGAAGGGAGGCTGCCTGTAATTTAAAAGGCAATATAAAAATACATATCCATTAAGTGAGTGTGTGTACTATATATAGAATTATAGAATCATAGAAGCTTAGAGCTGGAACCACCTGTAGTGCAGGAATCCCAGCTAAAGCATCCATGGCAGATGACCATCCAACCTCTGCTAAAAAACTTCCAAGAAATGAGCGTCCACAGCCCCCCAGGTGAGACCATTCCAATATCAAAGAGCTCTTTCTTATATATGCACAGCCTCAAATTCCACAACAGAGACAAAAACTTAATCAATACAATAAATTAAAAGGCCCGGTGCCAAAGAGATGCCAAAGAAGGCACCAGGTCAGCTTCTCCAGGGAGGACATTCCAAAGCTAGGCAAGGAAAATGCCATCTGTCATGTTGACAGGAGTTCATAGTTGAGGGTCACATACAAAGATCTCTGGCTGGGTAGGTATATGCAAAAGAGCAGTCCTTACAAGGTAACCTGGTCACAATCTGTAAAGAAATATAAAGTCAAAGCTGGACCAGGAGCCTGTGCAGCAGTCAGGGCACTCAGCCCCAGCTTGCAGTTTGTATTCAAAAGTCACTCAAGTTCCAGGCCATTCTCAAAGGCAGCCTCCCTTGCATCACGTTGCTTATGGCCCAGAGAAGCTCAACGCTGGTGACCACTCACATTTGTATCTCGCCCCCCACTGAGCTCAAAGTGGCATACATGGATGGGGTTTAGCTTGCTTTATCCTCACAAAAGCCCTGTGACATAGGTTAGACCAAGAGCATGTGGTGAGCTGCACAGTTGAGTGAGGTTTGGAACATGGATCTCCTGCACCTAAGTCCATCATGCTAGCTGTGGATTCGAATGAAGTTACAGCAAAGCAGCTGCTACAGGAGAGTGGATGGTAAACTTCTGTTCATGGCAGAGAATGTTTTTTTAAACAGGGAAAGATCCACAATGGTGATTAATCTGGAATGTTCTGATCTAGTCATGAGTTATAATACAGTGGACTCTCGGGTTGCGAACTGATCCATGCGGGGGGCACGTTCACAACCCGCAGCGTCCGCAACCCGCAGCACCACGTCTGCGCACGCACGGGTTGCGATTCAGTACTTTTGCGTATGCACATGCGCCAAAACCCGGAAGTAATCCGTTCCGGTACTTCCAGGTTTTGGCACTCCATATCCCGAAAACTCGCAACCTGAAGTGTCTGTAACCCAAGGTATGACTGTAGAGATCAAGACCAAAGTAGCCCATTTTCAGTGTTACATCACCTTCTGCTCGTGTTCTCCCATGCTGAATGTGGTCAAATCACGAATGCCTTGAATATCCCTTGAATGTTAAAGTCTGTCAAAGGCAGGATGCTTTATTCCTGCTAGTCCTCGTGGCTGTACTCATCTCTCAGGCCATGTTGCCTTTCTTTCTGTTAAGGTTAAAAATGAAAGAGGAGGAGTGGAGAGAAGCCCAGAGAGGATTCAACAAAGTATGGCGGGAACAGAATGAGAAATACTACCTGAAGTCCCTTGACCACCAGGGCATCAACTTTAAACAAAATGACACCAAGGTCTTAAGATCAAAGAGCCTTCTTAGCGAGATTGAGACTATTTACGATGAGGTAGGTTGGAGGCTTTGCCCTCTCTGTTTCAACCTTATTTCATCCTGATTGACAATTGATGGAAAGGATGTTGTGTAACCCGAAGCATTTGTAACACGAGGTACCACTGTACTATAATCTGAGGTGGGCAAAAGGGTTTCGGATAGAGAGGAGAAATAGCTGCACCGATGGTGGGAAAGCTTTCAAGGAAACTGGTCCTTTTGGGTGCCATGAAGTCTGCTCTGGCCTCCAGATGAGTGGCTTTGTATAAACTAGAGCTGTCCAAGTGGTCGATTGCGAGCTGCTGGTCAATCGTGGGTTGATCCTGGTTGATCACATGAAAACAACTCTGGCCTTTCCCCCTAAAAAAAAAAGCTCAGCAACTTTGGTCAATCCAGTGGGTAGATCACTGCCAGTTTATTTATAGTGGGAGCAGATCGCAGTCTCTTGGAAGTTGGTCACCCCTGGTATAAACTTAATTAGTTGCGCAGATCTTTTTATACTTACCGGGGTAGAGCACTTTCCTGTCCAGCCCAGGCAGTGATTTTCAGCTGATGAGAGAAGAGAGCCATGTGGAGATGGATTTCATGCTCTTTCTCTCCTGATTTTCAGAGGCAGGAGCAGACTTCTGAAGATAACATTGGCCCTCACCTGTCCTTAGCCTACGAAGATAAACAGATCCTGGATGACGCTGCCTCTCTAATTATCCACCACGTGAAGCGGCAGACAGGCATCCAGAAAGAGGACAAATACAAAATCAAGCAGATCATGTATCACTTCATCCCAGACCTGCTCTTTGCTCAGCGAGGCGAGCTGTCTGATGTGGAGGAGGAGGAAGAGGAAGAGATGGATGTGGACGAAGGCTCAGGGGCTGTGAAAAAGCACAATGGTGTGGGGGGTAGTAGCCCTCCTAAAGCCAAGCTGCTCTTCAGCAACACGGCAGCCCAGAAGCTGCGTGGAATGGATGAAGTCTACAACTTGTTCTATGTCAACAACAACTGGTACATTTTCCTCCGTCTCCACCAGATCCTCTGCTTGCGGTTGCTGCGAATATACAACCAGGCCGAACGGCAGATTGAAGAGGAGAATCGGGAAAGGGAGTGGGAGCGGGATGTGCTGGGTGTCAAGCGTGACAAGAGTGACAGCCCTGCCATCCAGCTGCGGTTGAAAGAGCCAAGTGAGTACACCCATACTTGGCTGGGGCTAGTGTGGCAGGTGCTGGTCTTTGACAATGGTCTCCAAGGCAGAAGTGGTGGGGCCGCTTTCTGTTGTAAAGAGCCATCTTCCTTCCCATCAGCACAGTTTGGCTTTTGCTCCAGCCAAGAAAGGCCTTTGTCAACTGCTACAACCTAGAGTGATGGCAATAACTTAAGGGGCTTTAGAATGAGTGTTAGCTCTGCGCTCAATGAATTTATCCACCAGTGGCTATCAGCTACTATAGCTATGTGGAGGCTCCAGATGCAGTAGGTGTATAGCTCTGAATGCCAGGCTCTGGGAGCAAGGAATGGAAGGGACTGTAACTTTTCTGTCCAGCCAGTAAGCTTTCCTGAACTGCCTGCAAGCAGAATGCTGGATAGGTCTTCCTCTGCAGTCAAGAGGGATAACTCCTATTCTCTTGCTCTTCTCCTTTCCCTGTTGCTTGTTTGCCTCTGCTGCCAGAGATTGATGTCCCCAAAACTTCAACCGGATGGGTTGATGATTATAACCCAAACAACAATAAATGGTTCAAACTATTGTTTATTTTTTAAGTTGAGAGCTAAGAAATAGAGGATACAATGCTAAGTCCAGTGAAGGACCCAGACAAGAATAAAGTTAAAAGGGTACTGAATAAAACTGGACAAAGTATTTTTTTTATATTAAAAAAATGCAAGTTTCAGCAGTTACATGGAAAGATTCAAATCTTGGTAACTCATTGCTAGCAAGCAGTGAGTAATAGGTATCTCATTAGGGAAGAGAAGGAAATGGGCTTCTGCATCTACCTGATAAGGAAGGAAGATATGACATCCCAAACACATACAGTCGTACCTCGGAAGTCAAACAGAATCTGTTCTGGAAGTCCATTCGGCTTCTGATTGGCTGCAGGAAGCTCGGCGTTCGGGAGCCGAGGTATGACTGTATAGGTGGCCAAGAGAGGACTGGCATGCATAGATAGATAGATAGATAGATAGATAGATAGATAGATCGATCCCAGCCGCCCCCCTTCAAGCATTTTTAAGTAATGACAGGTGTCTCCCTCTTTACGTTCCTGGGTATGCTCCATGTATACATGTGATTGCGTAGAGTGGGGAACACCATCTAAAAGCCAAACTCTGCCCAAAATTGGCCAAACTCCATCACAGTCTCTCCCTCGAAATCTTTTTCTCAAACTCCAATATAATCTCCCACCTTCCTACTGGCCCATATCAACATTTAATGGCCAGGTGGTGAGAGGGAGGGAGAAGCAGGTCTCACGTGGAGCATCCTTCTTTCCCCTTTTAGTGGATATCGATGTGGAAGATTACTACCCAGCTTTCCTAGACATGGTGCGGAACCTGCTGGACGGCAACATGGACTCTTCGCAATATGAGGACTCTCTTCGCGAGATGTTCACCATCCATGCCTACATTGCCTTCACCATGGACAAGCTGATTCAGAGTATTGTTAGACAGGTGAGGAGGGGACAGGGGATCTGGGGCTTTCAAAAAAGAACAGGCCTTGTCAGTGCTGTGCTCTAGAAAACCAGTTCAGGGCTCAGTCACTTACTGCTGAACCTCATCTGTCTACCAGAGGAGATGGGGATGAGAAATCCAGGAAGTTGTGTTACCTTTTTGTCTTAACTATTTTGAGCGAGTGATTGATTTATATAGCACTTAATGCCAAAGTAGGCCTCTAAGTGGTTTATCAAGTTACACAAAAATTAACTTGTACCCACACTTGTTACCCGTAGAAGGAATTGCTATTGGATGATGTGCCATTTGTGAGCTGTAGTTAATTCTCTCTCTGGCACGATTTAGGCTGCAATTTTATGTGGGTTTTTTGCACTTGATAATTTTGGTTACCAGAAAGCATTGTAATGTCTCCTGTATATGATATATCAACAGCTTCAGCACATTGTGAGCGACGAACTCTGTGTACAGGTGACAGAACTGTACCTGGCTGAGAACAGAAATGGAGCTACCGGAGGCCTGCTGTCATCACAGTCATCTCGGTCCCTTGTAGAGACAGCATACCAGCGCAAAGCTGAGCAGCTAATGCAAGATGAGAACTGCTTTAAGGTAAAAAAAAAAGTCTTGGAGTCTTTACAAAGCTAGGAAGAGAGAGCCTGATGTACTTAGAGTGGGGGTAACGGAATGGGGACGATCTTCTTTGTCGCTAGCAAAACATCCAAGGATGTACACGTTTCCAAATTGCATTATGCTTACTGAGCAATTCACCAGGTATTTCACCTGGCTTCTGCCATCGCCCCTTGCAACCACAATTGGCGTAACCACCTACCAGTTCCAGTGCCATAGAGACAAATCACAAAAGGTGCTATAGGCTTGTATGCAGCAGTGGTTGCTTAATGATGCTCTTGGCCACATGCAGGTAAGCTGTTGTGCTCCGTCAAACAAGCACCTAACTAGTGAAATATATGTAGTTGTTTTTCTAATGATTTATAGTACATTTGACGCAAGCTGGCAGAAGCAGTATTTAGTCAGATCCCAATTAGCTGCTCTTTCTGTTTTGAACAAGCATAGAAAGAAGGTGACTGCCTCACCTGTGTGCAGGCAGAGGCTTCCATTTCCCTGAATTGCTATTCTTAGCATTTTCATTTTGGTTTCTTGGGTGTCAGTAGAGTGCCTTTCGCTTCTCCCCCACCTTCATCACTTTCCCAAATGCTACACTAGACAGACTTAAGCATGGCTTAACTATAGTCCTGATCCCTTACACTTTTCTTTCTATTAAGTAAATGTTGTCCCCCACCCCACCTCCCTTGCAGATACATAGACTGTCCCAGTTTTTTCCACCAGCTCCTCACAATTATTTTTCTCCTCTACAACTCTCTAGTTCCCTTGCACATGGACATTCTTTAGTTGCACTCACACTACCCAGAGCTCAGTGAATCGAAGGATTTGCAGGATTAGTGACTCAGCAGTCCAGCCTGGTCTTGCAGCATGGCTTAGCAGCCGGGAGGGCAATTCCCTCACTTTCACCTTAAGGGCAAAATAATGCAGTTTCTTGATGGAGGCTGCTAGCCTAAAGAAAATTCATGGTTGCTATGGTGATAGTGGCTGACTCATCTGTAGACTTCCAGCAGAGAACTTTTCAAGTGAGCTCTCTGCTTATCTGAACCTTCTTCGATCTCTAACAAGGTGGCTTTACATTGCTGGGCCAAGTTCAGCCTGTATATGGCTTTGGGTACCTAATAAAAACTCTGAGGATTATTGAGCTCCTTACTGAAGTACTGTCTTCTGTTGTGCAGTTGATGTTTGTTCAGAGCAGAGACCATGTTCAGCTAACTATTGAGTTGCTTGACACAGAAGAGGAGAACTCTGATGACCCTGTTGAGGCTGAGGTAAGAAAAGGACTGCTGTTGGTTGGTGGTTCTTAATTTCAGCTATCAAAGGAACATATATGCATTTTTACTAAAGCGCTTCAGGTGCAGTAAAAATAGGTCCAGGTTCTATTATGTGGATTTTTTCAGATTTTACCATGTATCGTTTTTCTGTGTATAGTAGTAAGCAGATGCTGCTGTTTATCTTCAGAATATGAGTAGATTATATGTGTGCACAACTCCTTACAAAGGCAAGCAAGTCAGTATATTCAGGCTTCATCTGATTAGGTGCTTTCAGGTCAGAAACATTCGTGACCGCTAGATAACTGATTTTTTAAAAGCAAGCTGAAAACATTAGCCATAGTAGGTGCCTAATTCCAAACGTTGCATTTTGAAGCATTACATACAAACAACAAGACAAGGTGAACCTCAAACAATTTCCAATATTTAGTTGGAGTTGCCCATTGCTTTTCTATGACGTCTTCATGCGGAACAATGACTGCATGCATTCTTAGGCTTGAAAGCAAACAAAAAGTCCTTCCAAAATATTTAGGTTCACACAACATAATTATTCAGTGCCAAGGCTACTCATAGAAGATACTGTTGTGCATTGCCAAAGATCACTGCCAAAGCCAGAAGGGTCTAATCTTATTTCTTTTTATAGCCCTTTGTCCCTCAAGTTTGGGGTGAGTAATGCAATATTTTTAGCAATACAAGTGAAAGAGCAATATATTGTCCTTAACATGAAATGGTTCAGGCTGCTTTCATTGTGACCAATGTAGGGAAAAGGAGTGTGAGTTCTTTAAAAAATGGAACTAAGTTTGATCCTGAAAGTTACAGATGCATTTGCACTAACAAAATTCTATAAAATCTTGGCTTACCAAGATCAGTGAGTTGCCACTTATAAATGTTGTAACATTTGTGCCATTGAACAGTAATTTTAAGCAGATTATTCTATCCCTGCTTTAAAGTCCAAGTGGCACATACCTCTGCTGTTCTAAAACAAATAAGACAGGGTTTCCCCAGCTCTGTTTTTACAAATAATGAGTGTCGCATCAATAATAATAATAATAATAACAATAATAACAATAATAATAATTTATTATTTCCCCAGCCATTCTGGGCGGCTGCCTTCAGATGTCTTTTAAAAGTAAGATAGTTGCTTATTTCCTTGACATCTGATAGGAGAGCATTCCACAGGGCGGGCGCCACAGGAGGCCCTGCCTGGTTCCCTGTAACCTCACTTCTCACAGGGAGGGAATCGCCAGAAGGCCCTCAGAGCTGGACCTCAGTGTCCAGGCTGAATGATGGGGGTGGAGACGCTCCTTCAGGTATACTGAACTGAGGCCATTTAGGGCTTTAAAGGGTCAGACCAACACTTTGAATTGTGCTCAGAAATGTACTGGGAGCCAATGTAGGTCTTTCAGGACCGGTGTTATGTGGTCTCGGCAGCCACTCCCAGTCACCAGTCTAGCTGCCGCATTCTGGATTAGTTGTAGTTTCCAGGTCACCTTCAAAGTGGAGTGCATGGCAGTAGTCCAAACGGGAGATAACTAGAGCATGCACCACTCTGGCGAGACAGTCTGCAGGCAGGTAGGGTCTCAGCCAGATGAAGCTGGTAGGCAGCTGCCCTGGACACAGAAGGGGAATGGAAGCTCCTCGGAAGTGGGCCTGCGTGCATGGTCCTTCATCCTTGGGTACCAGCGTAGGAAAGCTTCCTCTGTTAAAGGGAGCTCATTGGTGCATCTCTTTATTCTGTGTTCTATTTCAGCGTTGGACCGACTATGTGGATCGGTATGTCAATTCTGATTCTACCTCTCCTGAACTACGGGAACAGCTGGCCCAGAAGCCAGTATTTCTGCCAAGGTGAGTGAAATGATATTGCACATTACTCTAAGAACTAATGGGTCATTTTGAGGCATGCATTTCCTCTGGAGATCATAGCCCCATTGCCTTGGGTCACTGTAGGAAACTGGCAGCTGGAAAGAACATGGTGGCAGTTGTGTGCTGCTGCTGCTGCTGCTGCTGCTGCTAATAATAATAATAATAATAATAATGATAATAATAATAATAATAGTCTGAGAGTTCCTTGTAGGCCTCTGCTCTTGTGACTTTAGCTGCTCCCCCCCCCCCGAAAAAAAACCTCAACAAAGCAGAAATAGGAAATGTTTCAGATCGGGGTGGTCACTAATATGTACTTGGACAACCCTGCTTCAGCTTCATGCAGTTGCACTGTGTACAGACTTTGTAAACAGCTTTGAAGCTCTCCCATGGTTGTGGCTAAGTGCTGATCCACACATTAAAAACAGCCGTAGCTGTCTGTCTATGTCTCCCTCTCCTTGTGGTGGAAGGCCCTTCACCGAGTGCTTGGCGCAAGCAAAGAGGAAAGGAGTGGGTTACAAGGACTGGTTGATCTAATGCTTGCCTGTACTGAGGAGGAAAAACTAGCCAGCAAATGTCATCATGAGCTTTTGTGGCAATTCTTTGAATGAATGTGCCTTGGTAGCATATCAAAGATCACTTTTTTGGTCAGGAAAAAAGGATGGTTATGTATAGCAGGAGTTTCTCCTCCGCAGTGCAGGTCAAGCACCAATTTAGCCAGTGCCTGGGAATCACCCTTCCCCTCTCAGCTTGGGCTGAACTCTGCTGCGAGGGGATTTGCTCCTTTCCCCAGCAGTTTTTCAGCAAGTGGAGGAGGATGCAGGCAACCACGGCAACGTTAAATGTGTTAATCATCCCTTACGCTCTTATCGTCATTCAGCACGAGCAGTGTGATGGATTTTGAGGAGCAGGCCCCGCGAGCCACAACGTCCAGCCCGATGAGGGAGGCGGGTGCTAATTCCAGCAGGGGCTCTCTGCTTTACAGGAACTTGAGGCGGATCCGCAAGTGTCAGCGGGGTCGGGAGCAGCAGGAGAAGGACGGGAAGGAGGGTATCAGCAAGAAGCCCTTGGAGAACGTGGAGAGCTTGGACAAACTGGAGTGCAAATTCAAGCTCAACTCCTACAAGATGGTGTACGTGATCAAATCGGAGGATTACATGTACAGGAGGACTGCTCTGTTGCGTGCCCATCAGGTAGGCCTGAGCAAAGCGGGTGGGGTGAGCAGCTGTGGCTTCTCCTCAAGGGAAAGCTGCAGGCAGCCAGGATACAGTGGTGTTTTGGTTCATTCCCCCTGCAGCCCTCTGCTTGCATCACTGTTCATCAAAGCAACTGTGTTTATGACCAGAGGTGTCAGGGTCTGGTCCGTATCTTACTGGGAGATCAACTGGGAACTCACTGTATTCTGCATACACTGGCTTGCCTTGTTGCCAGTAAAGGGGGATCACTTCAATGGTACACTTAGTATGTGTAATGGGAGCCACTTTTCCTGGCAGAAAACCTGTGTCCATTAGACTATATGCAGATTGTGACATGGAGGGGAAAGAGGGTTGTACATGTGCTAAGCAGGCATGCATGTCTGACCAAGGCCTCACTGCATAATGCCAGTCACTAAAGCTTTCTCTTGTTTTCTCCCTTCCTTGTAGTCCCATGAAAGGGTGAGCAAAAGGCTGCACCAGCGATTCCAGGCCTGGGTTGACAGGTGGACCAAGGAGCACGTGACCCGTGAAATGGCAGCTGAAACTAGCAAGTGGCTAATGGGGGAGGGCTTGGAAGGCTTGGTGCCTTGCACCACTACCTGCGACACAGAGGACCTGCACTTCGTGAGCATTAACAAGTACCGCGTCAAATATGGCACAATATTCAAGACGCCCTAAACTTCTGGGGGATAGGAAAAGGTCGAGTTGTGGGTGCACATTTCGTGCAGGTTCATCAAGGAAAACAAGGAAGATGCCTTCCTCCCGCCTCCTCCCCAGCCCCTCGCTGTTATCTCCGTAACAACAGCCACTTCTGGACTAATTCATAGCTGGTACATCTCGTTGCCCTGGGGGGGCACTTTTGGAAATGTCCATCCTGAGAAACGGAAGCTGGAACTGCTGCCCAGAGGCTGAGATCACACGCATGCTCTATGCCATGAGGGGCGCTGAGGTGTCCAAGTCGCTGTAGAGAAGCCCATCTTTCCTGTACACACACCAGCAGCGTTCTCCCAGCCACATGGGCATCAGTGACAACTGGGGGCTTTGAATAGCCTGACAAGATGTGGTGCGTTTGAACACCCCCTCCCCAAGAAGAAAAAGGAAAAAAAGTCTTGCAGCCAGAGTATCTTGGTTGGGAATCTCCAAAATGCCCAGTCCCCAGCTTCAACAGGAGTAGGCAGCAGACTTTCTGGAACCTTCCATCGGCTCTCAGGGCTCAGCAGTCCAGATGGCGGAAACATTGGCTCTTGAGTTTGCTGCCCTCTTCTCTTTTCTCTCCAGTTCCTTCCTTGCTATCTGGGTGCCTGACTTAACACAAACCATTTAAGATCGGTCAGTCCTTTCCAGTGCCAGTGGAACGATCGTTTTGTTTGGGGTTTGTTTTTTGTTTTGTTTTTTTGAACCTGCTTGTTTACTAGTATCTCTTAGTGCCATGCACCAGCTTTTCACACAAACACTTCCTCTCACCTACACAGTACCCCTATACAGACAACACAAGCTTTCACAATAGCAACAACCTATATTAAACTGGTTTCCCCCCTCTTTTTTTGTAAATAAATGTACATACTTGTCAATTTTTTTGTTTTTTATTAAAGAAAAAGTATGCTTGATGTGCTAGTATAACTATACTAGCTTCTTGTGTACCTTAGTACCAGGTGGCTTCAGGTTCAGGTTTTAGTACCTACAGATGAGAGTGACAGAGACATTTTTATTACACTTTCTACCAAAGGGAGTTATCATTGTAGTGCTTTGTGTGGAAACTTGTTCCTTTTTGTAAAAAATAAATAAATACAAAAATACAAAAATATTATTATTATTATTAATAATAATAATAATACATCTTGGTTCTTACCAGAGAAAGATGTGTTCTTGCTGGTTCCCTCACTCTGTTCTGAGAGATGTATGGCTACCAATTGCGGGCAGGGAGGCATCCAACCCAACAAAAAAAATTCTTCATGGAAAGGGAAAAAAGGATATGCGTGTGAGAGAGAATGAGAATTTGTGTGTAGTGGGATTACATGACTCGTATTTTAAGCAGCCTATGTGATATATGAATGATAATATATATCAGAATTTTTAAATTCTTTTTGTTTGTTTGTTTTGGGGAGATTGTTTTGCTGGGTAGTTTTTTTATTATCCACCTAGTCTTCCAGCTCAGAGAATTTGCACTTTTTGAAAGTGTTGCTGAGCTCCCTAGTTTGGGGTTGATTGTGCTTTCTTGTGTGATTCTTCTCATTGTTGAAGAAAATATCCTAAATACCAAACCAGTATTTGACAGAGCTGCTCAAGAGAGAGAGAAGAGAGAGTGTTTGTGTGTGTGTGTGTGTGAGAGAGAGAGAGAGAGCGAGAGAGCGCACATGCAAGACCATAGGAAAAAAGAGGGGTGGCCTTTTGTGGTTTCACCAGTAACATACACAAGCAGGGACTTTTTTTTTTACTATAGATGGCACGAACAAAAACTGAAGATATAAAGGTCTCTCTTTAAAAAAAGTTGCTGTGGGTTTTGTAAATGGCAATGAACCTAACATTTGTGCCCTCCTCCAAGGAGGCGTTGGTTGCTTGTACAAAGTGACAAAGCCAAGAGACCTTTAAAAATATGGCTTGCTGGTATTTGTCTTCTCCCCAAATCTGCCAAACTTACATCTCTCCAGGTATCCCAGCAAGTAGCTGTCCACACTCTCAGAACAGTGTTGTCACGGTCCAAGGCAAAGAAATTAGAGAGGAGAAAAAGAGGACCTGTGCAAGTATCTCTCTCTTCCCTGTAGCTTAAGAGAACAGTGTAGAAGCGCAGGTTGGGCCTCTGCAGTAAGAGGCAGGTTTGCACAGGGGAATGTGACCTGCAGCGGTAAAAGCAAGGAGTGGAGCCCAGCTGGGGAGTTCTTATGGTATGCCAGCAATAAGCTAACTTACCCATGTCTCCTTCCCTTGCCCTTTTAAAAGAGGGGGATGACAACACTACTGTGTCCTGTTCCATTTTGCTTGTGCTGCTCCCCTGCTCCTCACTCTCGACAGCCTCTCAGATGTACCTCTTCTGTGTATATTTAAACTATCAGTTTAGACCTTTTTACCAAGTTAGAAGATAAAACACTTTGCCCAAGTGTCATTTTGAACAAGACAGGTAGAGCAGGGTGGGATTTTTTTCTCACCCAGTGTTTTTGAGGGTAAGAAAAACCCCTGCAGCTGCAAAATAAAGGAGGCCACTGCCCTTCCTGTAGCAGGATTTCAGAATGCAGCATTTCTCTCTCCCCACCCCCTGACCTTCCCAACCCTGATGTCTGACATCTGAGCTCCAAGCTCCTAGTCCTGGCCTGTACAAATAGCAAAATACTTTCGTTCTTATTTTAAATTGCTTTTTGTATTCTGTAATGTGAACCTTTTTGCCACCTATTCATGTGATTTCTATACAGATGTTGTAAACTTGACTGTAGTGCAGTATTTCCATTAAAATATCAGGGCTACTCGTGTACAGATTTGGTGGTCCTTCCTGATCAAACTTGGCCAAAAACATTGGTGAGGTCTTGATTGGGTGAACTTGAAAAGTGCTGTTTGGGCTCTTGACTTGCATGCATTTGCCTCTGGTGTGCAAAACTGCTCAAAGCGGGTTGGTTCTCTTCAATAGACAAGCGCAACAGTGAGCAAAAATGTTTTCGGTTGTTGGGATTGTAATTCCCTTTTGTCAGATATGGTACAAAGGTGCTGGTATACTTGATTCTGATTCTGATTTGAAGAAGTTTGATAGGGGCCTGTCCCCTTTAGAATTGGAAGTATGGCCTCATCTAAGTACAGATTGGCAAATTGCAATTTTCAGTTTCAGTCTGTTTCTCATTTTTCAAAGTTCCATTTGTTCCATTTCTACATTTGTTTTGTAATTCTTTTTTTAGGAAGTTCACACACAAAATTGTGTGCATTTCTCCTGATGTATGGTTGACTGTACATGATTTTGCCTAATACATGCATTTTTGCAAGCAATTTTCCCATCTAAAATGCATTGTGTACATTATTTTCACTGACTTTCTCTTTGTACGCACTTTCCCCAAATGTACCCTTTTTGTACAAATTTTCTTTTTTGGTTGGAGGAACTGCATTGCAAAATTGGAAGAAGTGCAGATTTCAAATATTAACTGTGTTTTGGTTTGCGTATTGAATCAGGAAGTGCAACCGAAACAGGTTCCTGAAGAATTTCTCCGCAGTCCCTCCATTCAGATCCCTTCCCACCCTTTTGAGCCTTTAGCTTGGACACTTGGCTTTCACGTCCTTAAAAGACAACTAAATGGAGATCTGTGTAGATGTGCTACGTGCTGTGCTGGAAGGTAGAATCTCGTTACTGGAGGTACAAAGTAGCCTGTGGAAGATTCTCACTTCAGTTCAGCACTCTTAGCCTGTTTTCTCTAACGTGGAGGTCCCATAGCTGCAAATATTAAAAGTAGTTGTCTAGTCTAGATTAAAATTTGGAATAGGGAGGTGCTGTCATGGGGCAGTTCAACTCAAAAGATCTCTCTTCCCCACCCCCTCCCTTGGTACTAGACCAGGATTTTCTGGTCCATCGTCTTCAGTAGCAGCCAGGCAGATTTATCTGGGAAGTTTTCTGGCACAGCACAAACAAGTCTGCTGTCTCTTGCGTCCGAAGTGTCTGCTCCTAGATGGAAAGGTTTAATATTCAGCAAGCAGCACATAATAGCCATTTACTCTCCCTGTTGCACCTCATCACTAAGCTGGTCACCATCTTGACTCCATATTCGGCAAGGATGGAAATGACTGGGCTGGGATATGCTCATTATTGCAGATTTTCAGACTGTCAGCAGAGGGCCCCCAACAGCTGGAAAGGAGGGAGCAAGAGGGATTGTGCTCAGTTGTAAATTTCCAATTTGTTTTAAGCCAGACTCTGTCTATAGATGCTGCTTCTCTTATGGTGAGGAAATCATTTGTGCACAATCTAAAAAATGCAATATTTGATAATCAGTATTTTGCTTTCCCTGTTTTTGTTGTTGCTCCCTCTCACTTTGGAGGTCTTTAAGCAGAGGCTTGACAACCATATGTCAGGAGTGCTCTGATGATGTTTCCTGCTTGGCAGGGGGTTGGACTCGATGGCCCTTGTGGTCTCTTCCAACTCTATGATTCTATGACACTTCATGTTATTGGTGTTTCTCACTTTACATACCTGGGTCATGACACCAACTGTGAGCCAAGACTGTGACATGGAGGAGGAAAGGCCGGATGGCTCAGCAAGAGCAAAGTTGCAAGTCATAGAGACTCTGAACTCTGGTCCCAAAGCCAAGTCTGAGATGGAGTCACTTAGTCAGGAGCCTCTTGAGACAGCTTTCCAAACTTATGACTCCCTTCAAATATGGAACCCCCTGAACAGGTTTCCCTGAGGAACCAGCACCCCCCCCTATATATACCAAGGACCTCACATTCCTCAATGCCTGCTCTTCATCGTAGCCAGCATGGAAAGTGGGAGCTGACAGACCTTTTGGAATGTCACCCCAGCTGATGCATGATGAGGCTGCTTAACGTGGGAGAAGAGATTGCTCCCTTCTTCCAAGGCAGCTTATTGCAGGGGTCAGCAAACTTACCGTGCCTCGGGCCGGTGTCATAGAAACATAGTGTTGGAAGAGACCACAAGGGCCATCGAGTCCAACCCCCTGCCAAGCAGGAAACACCATCAGAGCACTCCTGACATATGGTTGTCAAGCCTCTGCTTAAAGACCTCCAAAGAAGGAGACTCCACCACACTCCTTGGCAGCAAATTCCACTGTCGAACAGCTCTTACTGTCAGGAAGTTCTTCCTAATGTTTAGGTGGAATCTTCTTTCTTGTAGTTTGGAACCATTGCTCCGTGTCCGCTTCTCTGGAGCAGCAGAAAACAACCTTTCTCCCTCCTCTATGTGACATCCTTTTATATATTTGAACATGGCTATCGTATCACCCCTTAACCTCCTCTTCTCCAGGCTAAACATGCCCAGCTCCCTTAGCCGTTCCTCATAAGGCATCGTTTCCAGGCCTTTGACCATTTTGGTTGCCCTCCTCTGGACACGTTCCTGTTTGTCAGTGTCCTTCTTGAACTGTGGTGCCCAGAACTGGACACAGTACTCCAGGTGAGGTCTGACCAGAGCAGAATACAGTGGCACTATTACTTCCCTTGATCTAGATGCTATACTCCTATTGATGCAGCCCAGAATTGCATTGGCTTTTTTAGCTGCCGCGTCACACTGTTGGCTCATGTCAAGTTTGTGGTCAACCAAGACTCCTAGATCCTTTTCACATGTAGTGCTCTCAAGCCAGGTGTCACCCATGTTGTATTTGTGCCTCTCATTTTTTTTGCCCAAGTGCAATACTTTACATTTCTCCCTGTTAAAATTCATCTTGTTTGTTTTGGCCCAGTTCTCTAATCTGTCAAGGTCGTTTTGAAGTGTGATCCTGTCCTCTGGGGTGTTAGCCACAACTCCCAGTTTGGTGTCATCTGCAAATTTGATCAGGATGCCCTTGAGTCCATCATCCAAGTCGTTGATAAAGATGTTGAATAAGACCGGGCCCAAGACAGAACCCTGTGGCACCCCACTAGTCACTCTTCTCCAGGATGAAGAGGAACCATTGATGAGCACCCTTTGGGTTCGGTCAGTCAGCCAGTTACAAATCCACTGAGTGGTAGCATAGTCAAGACCGCATTTTACCAGCTTCTTTACAAGAATATCATGGGGCACCTTGTCAAATGCCTTGCTGAAATCAAGGTAGGCTACATCCACTGCGTTCCCTTCATCTACCAGGCTTGTAATTCTGTCAAAAAACGAGATCAGGTTAGTCTGACATGACTTATTTTTCAGAAATCCATGCTGACTATTGGTGATCACAGCATTCCTTTCTAGGTGCTCACAGACTGTTTGCTTAATCATCTGCTCCAGAATCTTCCCTGGTATTGATGTCAGACTGACTGGGCGGTAATTATTTGGGTCCTCTCTTTTCCCCTTTTTGAAAATAGGGACAACATTTGCCCTCCTCCAGTCTGCTGGGACTTCGCCTGTTCTCCAGGAATTCTCAAAGATGACTGCCAGTGGTTCTGAGATCACATCTGCCAGTTCTTTTAATACTCTTGGATGCAGTTCATCTGGCCCTGGAGACTTGAATACATCTAAACTAGCCAAGTATTCTTGTACTATCTCCTTAGTTATTCTGGGCTGTGTTTCCTCTGCTAAATCATTTGCTCCAAATTCTTCAGGTCGGGCATTGTTTTCTTTATCGGAGAAGACTGAGGCAAAGAAGGCATTGAGGAGTTCAGCCCTTTCTGTGTCCCCTGTTTGCAATTCACCATCTTCTCCTCTGAGTGACCCCACTGTTTCTTTGTTCTTCCTTTTGCTACGAACATACCCATAAAAGCCTTTTTTGTTGCTTTTAACCTCTCTAGCAAGCCTGAGTTCATTCTGTGCTTTAGCTTTTCTGACTTTGTGTCTACACGTGCTGGCTATTTGTTTGAATTCCTCTTTGGTGGTTTCCCCCCTTTTCCATTTTTTGTACACATCCTTTTTTAATCTTAACTCAGTTAAAAGTTCTTTAGGTAGCCACCCTGGCTTCTTTAGGCACCTTCCATGTTTCCGTCTCATTGGTATTGCCTGAAGTTGTGCTTTTACTATCTCCCTCTTAACAAACTCCCAGCCATCATGAACTCCCTTTCCTTTTAGTATTACTGTCCATGGGATCTCACCCAGCACTTCCCTAAGTTTTATGAAGTCGGCTTTCTTAAAGTCAAGAAATTGAGTCCTAGTATGCTTGGCTGCTCCTTTCCGCTGTATAGTAAACTTCAGAAGTGCATGATCACTCGCGCCTAATGATCCTTCCACTTCTACCCCACTAACCAGGTCATCAACATTGGTTAGGACCAGATCTAAAATGGCTGTTCCTCTTGTTGCTTCTCCCACTTTCTGGACAATGAAGTTGTCTGCAAGGCCAGTGAGGAATCTGTTTGACCTTATGCTCTTGTCTGAGTTTGACATCCAACAAATATCCGGGTAATTGAAGTCCCCCATTACTACTATCTCCCTTCCTTTTGCATGCTTGGCCATCTGTTCCAGGAAGGCATCATCTATGTCCTCCGTTTGGCTTGGGGATCTATAGTAAACTCCCACAATGAGGTCACTGTTATTCTACTCTCCCTTAATTTTGACCCAAATGCTCTCACTTTGGCTTTGAGGTTCTAAATCTTGGATCTCTTCACAGGTATACACATCCCTGACATATAACACCACTCCTCCTCCTTTCTAGTCTGGTCTGTTTCTCTGAAATAGATTGTATCCCTCCATTATTACATTCCAATCGTGGGACTTATCCCACCAGGTTTCAGTGATGCCTATTATGTCATATTTAGTTTGCTGTACCAAGAGCTCAAGCTCATCTTGTTTATTTCCCATGCTTTGCACATTAGTGTACAGACATTGAAGTTCATTAATCATTCCCCCGTGTCTCTTATTTAAGGATTTTTTCCTCCCACCACTAGGTCTGCGTGCTGTTTGCTCCATTTGGTCTATGACATTTGGATGATCATCTTCATCAATTGATAGACTCCTACCTTCAGGAGCACTGTCTCCCTCCCAACACATTAGTCAGTTTAAAGCCCTCCTGATGAGGTTTCTGAGATTTTTGGCAAAAACATTCCTCCCAACCGTTGTGAGGTGCAGCCCATCGCTTGCCAGAAGTCCATCTTCAAGAAACTGCAGTCCGTGATCTAAGAATCCAAACCGTTCCTGTTTACACCATTTGCGAAGCCAGCTGTTCACTTCCACTATTTTTCCCTCTCTCCCTGGGCCACGTCGTTCAACTGGGAGGACAGATGAGATGACAATTTGTGCATTTAATTGCTTCAATTTCCTGCCCAGAGCCTCGTCTCTTTTGATCTTCTGGAGGCTATTGCTTGCAGTGTCATTGGTTCCCACATGAACCAAGAGGAAGGGGTATTTGTCAGTGGGTTTTATGATTCCTTGCAGTCTGTAATGGTTCTAGGGGTTGCTCGTGCGTAAATTGGCGCCACACCTGGCTGGGTTGCCTGAATGAACCCTTTCTGTCCGGACAGCCACTCGCCCGTGGCTGTCTCAATTGCTGGCAGAATCCGTCAGTGGGCGTTTCTTGAACTTCTTCCAGCAAAGAAGCTCTTTGACGCCTAGTCTCCACCTACCTTCCCTGCGCGGCAGTTCCCTGACACAGTCGTTCAGTTACATGTTGGATCTTAGCCCCGGGGAGACAGCACACTTCCCGAGACATCTTGTCAGGCCCACAGATCACTGCTTCTGTTCCCCTCAGTAGGGAATCCCCTATCACCACTACATGCCTCCTCTTAGGTTTGGTCGGGGTTCTTCCGTGAGCTGTCCGTTCCAAGGTCGCCTGCACATTCCCTGAGGACTGACTTTGCTGCTCGTCTTCATATACCTGATCGACTGTAATGAGGGAGAGATCCTCAAATGGAGTCTGCTCTTCGTCTTCCATGCTAGGGGAGAGGACCTCAAAGCGATTGTGTATTTCATTGTGACCTCAAAACGATTGTGTCTCCAGCGCCAATTGCGTGGAGGGTGGGGGAGCGCGTGCCCATATGCACACGCTATTTCTGGTGCACTTCCAGGTCGGAGGAGCACCGGAAATAGCTTGTGTGCATGTGCATGGGCCTCCAACCCGGATGTGCACCAGAAATGGGCCTCCAACCCGGATGTGCACAACGCTTGCACATGCGCACAAGCTATTTCCAGTGCTCCTCCGACCCGGAAGTGGGCAGCCGCACAGCGCAGCGCCAGTAAGAGTGGGTGGCCGGGGTTGCTGCGGGCCGGATAAACGAGCCCCTTGGACCTTATCCTGCCCACGGGCCTTAGTTTGGGGACCCCTGGCTTATTGTGTTGTTTCTGTGCTGTGTGTTAAAAAAGAGATGCCTTTTGTCAGCATGTTATTCAAGTCTGAGAGCTGCAACTCTAGCCAAACCTTGCCTGCTTTGCCTCAGCCAGCATCTTCCTGTGTCCCATTGTGCTTCGCAGTTGGGGTATTACAGGCAGTGGTTTTCAGCGAGTATCCTAAGTCCTTAAACTCGTTAGGTGTTAGGCATTTTTAGGAGCTGTGCCCGATTACACAGCACTTCATCAAACAATCCTCTTTCCAGCATGCTTGAAGATTAGCTGCTTGCTTCTAGCCCCTAATTATGCTGACATCCTAACAGCAAGCATTGGGCAAAAAAGAAAGGGGGGAAACCCTAATAATTGCTGTCTCTGAAGTATTCATAAATTAACATACTCTGAATGAATTCAAACTTAATTTAACAGGCCAGTACTCCTATTGTGAGTGTTTTAGTATGCAGCATTGTTTGGAATTAGTGGAGAAGCACTTCCCCTTGCATAAGGGATCAGGGTCAAAAGTAGATGAGGCAGCAGTTTGCCCTAACAAGAGAAAATGTCAAACGGCTTAAGGAGCTGTGCAGCAATTTTCACACAGTGGGAAAGTGGCACAACTCAGTGCAGAGCACCTGCTTTGAATGCAGAAGGTCCCAGGTTTGGACCCCAGCATCCATCATGGGGGCTGGGGGAGAACCCTGCTTGAAATCCTGGAGAGCTGCTGCCAGTCAGTGCAGACAGTACTGAACTAGATGGCCACAATGGTCTGCAGAAGGCTGTGCCCTGCCCTCCTACATCAAAGTGAGTTTCTAAATCCCCTCCCCAGACCTGCTGGATCAGAGCCTCTAACGTGCATTATAAACTGGATCTCAGTATGGTTCCAACTTTAAGCTGCTATTTATTACACCTTCTTTCAAGAGAGGACAGATTAGCTGCTCTTGTTTGTTGTATTTTAAATGATGTTTAGCACATGTATAAAAGTAATAAAATACACTTAACAAAATGGGTTTGGGTGGGGTAACTACCCAAGGAAACCATTCCCTCTCCTTCATTTTGTTTCATGAGGCATACATTTTGGATGGCTTTGAAACTGATAACAGATTAAATGTATGTTTTTTATCCATGGAGAGGTGCAAAGGTTTCAGTGGATGGGAACAAGTATGTTATGATTCTAGATATTCACATCATTTCACATTTGCAGAGTCATTTTCACATTGCTGTTAAATCGACCAAATGCTCTGCCATGGTACCACTAATGAGATTCCCAGAGAAAAGACCGTGTGAGAGAGACGGTGATGCTTGGGTGCTTCTTGACATGACACATAGGTTGCTGCTTCTTCATGGGATAGATTTCTACATGCAGGGATTTGTTTAATTTTCATATGGCAGCGCTGTCTGTTGTGTCAAGCCCCCAGCTGCTGACTAAAGTTTACCTCCTCAGGATTGCATCTTAGTTATTTTCAAGAACTAAGCTGTGGAGATTAAGCACAATTGAGCAGCTGGTAATCCATGGAAAAAAGCAAGTGGATCTATCAGAAAAAAGCTTGTGTGCTGCTGCTCCCTGGCAAGTACAGTGACTGCATGAGCAGTGTGCTTTGTCCTTAAATGCTCTCAAACTCTAAATGCTGAGCTGTAATCTTCTAGGCAACAGGGATGAAAAATATTATCTTGTCTGTAGGGACCACAGGTTTCCAGCACTGCCTTTTGACAACAAATTCCTTAAGTTAATTGTGGACTGTGCAAAGAAAGACTTCCTCGGTGATGGGAAGCAGGCGTGGCTGGATTCCCAACTCCCATCTGCCCCAGTTGCAGGCCCAAGGTGAGCGTTGGTGGGCTGCAGGTTCCCAACCCTGTTTCCATCCAAGGCACAATTAGCTCAGCATTAGATGGGGCAGTGGCTGCTGTCAGAGATGCCTCTGAAATGGGGAAGTAGGCCGCTTCAGGGTAGGTCTGTCAATGATGTTGGCTGTGATAGCTCCCTGGACGTAGGAGGCTCAAGTCAGTGATGAGAGATGTTGCCTTCCTTGCTTGTGGGTTTCCAGGAGGAATCTGATTGGACACTCTTTGGGTCAAGGATGCTGGACCAGAGGGACATTCAATCTGCCCCAGCTGGGCTATGATAAGCTACTCTGGTCTCTCGTTTGGGGTAGAGCATGCCTGAAGTGTTGCAGAGCCAAAGGGTTTGGAGGAGCCCAAGGTAAACCTAGGGATGGGAAGCCTGTGGCCATCCAGATGTTGCTGCACTACAGCTCCCATCATCCCTGAGCCCTGGCCCTGCTGGCTGGGGTTGATGGGAGTTGTAGTCCCCACTGGAAGGACGTGCGGGTCCAGAATTGGCCTCCACAGTCACAGACTCATTGTTAAAACCGTGTTTATGGAAGGCAATCTTACTCAGCTACGAGTAATCGCCTAAGAAGAAGAGTCCAGCAGCATCTGGAGGTTTCCACATTGGCACCCTTTGCTCTAAGGTGCCACCAGCCTCACTATTGATAAAGCCCTGCAGAGTTCACTCTGGAAGTTTTCATTGCTGGAGGGAACTGAAAGCCTTCGGACAAGAGACAGACCTTGGCTCAGTGGCAGGGCATCTGCTTGGCATGCAGAAGGCCCCACGTTCAATCCCCAGCATCTCCAGGCAGGGCTGGGGAAAAGCCCAGCCTGAAACTCTGGCGAGCAGCTGCCAGTCGGAGTAGGCAATGCTGATCCTAGGGAGACCATTGGCCTGACTCAGTCTAAGAGCTTCCTAGGACTGATCAGTTCATTTTCTTGCTCAGAAACCCTGCAGGTTTGAGGGGTCTCCAGCTCAAGGAGAGGCCTGAGCCTTGGGCCACCCTCATCCACAATAGCCACGACATCCCATTGGCTAGCTGGAATGCTGTGCTCCTTGTGCTGAGGGAAAAGAAGAGGAGGGGAACCCTTTCAAAGCATTGGGCATTATGTTCAATAAATTTAATTACTGCTCAAATCATACAAATTTGTAAACTACAAAACACAAAGTAAAAGAATGGAAAAGAGATGAGGAGCACACAGAGAGACACAATTCTAATGGGACTAGGGTTTGTAATCAGAGTGAAAAGCCCAAGGCATGGGCTGGTCGACTGGGATTCAAGATGACATGTATGGTCACGTACGAGGCTGCTCTGTAGGCCACACACAGGGATGTTTACTGCACAGGATTTCTCTTACACAACATCTGCTTGTTAATCCATCTCTTCATCCCCCACCCGCTCGATGGTGGCTGGTACTTTTCACTCTCTTACGTAAATTCTTGTGCATACGACATCATCCGCACCAAAAGTCTGGAGGGGAACAGAAAAAGAGACACTTCCAAGCAAATCAGACAGCAGAAAGGGTGCAAGACTCCCTCTGTTGCCAGGAAGTGGCAGGGTGTTGCTCTCTTGCTTTGGGTAGTGACATGGATTGGGCCCAGAGGGACTGGGGCACAAGGATAGGCAAGAGCAATGAGGAAAAGGGGGGTCTGCTCAGAAAGGGCAAGGAATGATAGCATCATCATTGTCTGCTCCCCATTAGAAAAACACAAGCACTTTTCACCAAATGCTAGGTAAAGGTAAAGGACCCCTGACAGTTACGTCTAGTTGCAAACGACTCTGGGCTTGCGGCACTCATTCGAACCGCCAATCTTCTGATCAGCAAGCCCAAGAGGCTCAGTGGTTTAGACCACAGCACCACCCGCGTCACTAAATGCTACACCCATGTTAATACTGAGCTAACCCATAGAATTAGGACCTCTTAGAGAGATCTGACTAACACCTGGGTTTAATGGGCAGTATTCAACTTAAGTTTTACTCAGAGTAGACCAATTGCAATTAATGAAGATGGCTAGGTTGGGTCCATTAATTTAAGTAGGGTAACTGAGTAAAATTTAGTTGAATGCTACCCAGAATTTTCAGGCATGGACCAGCTACTACTGTGTGTTTTTCTCAGTCATCTTGAGGGCAACTTGAAACTCCTTCCTCCTCCCTTTATTTCTTTCTGTCTTTCATAGAAAAATAATGGTGCTGTGAAAACACAGCACTACAACAATATCAGTGAAAGCATCAACAGCATATTAGCAAACTTGTTAAAAACAAGTGCAAACCCCCAAGGCCTCTCTGAAGAGCACAGTTTTTAAAAGGAAGCAGGGAAGATTCCCACTTGGCAAGGAGTTCCACAGTGCAGACCTGCCACATGAAAGACTCGGCCCCTGACAAGGGCCCACTGAAGTCAGGTGCCTGGAAAACGACCATCGGAAGTTCTTAAGATTGGCTAGATGCCAGCACACTCCATGGCTGCTACATCAAGAAGAGTTCTCAGGGACCCCGAAGCCGACACCCTATTTTGTAATGTTTTGAGTGACCTAATAAAGGTATTGCATTGATGTGGATCTGGGATAACGTGTTGCCTGAATATGGATTTTTCAATTTGCCAGCATGGCTACTTCTGCTTTTTATATCATCCTTAAGATTGTTGTGGGTGGGTGGGTGTGGAAATGTTCAAGGGATTAGGGTTGGGCTCAGCTGAGACAAAGTCTGAAAAGTCACAGCCACTAGAGATCAAAGCTTCTAAACTGTGTGTTGAACCTTCTCACCAGCCGCGTTCAATTTCACAATTCTGCAATGCCATTTATAAAAATGTTCACTCATTCATCCGTGCCCCACAGCTCACTGGCTTTAATCAGCTGAGGCATGGTTTTTTCCCCTCAGGGAGAGAGAGAGGAGGGGGCTTATGAATCTTTCTTTCAAACTGCTCAAAAGCCTCTGGATTTGGATGATAATTGATTTGGAGATACCTTTCTTCCCCCTTGGTGTGATCTGTGAACTATGCAAAATTTGTCTTCAGGCTGCTTTCATCAGGAAAGTAAAGGATGAGAAGAGGGTCCTCAGTGAAAATGATGGTTCTACCAAAATTTTTCTTTTTGTTTCAGACTATACCCATCTGTATTTCAACTGAGAATTTTTTTAAAAGGCAAAAGATGATAGTAAACTTTGTACACCAGGGTAAAAGACCCAGATTACAATTAGCTGTGATCTATCTGCAGTCTGGGGTGGGGGTAGGGAGCTTGCTCTACCTCATTTATAAAAATGTCATATTCAAAATGCAATTGGAATAATACACAACACAAATGAGAAACTATGGCAGCAAATGGAGTTTGATAGAAATATATAGAGTACTGAGTCTACCGTGTTTAATACATAATAAAAACATTTTTGATTCTCTAATAAATCCATGCACAAAGTCAGCTCTGAAAGCAAGAAGATGTGGGCACCTTCATTAACTCCCTCAGTCTCTCCATTGTTACCTTTTGTACTGCACCCAATTTTGATACAACAGGAAAAGACTGTTATTCAGAAATGGAGAGAGAAAGACCTTTATTGACTAATTTATTTATTTGAAAATGCTTCAGCTAACAAACAACAAGAAAAATGGGAACAGCTTTATGGTCAATGAATAAAGTATTTCATATCAAACCAAAATTAAAGCGCATGCCACAATACCTTTAACATCCTTTGAATTTTTTTATTTTATATATGTATGTATGTATGTATGTATACTCTATCAAATAATTAATGAGTTAGCAATTGGAGGATGCAACTCCGTGAAACAACAAAGGGAATCTGATCCAGGGATAGAGATTGCAGAGGTGGATTGGTATAATTTGTGGGCTAAATCAGTTTCAACTTGGATACATTTAAATTACTACACCATTACGGTGTAGTTATATTAATAAAACTACCCCACCATTGTGCTGGAGAGGCTGCAGTAGTATAGGTACCACACTTCACATGTGGTGGATGTGTGAACACAGAAAGCCCTCCTGGCAGAGGGGATTTACAGAAATAAGCTGTAACATGTGGAATGTACTTCAAGTTTGGGATTGTTAACTATTTTTTAAAGGGCAATCTGAACTTTGTTATGAAGAACTAATTATTTTTCTTTTAATAGCGGCACGCCTACTAGAGGCACAGAATTGGAAAGGATTGAACCATCTCTGTATCTCTCATTATTGCTGTATTGGAAAAATTAACAAAGAGATTACATGCACTGAATAATACAAATTATGTAGACAATTGGCATTCTTTTATAAAACACCTTACTGATAACCCTGAAGAATAGCAACTACCAAAATCACAGATTGGACTTTGGCAAAATTTAACTAAATTGATCCATTCTGAAGGGAGAAGTGGGGAGAGTTGGGATTTTGTTTTTGTATTCCCCCCCCCCGCCTCTTTTTTGTGGTTGTTATATATTGGAAATTAATAAAACTATTTTTTAAAAAAATGAACGAACTCTGCAAAATTTGGCTTCAGGCTGCTTTCATCAGGAAAGTAAAGTCTGTGTGTGTAGTGGGTGGGGAAGGAGAACTTATTTGTAATTTATCTAAGGAAACATTCAATATTCAAATACCTGGCAACCTGTGGTAGTTTCTTTCCTGTGAAAATGGGTCATAGTAGAGTTCGGAGGGTGTGGGGGGGGGAGAGTGTTCCAAAATCTGTGCCACTTGAGACCAGTTTACCTACAAGGTGGCCTTGCCCCCACATTTGCCCACTCAGCTGCTTCAGTCAGTGGCATTAGCATTCCTGCAGGTGCCACATAATACTGTGAATCTTTTATTGTGGCAGTGCCTACACATTGGAACTCCCTGCCTATTGATTTTAGGCAGGCACCTTCACTGTATTCTTTTTGGCGCTTGCCTGCTGATGCTTGTTTAGGTGCTAAGAAATGCTGGTGTGAATTTTAATGTTTTCATATTAAAACTTTTTGTATGTTTTATTGTTGTAAATTGCTCTTGTTTTTAGTGTAGATTGTTTTAAGGGTGTTTTTCTTTTCAGTCAAGTGGCATATAACTTTTATGAAATAAATAAATAAAAATCCGCAAAAACTCCCTCTCCCAAAGGTTTTAGATTTCTATGGCTGACACAGAAGTTGCAAGAGCAGAGCTTCCGAGGACCTTGGAGGTTCGCCTGAGTCCTTTTGCTCCTCCTCAACCACAGCATTTTTCTGATGCAGCACTTGTGGCGGGGTGTGTGTGTGTGTGTGTGTGTAGGCTGAGGTTCCTTTGGCTTTTACCAAAGACCAAACTTCGTCTGTCCTGTGAAACTCCCGTCCAGCAGGAGTCAGCCCTGCTTTTCATTTTGGAATCTTTTATCAACAACTGTGCAGACAATTTTTAAAATATTTTTTTTTGCAATCTAACTTTTTAACCAACCTCCCCCCCTTGCTGTATTTCTGATGTTTTTATGGCTGTTGTATTGTGTCTGAATGCTGTACTTTGCCTTGTTATATTTTTTATGAAAGTGAGGCTTGTAAATATTTTAAGTAAATAAATAAAGTGGAGGTTAGGACTGAAGATCTTGAGAGACATGATGGAGCCACTTCTAATGCAGAGGGTTCTGGGTCTGTTTTTTTTTTACAACAAAGGGTATTCTGTAGGTGAGGGGAGCGGGACTCCCGCCACTCCCTACTGGGCTGACCCTGGGTTTGGTGGGTCCCTTGGCAAAAGACTTTCATGTTAATTGCCCCCCCCCAAAAAAATGCAGCATTGCTCCAAGACATTATGATGCCCTTTCAATTTTGTTGGACTCCAACTTCCATTACCCCTGACCATTAGTCATGCTGGCTGGGACTGATGGGAATTGGGGTCCACCAGCATCTGGAGGGTCACACATTTCCCATCAGTGCATGAATACAACAGGGGAAAGGGGGTTTCTCTATGTACCAGGAAAGCCCACCCTTACCATCAAGACCCAACCTTGTAAAATTAAAATTTCTTACCAAAATCAGCTCCTCTCCAGCCAGTTCTCTCGTCCAGTATGTTTTGGGGCCTTCTCCCTCCAGAAGAGTTTGTTTGCAATAGATCTTGTTTTCAGTCTCCCAAGTGGCTAAACTCTGCAAGCAAAGAGTACCCCCCCACACACAATCCGCACATCCGGGGGGGGGGAGGGATTAGCTGCATTATTTCATGACAAGCCTAAAGAATCCATATTAAACAGCATTGTCTTCTCAATCTTCATCTTGCCCCCATCAAAGTCTCAATGCTACCTTCCCTCACAGAAACTGGATGTCATCCATTTCATAGTTGCTCATTTGTGATGCCAAAACAGTTCTGCGGGCTTCCATCTGCTCAGTCAGAGAGTGACAGAGGCGCCACTACCAGCTGAATGAAACAGATTTGGGGTGGGCTTTGGTTTGGTCTGATATGTTTGCAGGTGTGAAGGTCACCTGGCCAGGCCCACACCAGAGCAAGGGACCCACTGCCCATATCCTAAAGCTGTTCTTCCTCCTTGCTACGGTTCACCTGTGCTATGCATGCAGGTGAGAGTGAACAGAGCAAGGAAAAGGCTTCACTTGCCAGGACTTCCCTTCCCAAGCAGTGCAGCAGATTGGTCACAGAGGGCACTCCTGATCCATTTAACTGTTTTTTCCTTTGGTAGTGCAATTGGTAGGTGCATGGGGCCAAACTGGATTGGACCCCTCTACCCACCCGCTTGCCAGGGTAGGGTCCTAATCAGCCTTCCAAAACTATTCACACACATATACACCCCAACCAAGGTGGAAATTGAGGAGGGACAGAGGCTTGGGGGTCAGCTACAAAGCCCCCAAGTGCAGCAGCCTGGAGGTTGTCTTTCCCTGCCCTAAAACCCACCAGTCACCTCACGCCACTCAAACCACTAGACAGCCAGCAATTCAAAGTGGTGGGTGCAGAGGGCTGGATAAACAGTCCCAAAAACCAGGCAAAATTTATTTGTGTAAACAGCCGAAGCAGAGAAATGGTAGCAAATGGCCTCTTGTATGTCAGGATCCATGAGGAGCCATCCACTTTCCCTAACGGCTATTATTGTTACTATTTTGTACCTCTCAACTTGACTCCACGAAAGGCTAACACCAGAAGGAAAGGAATTTCTGATTAACAAACAAGAGACAACAATGGGAGGGGCGAGGCGGGGGGGCTGGGGGTAGCAATGCCTTTGTCCTAATATTCATGGGACACTTTGCTGCTGAGGAAACTAGAACAAAATGCAGGGCGGTGTGATCCAGGCTCATCAATTCAAGGCTATAAAAGATAACAGGATGTTCTCCTCCCCCCCCCCCGCAACACAAAAGAGAAAGTGGGGCTGTGGGGACTTGCCTCCCCCAACAAAATATTTTAGGGGGCTGGGCCCCCTCAAAGCTGACGTTCATTGCCATTCAAGTGCTGTCTCATACCATCCATTATGTGGGGTGGACCTTACCTGGTCCCCACAATATTTTATTCAAGTTGGCACCCCTGAGTGACAAACAGATAAAACACATCCCGGCACATCAAAATGTAGCAGCCTGAGGATGTAATACTTTTCTAGAATAAGAAATGCTCTGGACTGGAGAGATCCCAATCAGCAATGCCTTTATGGTCCTTAATTGCCCCTGGAATCAGGATGATCTCTCAGAAATCTGTCCCAACTCTCTAAAGGACCCATCTTATGTGGCTGATGGCAAGAGCAAGGAACCCCTGGATTAGGGTTGGAAGGGACCCCAAGGGTCATCTAGTCCTCCCCCCATGATGATGTTGATTGATTTGGGCAGCATAGTGTTGGACTGCATGCCAACTCTTGTTGGCATCGGTCTGTCTCAAGAGGCAAAGGAGGGCATCTCCGAGGGTGAAGTCAAATCTCTGCCTTAGCAGCACTGAAGGTGGGGTGCAAGCCTGGGCAGGGTGTCTGGAGGTCCTGGACTGCCCAGATGACAAGACGCCTCTCAGCTTTGCATATATGTCATCTTTCCTCCCAGGTGGTGTGCCTGGTTCTCCCCCTCTTCATTTGACCCCCACAATAACCCTGTTAAGTAGGTTAGCAAAGAGGCAGTGAACAGTCTCTACTAGTCTGCTGGGAACACGATTAATGCATTAGGCCCAGAAAATCACGTCAGCACCCCACAACTCAGAGTAAGCCCTGATGGAAAGAGCCAGAGCTTGTTTTCCACCTCTGAAAGCCAGCTCAGAATTGCATCTCTGTTTATACATTAATACATGACATTTGAGTCATAAAATCATAGACCTTGGGGTACCTCCCAACACTACAATTCTAAGGTGGGATTGTTGTTTGAGTGTCCTGCTGGGAGCTCAGCCTAACCTACATCACAGGGTTGTTGTGAGGGTAAAATGGGGAGTGGCAACAACCACATATACCACCTTGAGGTCCTTGGAGGTAAGGTGGGATAAGAATGTGATAACGAATAAATGAATAGCAGAGTATCCTGCCTCCTGGGCAGTGGGCCCAACTCTGTGGAACCGCCTCCTGTTACAAATCAGGAAGGCATTGTCCCTGCTGAGTTCCAGATGTTCAGAGGAGGGCCGGCCCATCCTGTTTGGCCACCTGAGGCGAAAGGGGAATGTGCCCCCGTGCCCCCCCTCACCCCCACTTTTGTTGTCACCAGAACACACCCACCCTTGCCAGTCTGTTCTGCAAGGCACTGCCGCTTGCCTTCTCTGCCCCAGGGGAGGGGAGATGAGCAGCAACACCCCAAGGGTTGGGCTCCTCTGGTGCCTCCGCTGCCTGACGGAGGAGCTTCACACCCACCTCAGGGGGGGCCCAGCTCTGGTGAGGTGGAAATGGCTCGATTTCAGGTGGGTTTTGCCCTGTGACTATTGTTTCAGCATGTCTATTCTCTGAAGTTTTAACCTGTTTTAAATGGTGCGCTTTGCATGTTTTTTTTTCTTACCTGCAAGCCGCTTTGAGTCCTAGGCTGCTGCTAAATCAACCATTGAATAATCATTTGTGTTTTTAATAGTGTTTTTGATTGTTGCACACTGCCCTGAAGTTTTATGAGATGGTGGTATAGGAATACTTTTATAGTGAAATAAATTGATAGAGTGGGGAAACAGAGTACAAAATCCTTAAATGAATAAGGCAGTAACACACAGCGGTTATTTATTACCCGACACTTCCTCCCGTCCACGGTTTCTTCCTCGAAGCTCTCGCCGACTTTGAAGTTGATCTCGGTGGTGCGGACGGTGGTGGAGGTCTTAATGTAGAACTGGTCCCCCTCCTGGCGGATCTCCACATGTGGTTTCGAGGCAGCAGCTACGGCTACTTTCCTGAGCATGGCGTTGACCCCTGGGCAAAAACCAAGGAGGAGGAACCATGATGCTGAACACAAAGTTAACTGCCGAAAGAACATAAGACGACCACAAAGAGCCTGCTGGGTCAGGAGGGCAACCCAGATGCTCAAGGGTCTTGACACCAGGCCTTATGAGGAATGGTCGAGGGAGTTGGGTGTGTTTAGCTCAGAGGAGAGGAGACTGAGAAGTGACAGGATAGCCAGCCTCAAATATCTGAAGTCCTGTCACACAGAAGAAGGAGCAAGCTTGTTTTCTCCTGCTCTGGAGGGGAGGACCCAAACCAATGGATTCAAATGACAAGGAAGGAGATCCCAACTGAACATCAGAAATAACTTTCTGACAATAAAAGCTGTTTGACAATGGAATGGACTCCCTGGAAAAGTGGGGGGCTCTCCTTCCTTGGAGGTTTTCAAACAGGGGTTGGGGCATCTGCTAGGAATTCTTTAGTTATGATTCCTGCATTGAAGGGGGTTGGACTAGATGACCCTTGGCTGTTCCTCCTCTGTGTAGGGTTCTACACAGAGGCCAGCCGGATGCCTCTCTGGGGGAAACCCACAAGAGTGCTCTCTCCTCCCCTGTGGTTTCCAGCTGCTGGCATCCAGAAGCACCGCCGCTTCCGACCCTGTCAGACCCCTGGTTCATCTTGCTCAGTACTGCATGTATTGACTGGCAGCAGCTCTCTGGGGTTCCAGGCAGGAAGTCTCTCGTCGCCCTCTCTGGTGATGCTGGGGACTGAGCCTGCAAACTTCTGCCTGCCAGGCAGGTACTTTAAGGCTTAACTAGGGCCCTTCCCCAATGGCTTGCGAGCAGAGGCTGTGGACATGGGGGTTGGGGAAAGTGGGGATGGGGCAGACATGTAATTCAGTCCACCTGTTAAGGCCAACCGCCTTAATTCCCATTTCCCGAAACAATGCAAGAACCACAACACAAGCAATCCTTGGGAATCTCCACTGTGGTTCTCTGGACTGGGGATTTGAACCCAAAGAGGTGGATCCCAGAGTCCAGTGTGTGTTAAAAAGGCATGTATTCAGGTATCTAATATACAAAAAGGCATTGTATTAAGGGAAATTGCTTTGCAAGAATAGCATAGAGTCATGAGTATACTAGGAGAAAGTCACAGTAAAAAAAGGATGAATTTTCAAGACGACTTTTTTTTAAAAAAATGTGGAAATGTGAAGTTAAGAGTGGAAAAACCGAGAGAAACAAAAATTGTCAGATCCGCCCATTCGCAGGAGTAAGTCTCAACGTGTTCATGTAAACGTTGCAGGAACACAGGCTCAGCCTGCCCCCCCCTTTCTAAAACGATCCCCAAAGAGAGAGAGGGAGAGAGAATCCCCCCGCGCTGATTTTCCCCCTGAGCCCCTCCCCGCGCTCATTTACTTGAGAGTAAGCCCCGGTGAGCACAGCGGCGATCCCTCTGAGTAAACTCGCCTCAACCCACCGCGTTCACCTTCTACCTGGGAGTAAAGCCCCACGGGGCGTGGCAGCTACTCTCCCCGACCCGGGAGCGAGATAGTCCGGATCCGATGCCGCGCTCCCGGACGCGGGGAGACCCGGAACCCGGCGGCCACGAGGGACTCCAGTCGCGTCCCGCTCTCCAATGCGCCGCTGACTCCCGTGTAAACGTGTGCACGAGGGTCCGCCTGGCCGGTGACCTGGGGGCGGTGTTCTGGGGGTGGGGGGAATGGGTGAGCCCCTCCGCCCCCTGGAGTCCCCCGGCCAAGCCTCTC
Source organism: Podarcis filfolensis (assembly GCF_964270895.1). Taxonomy (NCBI): domain Eukaryota; kingdom Metazoa; phylum Chordata; class Lepidosauria; order Squamata; family Lacertidae; genus Podarcis; species Podarcis filfolensis. The sequence continues at coordinate 580,503 of NC_139616.1, forward strand.
CCGGCCCCCCGGCCCCTCCAAGCGCTGCCGGAGCGCCGGGCGCAGCAGCCAAGGCTGCACTTCCTTGCTCACCCAAGACTTTGAGGAGCTCGTCGAAATTCTCGCTGTTCTTCATCTTCCAAGTGCCGGAGAAGTTGGGCATCGCTGGGGAAGAAGCTGCCCCGGAGACCCGACGACGAAGGAGGGGAAGGGCAGGCGAGCGAGGCAGGCAGGCAGGCAGGCAGCGTCGGGCGCTTCTCTCTCTGTGTCTGTCTGAGTGTCTCCCTCTCTCTCTGCCTCCTTCTCTCTCTGCCTCTCTCCCTCTTCTGTGCAGGCACCTTGCGAGGTGGCCAAGTGTCTCTGCGCTTTCCCCGCCTCTCCGCTCTGCCCACCCCCCCGCTCCCCCCCAGGGGGCCTCCCGTCCACCCATCCATCTGCCTCTTCTCTCCCCTCACCCCCCCATCCATCACCCACCTACCCACCCGCAGCCTTCCTCCTCCGTTCCCAGAAGCACCCACCCCATCCATCATCCCTTGCCCCTCGCCATTCGGGCAGCCAGCCTGCGCGCGGGAGCTGCCGCCTGGGGGTTCCCCGAAAGGAGAGTCGCTCGCTCCTCTCCAGCACCCGCCCCCCCCCGCCAATCGTGGCTGCCTTTGCAGCTGGGAGACCGAGGCAGGGAGGTTCGGGAGCCGAGGGGAAGCCACTATCCAGGAGGGGCAGGAGAGGTGGGTGTCTGCCCTCCCCCTCCCCAAGGACTGGACCATGGATGCCGAGAGATGCCACGAACTTCGACGGCCTTTCCGCAGAGGAGAGGGCAAAAGGGGGCTTCCTAGCCCTGGTGGCTCTGGGCCGCCTTGGCTGTCGGAAGCCTTGGGCGGATTCATATTCAGCGGGCTTTTCAACGTGTTTGTGGGAGGCTTGTTGTTTTGTTGTTTTCGTTTTAACTATTCACTTGTGTTTTAACCTTGTATTTTATTCTGTGAAGCGCCCTGAGATGAAGGGCGGTATATAAATAAAATAAAAGTAAAGGCAGTGTATACTTCTGAAGATCAGGTGCTGTGAATGGCGACTGTGGAGCTGCCCTTTCGCTCAGGTCCTGCTCCTTGGCCCGCTCTGATCCAGCAGGGCTCTTCCCATAGAAGGCTATAGGGGTGGATTGCCAAAACTACATTATCAGTTTATTGTTCTAGCCAAAGGCCATGACAAATACACAACACCAGTACTAATAAAACAACCTCGTGAGTGCTGCCTCCTGCACTGTTTTTTCTGTTGTTTTTGCAGCGTGTGCAGCACCAGAGTGACCTCCCCAGGCCACCAGACCCTCCTGCCAGCCTCACTGTCCAAAGGAAAGCAGAGCAAGATGTTGGGCACCCGCTTGGCTGCAGGAGTTGCTGGAAGGAAGCGTACAAGGCACCATCCAACCTTCTTAGGGACTTTCACAGGGTTTACTCCTTAGGCTTTTCTTCTCCTGAAGATCTCCTGCCAAGCAGCAGGTGCAGATTTTTCCTTGGGTTTACTCCCAAAGCCTTTCTCATGAGTGAGTATAGCTGCAAGGCAGCAGAGGTTTAGGATCAAAGTTTTCCTTCTGCCCCTCTCTTCCCTCTACAGCATGGGCAGAAACCGCCTGCTTGACCATTGGGTCCACCAATGGTCTCCTTCCATCAATCCCCTGGAGCCTGTCTTCACACACAAAGGAAGCCCTTACATCACTGAAGGTCTGAGACCCATCAGCTCCCCTCACCTGGATTAGTCAGCCAGTCAACGTTTCCCAGGGTGTGGCTGCTGACAGCTTTAGGAGCCACAGGTGAGCTAAGTGCAGGGTAGGAGCCAAAGGTGGACAAACTACCCCAAGAATGAGCACAATGTCAGAGATACTGCCCGTCCCCTAACACACCAAAAAATATAGATCATGATATATCCATAATATGAGCCAACATCCAGGATGTAAGACAGAGGTTGCCAGAGACACCAACAAACTCAAATAAATGAAACCTCTGAACCAACACCACAGTATATAGTGATTTTACCTAACTCCTTTTTCCTGTGGTTTTTTTTTTTTTTGCAGTCAGTGCTTAGAGGGCCATTCTCTGTGTTATGAAGCTATTATTGTCACTCAAAAGAAAATGGACCATTTCTGCCAGGGTGTACCCGCTTGCTTGTGTGAACATAGGTTTCAGAAAGCAATCTCTTGGGTCAGGCTAACAGATGTTGAGTGATGTGTTCCACCTGAGGTTGACCACAAATGCAATGTCTGCCTGCATATGGAACCTTCTTGTAGAAACCATCCAAGACTGCAATAGGCATGACTTGGAAGCACAACTCAATAAAGGCATTTCTTAAGGAAGCAGCTGAGAGTTTGGTCAGATAACTAGCTCCAAAATACTCTCAATAATGGATAACATGGGGGGAAATTGGATGTTTCTGTTTAGTTACAGGTTCCATCTGGATTCTATCCAGAAGAGCCAATACCTTAGTTGACATTTATTCAAGAGCAAGGCAGAGTTCAGTTATGGAAAGCAGTTATGGAAAGCTCCTATGGTTTTCTGTGCTTTGACTTCCACTGCCTCCGTATAACACTTCCCAGAGAGGCATTGATTAAAGAGTACACCCAGTTATTTAAATGAGTGAATTTATTCTATAGGCTGCTGATCCATGTCTGCCAAAAATGAAGAACTTTGTCATAGAGCAATTTATAGGTAGGCTTTCCTGTTTACAGTATTTGCTGGACATCTCCAAAAGATTTTTGAGGTCCAATTGGGAAAGAGAGAAGAGCACTAAATCATCTGCACACATCAAGATTGAGATCTGTCTGTTCCTTATATGAGGTCCCAGAAAATACCAGAGCATTTTGCATGGACATTTCATCAACAAGTCAAGATTTACTGCCTCTTTGAGCCAAATAGTTGTAATGCAGCATGAGAGAAGAACAAAGATGGCTCTAATTGGTTTTCTAAACATTGCTAACAGATTTGGGTGGAGAGGGAAATGAATTTCACAAAGAGAGGGTTTGCTTGAGCATAATATGAAGCACGCATCAAAGGCCTAGCATCTGATGATAGAATCATGATTCCATGACTAATGAATGTCCTTATTGACCATAATGAAAGAGCCCCCCCCCCCAATGGCCTGGCAATGCTTATCCCTGTTCATGCAGAACGCAAAAGCTGTTGACTGTGAAATTACCATTAATTAAATAGGACATCCTCTGAAAGTCAGAATATATGCAGAGATGATGGTGGCGGCGGCTGGGATAGAGCAGAGCAACGCACAGGAAAAGGCAGTAATGAAGTCAGCAGGCAAGAAACATGTGCCAATCAGGCCTGGATCCATGACAGAGGGGAGACGTTAGTTACTGACCCACAGCCAAATCTCCATGCTCTGTTCCACAGTGTTACAGGCCTCTCCTTTCTTTGGACCAATTCAGCAGCAACTGTCCAAACAACCTCCCAGTGCTAATGACTTCCAGAAGCTTGTTTTCTCTTAGGTTTTCTTCCCAGCTAGATTACTACAATGCACTCTTCCTGGGGCTGCCCTTGAAGAGCATTTTTTATAACATACTTAGATTTTCCTTATTGTAAACCTCTTCAAGATCTGTGGGCAGTAATTATGAAAAGAAAGAAGAAAGCAAGAAAGCAAGAAAGCAAGAAAGCAAGAAAGCAAGAAAGCAAGAAAGAAAGAAAGAAAGAAAAAGAAACTTTAGCCATAGCGGTTGATACCATTGTGCTGTCAATCAAGGATGGAACCGCTCCTCCCCCTTGAAAGTTTTGGCACAGAGAGCTGCTTTCTCCCTGCACCAACACTAGAAATGAGTAAAGCTGTCAATTTTGCATTCTCTCTGTTTCTCATGTTTGAAATCTTAAGTTTGGTTCACATTTCCACATGAGCTTTTTTAAGTTCACTTGAAAATTCATCATCATTTTAGTGCAAATTTCTCCTGATTGCAGGTTTTTGTATGCAGTTCTGTCTACTATATGTATTTTTGCAAAGCATATTTACCTAACAGTTAGTAAAGGTAAAGGTACCCCTGCCCGTACGGGCCAGTCGTGTCCGACTCTAGGGTTGTGCGCTCATCTCGCTCAAGAGGCCGGGGGCCAGCGCCGTCCGAAGACACTTCCGGGTCACGTGGCCAGTGTGACGAAGCTGCAGCTGGCGAGCCAGCACCAGTGCAGCACACGGAAACGCCGTTTACCTTCCCGCTATAAAGCGGTACCTATTTATCTACTTGCACTTAAGTGCTTTCGAACTGCTAGGTGGGCAGGAGCAGGAACCGAACGACAGGAGCTCACCCCGTTGCGGGGATTCGAACCGCTGACCATACGATCGGCACGTCCTAGGCACTGAGGTTTTACCCACAGCGCCACCCGCATCCCTAACAGTTATAACAGTTATAACAGTACCTAACAGTTATATGTCCCCTAATATAATGATTGTCTCTCTATTATTTTCACTAAAAGGGCCCACTTTTACCCCTAGTATATGCATTTTTATACTCATTACTTGGCTGGAGAAAGGCATTGCAAAAGTGCAGATTTTGCAGGATTTTGTTTGGGAAGGTGCAAATTAGGTTGATTTGCTTTTATATGTGAACTGGATCAAGTTCCTTTCTCACTACTCCCCCCCCCCCACCTCTAACCAATGCATTGAGCCATTCTTCAGGAGCGTGAGGACATTTATCTAATTTTTAGCTATATCTTTATCAAGATGCCCACTGTTGGATACTGGTCTCTCTGAGGGCCACCAAATGGCCTCCCTTCCACTTTCCCTAGGAACACTCTGCTTTCCACAAATTATCCCTTCCCTGCCATTCTTTATTCACCTGAATCCCCTCAGGCCATCCTTTTCCTCCACAGATGGATCTCATCCATCTTCCCAAAAGTGTCTCAAAGACAAAGGAAAGGAGCATATGTACAGATGGAGCCAGGGACACTCCATCATCCATCCAAATCAGCGGCCAATAATGGGACCCCAAGTATCCCCCTGTGTCTATTGACTGACCATCCCGGAACTGCCTAAGATGGCTGTGTGCCCGTGCGTGTGCGTGCTGGAAGGGGAGGCAGGGTCAGAAGAAAACAGCATGTGTAAGTTATTAAGGTGCAAAGGCTGCCGGGGGTGGGGTTTCTGGAGGAGAATTTTAATAAATAACCTGTGACACAAATAAATTATACATCTGGAAAGCAAATGGCTGTTGTAAATTTAGCTGCCAAATTAAATTGACGGTGGGTCTCCCTACGTGACAATGGGTGAAATGTAACCCGATGGGAGAGGAAGGAAGAGCATAGCCACACTCATGCTTCATATGGTCTATTAGACACTCATTAAAATGTCACCGCATCATTAGGTTTTGCATTTGGGGCATCAGGCAGAGCAGGGGGCCCTGCGCTCAAAGCACCAGAGAAAGCGTTAGCCGACCCCGCCCAGAATCTGCGAATCTTCTTATGTGTGATCTTGTAAAGGTGATAATAATAAATAAATAAATTGCAATGCTTCTGCATATATTTTATTCATCAGGAATGCTTTGTTCATCTGTTAAAAATGGTGCAACAGAAACTAAATTGGGGGAGAAGAAATCTCAGAGCGAGGGAGGCAGACCCTACTTTTTCATTTGGCTCAGATGATGCCAAATATGGTAATGCCCCTGCCCCCACCTTCCCATCTCCTCTTCCCGTAAGGAAAGAAGTGACCCCAGTATTCCTAAAACAAATCCATGAGGAAATGGGACCATTCTGCTGCCTCCTTCAGGGCTGGGGGAACATAAAGGACACTGTCTATGTTTAAACAGAACTGACTACCCTTAATGCTGTGTCTTGAGACTCCCCAAAATTGACTGGAAGGCTGCAGGCAAGGAGGAGGGGAGGAAGGAAGGTGACTCGTCTCTCTCTTTTCCAATGTGCAACATCCTACTCTGATCTTGCATATGGTTCACTGGTCACAAAACACATTCAGGGGACATCTGTGGAAAAGAACATCACCCAAATGCCCCAGTTTCCCCCTTTTGTTTGCAAAGCATATTTCCCCCATTCTTATTTTCTGTTTGTTTGTTTGTTTTATTTTCATTATTAACCCTCCCATTTGATGTCATAAATAACCACACAGAGAGAAAGAGAGAGAAAACAAAAAAGAACAAATTGCATCCTCTCGTTTCCAGATTCGCAACACAATCCTATGCATGTTTACTCAGGGGCTAAGTCCCACCGTGTTCATTGAGGCTTTCATCCAGGAACATGTACAGAGGAAGGCAGCCTTGGAGTGGGATTCCATTTGCCTCTTTCCAGCAGTTCACCAGGCCAAAGCTCTGGGCTTGGAGTGGGCCATTTAGGCTGCAGCATTGCCTGGCTGAGCATGCTGCCAGCTGACCCTCCCATAGGAACAAAAAATGAACCCAGACTACTAGCAGGTGGTGGAGAAATTTGAATAAGTTTGCATCCAAAGGCAACCTACCTAATCCATACGTTCAGAAAAAGACATGCAGACTACAGCACATACATACATCAAACCTCACACTCCTCTGAATTTTGTGTGTACAAAAATGCTCAGACTAGGTGTGCATGAAAATGCATATATTTGAGAAGATAACATTTGAGAAGATAAAGATTACAGTTGGGGAAATAGCTTTGCTATTTGGACAAATATAGCTTCGCTATATTAGACAAATCTGCATATAAAAGCATGTAGATTACAGGAAGTTAGCACTAAAATGCTGATGAATTTTCATGAGTGCTTTTAATGAGGATGAGGGTGATAATGATAATAATGAACCCAAACTGATTTGGAAATGTGGGGAAGGAAGGCTTAAGATTAGGAAAATGAGAAATGGTGAGAAACTGGAAGGGGCTGATTCATCCATCCATGCAGACCATCCCTGGACTCTGGACTGTGTGAAAGGAAGCGTGATCTTGCACTCTCTGGAAATATGAATAAGTGCTAACAAAAAACTTAAGTGCCCTGAGAATGAGGTGGAAACATGGAATCCACTTTTCTAGGGGAAGAAAAATTTGCAGACTATGCTAGGACAGGTTTCTTCAAGGAGGTCCAGGTGGTGTACAGGCAAGGCTAAGAAGCAGCGACTGGCCCAAGTTCACCTCAAGTGAGCTTACTTGCTGAGTAGGGATTCGAATCCTGGTCTCCCAGGTCAAAGCCCAACGCTCTAACCATTATACTGCACTTCTTCCTTCAATATCCCTGAAGACATTTAGTTAAGTAGGTAGGAGCAGCACTGCACGGGTGAGTGGTGTCCCTAGGGGGCTGCTAAGAGGCAAAGGGGTAGCAGGAGGGCTGGAGGTATAAATGACTACCAGGCTTTGAAAAGCTGGTGTCACTGGGGCAAGTTCATCAGTTTTTTTGAATTAATTCAACTGAATAGATTTATTTGGATTTTGAATCAATATGCAATTGTTAGTGTTTGGAATTTCATGATGTTATTATGTTCCTTAGTGGGTCATGCAACATGCTATTCTGGTTCATGTTTTTTATAGGATAGGGGAGTGGGCACAGGGATTGAGTTTATGGAACCAAAGGAGGAGTGGCCTCAAAATATTTGAGAACAACTGAAGGTCAAACAACGAAAACCACCTTTATACCATAGTATTATTTACTGAATTTATATACCACCCTATACGCATAGGTCTCAGGGTGGTTCACAACGTAAAGTACAATGTAAAAAGGACAAGGTACATAATAAAAATAATTAAAACAGTTAACAATACTAATATATACAAAAAACCCCAAAACCATTCCCCAGCAAAGCCCCTAAATAACAATACCCCAGCCCACAAATACCAGGCTCTCCAAGTCTCCCTGTTTTCCAGGGACGGCCCTGATTTAGAGAAGCAGTCCTGGTTTCTGATTTGATCCTGGAATGTCCCACTTTTCCTTAGGATGTCCTTATTTTTATTGGAGAAATGTTGGAGGCTATGGAGTTATCTGACCTCCAAGCTGTCTGAAGGCAATCCTGTATAGGGAAGTTTTTTAAAAATGTTTAATGTGAAATCCAGATACAAAATCCAAATTAACATATAACATTTAACAACAATTTAAAACAACCCCATCCCCAATAAAACAACACCCCCCATCCCACCCCCAAAGGGCAGCCCCCAAAGGGACAACTCCTTCGGGGCAGCCCCAACCTTGGGCAGGCAGGCAGGTGTTTCCAATGCTGGCTACCCGCCCAGGGTGTTGGTTCCTGCCCTACTTGCACAGCTGCAGGCAGGTCCTGGTCTGGAAGTCCACTTGAGGCCACAGGTCCAGCTGGTGGGGGGGGGGGCGGAGATGGAGATCAGATCAAGTGCTGGAAATCTTTGCAGGCCCTCTTGGAGGAAACCAATTTTCTAGATGCATTTCAGTCAGGATTTAGGTCCAGTTTTAGTGCAGAAACTGCTTTGGTCATCCTATTTGGTGACCTTTGTCAGGAGAGAAAGAGGGGAAATGTGCCCTTGTTAATTCTCCTTGAGCTCTCAGTGGCTTTCAATACCATCGACCATGGTATCCTTCTGGAATGACACTCCAAACTAGGGGTGGGTGCCTTTAGGTGCCAGGCAAAAACATTCCTCTTCTCCCAGACCTTTGGCTAATTAAGCAATCTATGGCATTTTAAACTGGGGAGGGGGCATTGTTTTTGTTTGTTACTATGTTGTGCATTTTTCTGTTATTATATTGTAAACTGTGCTGTGATCCTCAGATGAAGGGTGGTATGGAAATTTAATAAATATTAATAAATAATAATTTTGTCTTCTGGAGCCCAGGCACAAACAGAATGCAGATGTGAAACAGGATAATCTACTATAAAAAGCAGATCTAATGCCAAGCGCCCCTTCATGTTTGAGCTCCATAAATGAGGTTTGTCAGTGAAAGGTTAGCTGATTGTCCCATCCTAATTAGAAACCACATCAGCCAATTATCTCAATTATTGTGCATTTGGAAAGATCTGCTGCATCCCCACAGGGAGGGAGGAATGTCTTAAAAATTAATAATAATAACCCAACCAACTCAGTTGTTAGAAGCAATTTGAATTACACAGATTTAAGCATCCATGTTCAGTGCGTAATAAGACAAGCGCGATGGGGCATTCCTCTGTAAACTCAGCATGATTTGCAATTTAAAAAAATTCTATTGATCATGACAATCAGGAAATGGGTAGAACTATGTGGGCGGAAAAGATGACATTTGGATTTGAGAATTGAAGGTAATGGTTTCTAGAAAGTAGCTTTATTAGGTGTTATACTGGAGAGGGTGAAGTGAATAATGTTTATATATAGCAGACAGATGAAGAATTGGAAGTTCTTTAGCTTCTTAACTTTTTTCTCTCCCCCACCCTTTTCTCTTCTCTCTCTCTCTCTCTCTCTCTCCCTCGTTCCACTTTTTCTTTCTATTCTCTTTCCTTTATCTCTTCCTCTTTCCTTCTTTCTTTGCCCCCCCGACTTTCTCTATCTTTTTTGCTTCTTGATTTTACTTTATACATTCTAATAAAATTCATTTTTTAAAAAAGAAATGGGTAGAACTGAATTTCAGATTGGAAGAATGAAAACCTGAAAGAAACCAAAATTGACACATTTGTCCATCTCTAATCCCCGTTTTATATTTTTTACTGTAATTATTGGTATGTTTTAAACACATTTTTATATAGGGACGCGGGTGGCGCTGTGGGTTAAACCACAGAGCCTAGGGCTTGCCAATCAGAAGGTTGGCGGTTCAAATCCCCGCGACAGGATGAGCTCCCGTTGCTCGGTCCCTGCTCCTGCCCACCTAGCAGTTCGAAAGCACGTCAAAGTGCAAGTAGATAAATAGGTACTGCTCTGGCAGGAAGGTAAACAGCGTTTCCGTGTGCTGCTCTGGTTCGCCAGAAGCGGCTTAGTCATGCTGGCCACATGACCTGGAAGCTGTCTGAGGACAAATGGCAGCTCCCTCGGCCTATAGAGCGAGATGAGTGCTGCAACCCCAGAGTCGTCCGCGACTGGACTTAATGACCTTTACCTTTATAGATGTATATAGTTTTCATTCTATCAATGTTTAATTGTATTTTAATGATTGATTTTTCTATGCTTTTCTAACAGGTCTTGTTCTTATCTATAAGCTACCTTGTGTCCCATCAGGAAAAATGCAGAGTATAAACCAACTAACCAACCAACCAACCAATGAGTGGTTTCCAATATCAAAGAGGCTGTGATATTCTGAAAAGAGCAATTTTGACAGGGTTGCTCCTACATTCTGATGTCTAATGCCCTTTGGAGTGGGACACAGGAAATCAAGAGTCGCCTGTTTGTACTTGCAGGACTTTTTATTATTGTTATTTTAAAGTTTTTAAAAGTTTGTGCAAAATATAATGAAAGAAGAGAGAAGAAGGTACAATATATGCTAATATATATATGATTCTTATATATGCTAATGCCTATATAATAACCAACTGTATTCTGTAAAAGAGCTGTGGGTAGAGCTGTGGTCTCTAAACCACTGGTTAAAGGGAATCATAGTTTTGTACTTCCAGTTCATCAGTACCAGGCTTTCGGCTACAGTTAGGGTGCATAGAATCCATTTTTGTTGTTCTGTTTCCAATTTCCATATAATAGGTATATAATTCAAAATAATATTTTCCTCTGAAACATTTAAGTTTTCCCATACACTCAAATTTATACAGTCCAACACTTTCTCCCAAAACCTGGTGAGAATAGGACACTGTAAGAACATATGTTTCAAAGAGACATTATCCTTATTCCATCTCCAACAAAGAGCTACATACACCAGACACTCCTTTTTTATACAAACATAATGGAATCCAATAGATTCTAAATATTACTTTCTGTTGCATAAGTCTTAGTTTTAGATCCATTAATATCTCTGCTATCGAGGCTGAGACAGTGTCCCACTGCCAAGGTTTGTTGTTGTTTAGTCGTTTAGTCGTTTCCTACTCTTTGTGACCCCATGGACCAGAGGTCACAAAGAGGCGGACACAAATAACGACTAAACAACAACAAACAACAACAATACTACCTTGGCAGTGGGACACTGTCTCAGGTACTCTAGGAACAACCAATTCTTCATTCCAATCATTTTGCAAAGTCTGCATATCGAACTAATTTATTAATAACAAATATCTATAAAAATGATAGTTGGTTTTTTGGTTCAAAATGATTTTATCAATTGTTCTAATATCTCTGGTGTCTCAGAGGCTGAAAAAGCTGCCAGTCCAAACATTGTTGTTACAACATGTTGTAACTGCAGATATTGCCATTGGGATGCATCTGATAGATAGTTGTCTCTTAAACCACTCTGCGTATAAAATTCATCTTCCTCATTTTGCCCGCTTGCATCCAATTTTTAAATATTCCCATCTTTTCCTAATTTTTAAAGTTGAGTTTCCCCAGAAAGCCAATTTAGCATGTGAAAATGGATCACATTTTTTTCTTAGACATTATATTCCATAAAAGACCCAGGGCTTGGCTATGCCTGTTTATTTTTATTTTATTTATTTCATAAAATTTATATACCGCTTGAGTATTTTTTTTTATTTAACCCCCCCCCCAAAAGCAGTTTGCAAAATGAAGAAAACAATAAAACTATTAGTGAAAACAATTAAAACATTCAGAATAGTAAAACCAGCAATAAACTGTTCTGGGTCAGCTCATCTAAACAGGCATTGAGAAGAACACAGCAATGTCATTAGGCAGGGAGTTCCAAAGCACAGGTATCACCATACTAAAATATTGATTTCTTACAAATGCACCTGTGTCACTTCAGCTGAGAGGGCCTGTATGGGGCAAGGGGGTCTCACAGGTGAACTGGTCCCCAGTTGTTAAGCGCTTGGTATGCAAGTAGCAACACTTTGAACTTGGCATTGCAGGGAAGACCCTTTAGTCACCTTCCAACTGTACAATTCTCTTATTCTCTGATTCATGGCCCTTCCTTTTGGCCCAGGGAGCAGAACATGGGGCAGTCTGTGGTCCACAGGACCGTTGAGGTGCATGAAATTGCAGGAGAGCAAAGAACAATGAAATGGTCACATATGTCTCCCCCCGCCCCCATCCCCAGCCAGAGGACTTCAGCTGCAACTTCATTGAAGCCAAGACCGACCACGGTCGCCATGGGACCGTCTTCATCCAGCAAGAATGGCTTCTTGTAATAACCTCGTGTTCAGCTGCTTCATGAGGGCTGCAGCGGCTGCTGTGACTCTTGTCAATGACAATTAATGAACAGCTCGTTAATGCTCGTTTTTGAAGACGGCCCTGCTATTATCATGAATGACTACAATTAGCCACTGGAAATGCAGCAGCTGTGCTGGGTGGGTGGGAGAAAGGGAGAGGAGCAACAAAGAGATGCAAAGTAGCTTATCTGGTTAGCAGGCCTCCTACAGAGCTTTTGCCCCTGGCTATACAAAAACAGGATCCGGATGCATCCTCCAGCCTGGAAGTGGAGGAAAAGAGGCACCATTATCCTGGATGACTTGATTAAGACACTCAGAATGTAGAATTTAGTCTGAAGCTGGTCCTTGTCTCTTTCCCTGCAATCGGGGGGGGGGCATGCTTGACATTTAGATGCACAAACTCTACACTTCTGAATTATTTTGCATAGCTTTATTTTGACCTTAGAAATGGTAAGATGCCTCCCATAGGTGTGTGGACAGAGTCCTTATATGGCTTAGTCACTAATGGGAACATGGGAAGCTGTCTAAGACTATTAATCAGCCTATCTAGTCCAGCATTGTCTACACTGACTGGCACTGGCACTCCAGGGTTCAGGCAGAAGCCTTTTCCAGTCCTACCTGGAGATGCTGGAACTTGAACCTGGGACCTTCTGTGTGGACAGCAAGCCCTCAACCATTGAGCTTCAGTCCTTCCTGAAGGCACAGAGCTTGGATGAAGCCAGGAGTTTTCTGTGGCTGTTCTGTCCTTGCTTAAGAGAGAAAAGTTCTTGTCTCTACTTACTGGTGTGTCCTATAAGCCTTTCCTTCGTTCAAAAGCCAAACCATTTAAAGTAGAGCTCTGTGAGTGTTCTGTGAGCTCTCAAGGAAGTCAAAGTCAAGAGGAGAGCATGCAGGTGCAGGACCTTGGACAGCTCAAAGGGACCCTGCCAGAGGCATCTGCCAGAGCTGTTTCCTCTGCAGTGATCTAGAGGCAACAAAAGCCTTGAGCGCACTGTCCAGACCTAGAGGGGCTGGACTCCACCGTCCTGGAAGAGCTGCCTAGGTGGCAATGTTGGAGAGAGAGGCTTGGAAGACAGATCCCTACTCTCCATTTGCAGAGTTAAGCACAATGGTGATTGCTCCAAGCATATGAAAACTTAGATTTACATCTGCCCTCACCCACCTTGAAACTAATGTTCCCCATGAAAATACTTGGGCTAGAATGCACATCACAGACACTTAGTTTTGCAAATAAGTGAATGCTTTAATGAGATAGTTTCCAGAAGTTACAGCAAACAAGTCTCCATCTGCTGGCAGTATAACAAGGATGGAAACAGGTTCTAAATGACTTAAAAAGAAAAGGTTTGGTTTCCTTACAAAAAGGATCGTGCCATCTTCGGGTTGGCAAAGATACAGGCTTTAAAATCTCCATTTGGGGAGTTCTGTTCACTTGGCTTTTCTTGCAGCTGGGAGTCATCGGCCGCCTGACTCCTTGCTTGTTCTAGGAAGCACAAACAGGGGAAAAGGGCAAAGAGGTAAAAGCTACTGGAAACCAGTTATGCCACCCTCACTAGCAGCATGAACTCAGGGTTCCGGTTAAGTCTGTTTATGCAGGCAAGTAGGAGTCAGTAACCGCATATTACACCAGGCTAAAGGGTCTTCACATCATTTTGCAGTCTTTGGCTTTGCAAGGCTGGAGAGACTGAGGTACTCCAGGGGACTAATCCTCTAATTCACCCACCAACCTAACCATTTTATTTGTATGCCACTTTCCCACAAAACAAACATGCTCAAAGCTGCTTACAACAAAGAAAGGGGGGCATTTCAAAACCATTCAATGGCAGAATGATAGAAATGCAGATACTGGCTACCACAGCAGCTCAACACATCTGGCCATTTCCGATGCAAGAGGTAGCTACATCATCTACATCACAGTAATGAACTTGCCCTGAGTCTTGGACTTATAGCCAGACAGGTCATTGGCCCAGTTCCCTGTTACATCCAAGCTTGAGGAACTGTGGTTTGTTCCAACCATAATTAGTTAACAAACTAGAATATCACACCATGGTTTGATCCTAGCTTGTTTTAAATAATCACAGTTCCTTGAAATATGATGTAACAGGGTATGGTGGTTAGTTCAAAAGCAGAATGTTCCAATCTTTTTCTTGCATACTTGAAGTGTCTAAGCTCACATTAGCTTGTTTTTACAATGGAAAACCAGTGTAAACTGGGCCATTAGCTGGGGAATGGGATGAAATGAAAGCAAATGCATCCAGATTATCTTTCTGACACTGCTGAAAATTCAGGTGTTAAAGCATATTCAAATGGTGGAAGAAATAATTTTCCATATGATTTCATTCCTTCAAGGGAAGAGATGGCTCTGGCAGAACATGCAGCAACTCTGGGACTTGTCGCATCAGGTTGGATGGCAACGTCATAATGTGACATGACTCAGAAAGGAAAATGCCGTCTGTTGCCTCCTAAAGCAAGGTCTGCTCCAACACATTAAGCAGAAATAGAAATGTAAGTTTGCTGTGCAAAGCTGCCTACCTTGCTGAGGCATGGGAAGTGAATGGTTGGATTATTTTCAGGTAGCAACAAAGGGGGCTGGCTTAAACTGAGCCACACCATTGCCCCACCCAACTCTGTATCGTCTACACTGACTGGCAGCATCTCTCCAGGGTCTCAGGAAAGGGACAGTTCCAGACCTACCTGAAGATGCCAAAGATTGAACATGGGAGCCTGTGCAGGCAAAGCAAGTGCTCTTCCAGAGACATCATATTTTATTCACCTCTCGCCAGAGGCAGGCCGTGTGGTGCCCTCTCATTCTCCCTGGTCCCAGGCTGACTGGGGCTGATGAAAGTGATGGTCCACCAACATCTGAAGGGCCTCCTCCCAATTCCCAACTTATTTACAAGGAACGTCACCTGAGTTTAGTAGTATGTGAATGAATGACCCTTTGCTGGGCTCCCCTCTCTGCTCTCTCTCCCACCTGACTTGGAAGGGGAGTTTGGAAGGTTTGGGGTTTGCTTTCCCTTAAATGCATCTTGTCATTTTCATCCAAACTGGGGATCATCATTTAACAGGAGCTTTGGGTAGTTTCAAAACAAGCCAGTTTCAAATCAGGCATCATGGAGCTGACTAGGTGAAACTAGCTATAGTTATTGCTAAACTATGGAACCCATTGCATGCAAACCAACCTTGATTCTTAGATTTCAAGCTTCCTTTCTTCTTCTTTGTGCAAGGAGGGAATCAGCAGCTCATACTCCTGAGTTTGAACTAACCACAGTTCCTTGTTATGCCAAACTCAAGGAACTGTGGTTTAGATGAAACAAAAAATTGTGAATTAAGCTTCCAAACTCCTCCTCCTTGCTGTACAGGAAATGGAGAGAAGAGGAGGAGAAGGTGAGCCTGGGAGGATATGGTCACTCAGACAACACCAAAGCATAATTTTGTGTTAAAACATAGTTGAGACTGCCCAGTGGTTAGAGCAGCTTTCACAGCTCCCTTCATTTCTGACCATTGGCCACACTGGCTGCTGAGGCTACTGTAACCAGGCATCCAACAACTTCTGAATGGCACCAGGTTGCAAAAGACTGAGTTCAAATCCCCAGTCAGTCTTAAAGCTCAGCGGGTGACTCTGGATTGATCACTGGATTGCATTCTGTGTAGCACTACTTTCAAGTCATTTAGCAGTATAGTTGTTGCACTAGTGGACCATTGTGGTACAAAAATAAAGACAAGCACATTCCAGAAGATGGCTGGGCAACTGATACCACACCAAGGGTTAGCTGTTGGGCAGCAGACTTCCACTAGAGTAGCTGTTGCATTGGATTCCTATGTCATGGACCAAGAACTCCAGATACGGCCTAGCATTTCTCAGCCTAATCTACCTTGCAGGGTTGTTGTGAGTATTTTAGCAGGGCAGGGAAGAGGAACGTCTGCTGCCTGGAGGTCCTTGGAGAAAGCATGGGAAAAAAGTAATAAATGACATTTGAGGTGTGATGAGAAGGAGTAAGTCTTCTAAAAATGGTTCTCTTACTCTTGAGAATAACATTGCGTGCATTTCTGAGAGGTTGCATAAAGTTCACTGTTGATTTTTCTGCTTAGAGGTTGTCTATTTTTGTTTTGCTTTCATGCCAAAGGAGGCTTGATGCATGGCTTATTTTGGATCCTTTGGCTTCTGAAAATCCCCAGGTGTCATCCCAGCGAGGTCGCTCTGCATGGCTTCATGCAGCGTCTGCAAAGTCTGCGGCTGAGGGAAACTGGGTCATGTTGACAAACTCATAAGAACCTAACAGCACAAAAAGAGCCTGCTGGATCCAGCCAGTGGCCCATCTAGTCCAGCTCCTGTTCTCGCAGTGGCCAGCCAGATACCCCAATGGGACCCCCTGGGCACAAGAGCACTCTCACCCATGCCATGGTTTCCAGCAACTGAAATTCAGAAGCATTGATGCTTCCAACATTGGAAGCAGAGCAGAGCCATCCTGGCTAGTGGCCATCAATAGCCCTCTTGTCAGCCATGAATTGGTCTAATTCTCCTTTAAAGCCACCTAGGTTGGTGGCCACCCCTGCCTCCTGGGGAGTAAGTTCCCTCGTTTAGTTATGTGCTGCATGAAGAAGGGCTTCCTTTTATGTGTCCTGAATCTCCAAACATTCAGCTTCAAAACTCAGCAGTACCTTTCCCCCTATTCAGCCACAGCAAACAATTTTAGCTGTGATCCTAAACATGTTGACTAGGAAGCAAGCTCCATTCTGCTCAGGGAGACCAATTTCTGAGCAAGCATGTGTAGGATTTTGCTGCTTGCCTGAGGAACACCACAAGGAACAGCCACCCACCCAGGATCATGAGCGCCCTCATAACTTGGAATAGAGGAGCTGTAAACTGCAGACACCACACCATGTTATTTGTCTGGGATACAAGCACCCCCCCCACTGACACAGGGGTCACATTCTGGGCCCCCAAGCAGAAGCAAAAATCATGTAAGTGGGGAGCACCCTCTAAAAAGCCTCCAAACACCCATTTTAACCCTGCTCTCCAGCTCTCTCCCCTGTTCTCTCTCTCCACACAACTGGAGTTGAAGCTCTGGAGTCGGCTGGAGGATGTGCAGGAAAAGGGCCGCTGTGGCTGCTGCGCTATGCTGTACATCAGCTGTTAGGCTGTTAAGGGTGCGGAGCATTCTTCTTGTTGTTGTTTAGTCGTTTAGTCGTGTCCGACTCTTCGTGACCCCATGGACCAGAGCACGCCAGGCACTCCTATCTTCCACTGCCTCCCGCAGTTTGGTCAGACCCATGTTTGTGGCTTCGAGAACACTGTCCAAGCATCTCGTCTTCCAGCGTCATAACTTTCATATGCCTGTTGTCTTTGTCCATGGAGTTTTCTTGGCAGGGATACTGGAGTGGCTTGCCGGTTCCTGCTCCAGGTGGATCACGTTTGGTCAAAACTCTCCACTATGACCTGTCCATCTTGGGTGGCCCTGCAGGGCATAGCTCATAGCTTCTCTGAGTTATTCAAGCCCCTTCGCCACTGCAAGGCAGTGATCCATGAAGGGGCGGAGCATTCTTAGGAAGCCCCTATTCCCTCTCACAGAGCTGTCATTCCCTAGGAAGAGAGATTGATGGTTAAACAGCTCTGTGAGAGGGAACAGGGGCTTCCTAAGAAGGGATGCAGGTGGCGCTGTGGATTAAACCACAGAGCCTAGGACTTGCCGATCAGAAGGTTGGCGCTTCGAATCCCCGTGACGGGGTGAGCTCCCGTTGCTCGGTCCCTGCTCCTTCCAACTTAGCAGTTCGAAAGCACGTCAAAATGCAAGTAGATAAATAGGTACCGCTCCGGCGGGAAGGTAAACGGTGTTTCCGTGTGCTGCTCTGGTTCGCCAGAAGCGGCTTACTCATGCTGGCCACATGACCCTGAAGCTGTACACCGGCCCCCTTGGCCAATAAAGCGAGATGAGCGCCGCAACCCCCGAGTCGGCCACGACTGGACCTAATGGACAGGGGTCCCTTTACCTTTAAGAACGTTCAGAATCTTGAACAAACTGTGGCTCCCAGAATTCTCTGGGGGAAGCCCTGACTGTTTAAAGTGGCATCATAGTGCTTTTGCTGCCTGGTGTGGATGCAGCCAATGTACCTGCTTTCAGAACCACAAGGGTAGTGCCTCCTGATTCCTAGCTGGGCCTTCTTTGGATGTGTTGAAATGACCTGGAAAAGTGGAGCTAAATGCTTCTGGGGCTTTTCCACACGGCGACGGCTTTGCCTTCTACAGCAGCTTGTCCTGGGGGTATATCAGGCCTGCTCAAGCGCAGGACTCCCCCCCCCCCCGCTTCAGAGGCTCAGCCTTGGCCTATCAAGCCTCACACAGGTTCTTTGGAGAGGATGTGGTCGGCCACTGCGAGAGCCGGATGCTGGAGTCGAGGGGCTGAGCTCTGCTTGCTTGAGCCAAGGCCCTGCAAAACGCCCTTCCTTGTTCCCAGTTCATGTCCTCCAGGTGAGGAGGAAGCAACCCACCCTAAGTGAGGCCCTCAATCCAGTGATCCCTTATTGCTCTTAGCACAGAAGGTTTCAGACAGAGGCCTTACTGGGAGATGCAGGGATTGCGCTTTCTGTGTGCAGAGCAGATGTTTGGCCCCTGAGACGCTGCCTCCCCTTGCCTGGCACCTCGCTGCCCTCTGGGTGGGATGAAATTAAGCCTGGCTTCTCAGGAACTCTGAAAGATGAACTGAGTCATAAAAGATGTAGGAACTGGCCTCCGCTCTCACTCAGCACATCCCAAAACACAATGATGAACTTCTTTTAAGGCTAAAGTTTCCATAGGGGGAAAAAAAAAACCAAACAAAGACTGATGACAGCAAGTGTGCGCCAGCAGCCCGACGCCCTCTCCGCAGCCACAAGGGGCAGCAGCGAGCGGAAAGCGCAAAGGACGCCGCCCGGCAAACGGCCTCCTGCCCACCAGGTGGCGGCAGAGAAGCCCCTCTCGGGGCCTGCCAGGACTTCCCCGCTCTCCTCCACGACCTCCTGGCGGCGGGCGGCGCGCCATCGTTTGCGTCACCAGGAGGCGCCGGAAGTGCTGCGGGGAGCCTTGGAGACGAATTGAACTATCGCTATATCCGTCGAGACAAAGATCTCTGAATTAGAGGCGAGCACTGCGTGGGGGTCGCGCGGGGAAGGCGAGGGAGGGGGCGGCCGTGGGGGGCGGGGTTTGCTAGGCTGCGTTTCCATAGCAACATCCCTTTCGCCTCCCTCGGGGGCTCCCTCTGCAGAGCGAGGAAGGGGGTCTCCCCCCCTCAGGGTGGGCCTCTTGCCCGGGGAGGCGCTGGATGCGGCCGCCCTTGCGCTGCTGCCTCGGGGCAAACTTTGGGCCATTGGCTGGGATGGGAAGCCGAGGGGAAAGGCCTCCCCTTCCGCCACCTCGGGGAGAGGGCTCCCTCGGCGGCGGCTCCCTCGGCTGCTATTTTTATATTTCTTTGGACTCACCTTTTTTCCATGACAGGAACTCCAGGCGGCTTACAGATAAAATAGAAACAGCTGAAAAAAAAGAGGGGTGGGTGGGAAGAGCCATTAAAAAGCAATTAAACAATAAAATTGAAGCTATCTATCTCTCTATCTGATATATGAGAACATACAGATCATTATAGTAAAAACATCACAGCACCAACCTTTTAGGACTTGGAAATCATGACCTAGTGAATTTATGGCAGAGGTGAAATTAGAACATGTAGCTTGTTTTCTTGCTCTCTACATTGTTTATTATTTTATTGCTTTCCTTGTAACTTGATCTTACGCACATTTATTTCTTCACTGGGAATGTTTCTACCTTGGTTTGACTACCCCTCTTTCTTTCCCCAGACCAGTTCTGTGTGTCCTCAGTTTGTATGAAGAAATGACTACGCAAGTAAGTGTATCAGAGCCACAACTTTTAATTTTATGATTTAAATTTTATTACTTTATAACAGGGATATTCCTTTTTCTCCCCTAGTACAGTATTCTCTTCAAGCAAGAACAAGGTGAGGAAATTATCCTACTTTGTGCCTGATTAACAAAAGCTGGCAAATTGAATGTATGAGAAAGGTATAGACTTTTAACATAAGTTATGAATTCCATCTTAACTGTTCAAAGAAAGAAAGAAAAAAAGAATTTATGAAAGAAATGTTCTAGTTGTCGTGATTTCTGGTATGTTTGAAATATGAAGACACAAAATTAAGGATCAGAGAAGGGAAAAGTGTGAAAAATGAATCCAATTTGTATCCAGCTGTCATAATTTCTGATGCCATAGGGATAGGGTACCTTTGGCTCATCACATGTTCTTGGGCTCCAATTCCCTTCAGTCCCAGTCAGCATGGTCACTGGTCAGGATGATGGGATTTGTAGTCTCTAGGTTGGAGAAGTTATGTACAGTCTTGAGAAGAGACAAACGGGGTGGTGGGAGAGACATCCTAACACTCTTCAAATGGCTTCCTAAATAAAAGCTGGCAAAGGCTCTGCTGTTCAAGAGGACATGATTAGATCTAATGGGCTTAAATTGCAGGAGAGTAGATTTTGGTTGTACCGTTCTTGAGAACGAGCAGTTTGACAATGGAACCAGTTTCCTAGAGCAATGATAGTGTGTCAGACCTAGTCACTTTGGATATCATCATCAACCTTTATTACAGTCCAGAGACTCAACAAATCGTTACAAGGCAATACACAATTCATACAGCCTACCTTCAAGTTAAACAAGCATTTTGTTCAGAATATAGGGATCATTGGTTCTTGCAACCACCGATAAAAACTTTGCCACTGCTAATGTTCTAGCGTTTGTCCAATCTTCCAATAGGAACCTGATATAGTAAGCCTCTGATTTTCCCAGGAAAGGTACCAGCAAGGGTAATATCAGTTCAGCCCTGGCTTGCTCATATTTTGCACAGTGCAACAAAATATGTTTTATGGAATTGATGTCTTGAGCACACGAGCAAAGTCTGTCCTGGTAGGGAACTCCTCTCAACCTGCCATCCAACACTGCAGAAGGAAAGTCTGGCTTTGGTGAAAAGCCTTCGATAATTTGGTACTATCAGGTTTTTAATGTAAGATGTTAACTTAAAGACACTTTGGATATGGAGCCAGATTTTCTGTTACTCCATCCACCCCTACCCCACCTCACTAGCTGAGTAAAACAAAGGAGAAATATATCTACTTCTAAAATTGTGTCCAGAGTGGACTAATGGATATTAGGGCAGAATTGATACTATCTGTGACACCTTGCTGTTATCCAGTAAAACTTAAGATAACCACAGCTGTTAAACTGCATTCCTTTTTGGAATCATCTTGCATTCATCTTTCAATCAGTTATTTTCTTTCCCAGCACATGACGACGCCATCTGGTCAGTGGCCTGGGGGAAGAATAGAAACGATGGCTCAGAAACAGTCATCTCAGGCTCTTTGGATGACATGGTGAAAGTCTGGAAATGGTGAGTTCCAAAAAAGAAAGAAAGAAAAAGAATTGGTTAAACTGACATGATGTAAACATGTGCTGGTCTGTTTGGCATCATAGCTAGTTGCTGCTGATATAACTTCTGTGAACTTGTCTAATCCTTTTTCTTTTAGCTCTGATGTAATTTGGTTTCCTGTGTATACACGCTGTAGTTCAACACAAATTCAGATTTGATTTTTAAGCTGTGCTTTGATTTACCCAAGCAAGCCTTGCAAAAAATTGTTTTCATTGTGCTGTTAGTAACTTGTGGTTTCGAAAGTGTTGACAGTGGGTTTCAGACAAGGGTGTTTCCTTCCTGGAAATGCCAGGGATTGAATGTGGGATCCTTGCCACTGAGCTAAGGCCTTTCCCATTGACTTTCTTGGGACTTCTAGGTGCATAATTATTTCATCTCCTTTTCATGTGGAAGACTGAAATTTGGGGAGGGCAATGGATTGTGAAAGCCAAAATTAATATGGAAATGGAAAAATATGCAGAACAGAATTTCAGAATGTGGTGATAGGTGTGCCATATGAAGAAACATGTATTGTTTTTAAATTTTAGTTTCCTTTTATTTTGCAAAGGAACGGAGAGAAGCTGGATCTCAAGTGGACATTAGAAGGTCATCAGCTGGGTGTAGTTTCGGTGGATATTAGTCACACGGGTACCATTGCTGCGTCAAGTTCTTTAGATGCTCACATTCGTATTTGGGATTTAGACACTGGCAAACAGATCAAGTCAATAGATGCTGGACCTGGTAAAGTTCAAAAGTTCTCTGACTACTAAGAATATACGGTTCAAGGGCTGCAAGTGTTCTAATGAGTAGTTAATATTTATTTTTAGCATACTGTTTCTAGTATTTGTGTTATGAAATTTATATGAGAGTTATACATTGCTCTGAACCCTTTGAGAGGAAGGTAATTAATAGGTTATTGATTTATTGTTGATATTTAATTTAAAACATTAACTAAAGCTTTATGTATGTATTTGCTATTTTCATAAAAGAGGACCTTGTGGCGGATTACAAGGTGAACATATCATCATCAAACCTTTTGTTGGAATCACATACAAACATCCATAACATAACAGTACAGAGTTACCACTTCCCCCGTGGCACAAAACATTTACCAAAAAAAAAGGAGAGGCAGAGCAGACTATTGTCACATCTCTAGATCTCCAGGGAGATCAGTCGTCTGCAATGTGTTTCAACAACAGAATACCAGATAAAGATATTTGGCCACTAACTTGGTGAGCTCCTGGTCATTCCCCAATAGTAGAAAGTGTATGACCACTGCCTCTGGTTTCTATTTGGGGATGCAGAGTTGCTCTAGGAATTGCTGGTGGAGATCAGCATATAGTTTACATTTAAGAACCATATAAGTAAGAGTTTCCACCAGGTGGTCATCACATGGGCAGATTCTACCTCACTCCACCTTGCCCGAGAACGTTTCTCCAAAGGAGGTTTGATGGGTTTGAGTTGAACCTGGCCAGCGAAAATGCCCTTCTTTCTTGAGGGTTAAACAAAAATTTGAGATAGTTGTGGTTAGTTTCATGTGCCCAAGAAAGTAAAGAGGGGAGCATGTTTTTTGTGCTGCTACTGTTAGATCTGGCTTTCATTGTCCCACAACCTAGCCTTGGCAGATGGTAGGGACATTGAACGCAGAAGTTCCATTGACAGCCCAAGTTGCTGTACCTTTGTGTTAAACTGTTGTAGCCCTGGGGAAAGAAAGGAATCTAGCAACACTTCACTAAGGAGAGGATCTTTATCTGTTGTGAGGCAGATGTTTAACCAGCATAGAAGAAATCTCGTCCAGGCAACAGTCTCTACCTTGTGTTGACCTCCCTCTAGACACAAGGCTGCATAGGGTACACAGCGTGGGACAGCAAAAATCTTAAAAAGGAAAGCTGCCTGCACTTGTTCAACCATCTGGGTAAACCGTAGCAGCCAGATTGGAATTTCATAGAGCAATTGAGCTATAATTTTGGTGTTGAAGACCTTAAGGGTCATATGTTCCATAAAAATCTAGTCACAACTAACTGCAATCATATGCATGCTGACTGTAGTTCATCACATTAAACTCTTCAGGACTGACTTCTGAATAACTTGACACAGGATCCGGCTGTGGATCCCATAGAAGTCAATGGGGAGTTAGTTAGTAATTTGTTCCATTAGGAAGTAGAGCTCTGCATGTTTGCTCAGATGGTTTGTTCATTGGGACAGTTCCAAGGTGACTGAGCTGGTGATGATTCAGTAAGGGGCCCCAGTTTTAACCTTGTCACAGTGATGAAGGTCACTAGCTGAATTTCAGGTAAGCCACTTCTTCTCAGCTTCTTTTTCTCCATCTTCAGAATGGAGGATAGTAATCCTGACTAGTGATGTGAGGTGAGAATATTCTCTGGAGAATATTATCGAGAATGAGAATACAGTGGTACCTCGGGTTACAGACGCTTCAGGTTAAAGACGCTTCAGGTTACAGACTCCGCTAACCCAGAAATATTACCTTGGGTTAAGAACTTTGCTTCAGGATGAGAACAGAAATCATGCTGCGGCGGCAGTGGGAGGCCCCATTAGCTAAAGTGGTGCTTCAGGTTAAGAACGGACCTCTGGAATGAATTAAGTACTTAACCCAAGGTACCACTGTATTCTCTGCTAGAAAATTCTCTGAAGAATATTCTCCTCAAATTATAAATTTGAATGTAAGAACCAGTTTTACAACCCACATTTAAAAAATCTAGTAAATAGTCAAGCCAGTGTAAGTAATGAATAATGATTTTTTTGATCCAGTTACATTACTGGGCATTGTGTCATTCACCACTGGCAGTTCTGAAATGTGAGCATTTTTTATTTATTTTTTAGTTTTAAAAATGCTATTCATTTAATCTGATGTGCATTTTAATTCGCATGCATTTCAACTACATGTAATAGCCTTTTTTTCTATTTTGGTGTGACCTTATTCTTAACAATTCTGTACCCTTGGCCATACAGTGTTATTTTTTTTACAGAAAGTAGCTTTAATGCTTTATACACTTAAAAGTACCTAGGCTTATACAATTATGTGTAACAGCATGTGAGGTGGCTTTGATTTAAACAGTTGGTGTTTCTATATTTTTATTTAGTGCCAGTAACTGGTTTTTGCAGTGCCATTCAATGGTACAAGGTGCCATTTACCAGGGATTGACATACTGAAATATATTATCATTTTTATATGTATGCATATAGTTTTGTTTATCAAGCTGTGTTTTAGTCACCAAAACAGTTATTAAGTGTTAGAGCTATTAGAAGCACAAGATAGCCTATTACTGAATTTACTTGTATTAAACCTTAACATGCCAACTGGATTTTTTGACTAGTCCTGTAACATATACAATACGTGTTCTAATGGAAGAATAAAATATGATTTAACTACTGAGTTTCCTTATACCAAACCTTAACATGACCATTACTGGTGCCATCACCTTAGAATGGTTTAACTTTAATTATAATGAATATTCTATTTTAAATGAAAATTCTCTAATATTCTCATTAATCAAGAATATTCTCGAGAATATTCTCCAAAAGATTATTCTCAAGAATTTAGCATCACTAATCCTGACTCACCTTATTGGATTGTTTGTAAGGATTACAAGCTCCATCTGGTACGCAGGCTAAGACCCTACCTGCCTGTGGACTGTCTTGCCAGAGTGGTGCATGCTCTAGTTATCTCCCGCTTGGACTACTACAAATGTGCTCTACGTGGGGCTACCTTTGAAGGTGACTCGGAAACTGCAATTAATCCAGAATGCGGCTAGACTGCAGCTAGACTGGTGACTGGGAGTGGCCAACAAGACCACATAACACTGGTCCTGAAAGACCTACGTTGGTTCCCAGTCGTTTCCGAGCAGAATTCAAAGTGTTGGTGCTGACCTTTAAAGCTCTAAATGGCCTTGGTCCTGTATCCCTGTCTCCTTCTGCCTGGACACTGAGGTCCAGCTCCCAGGGCCTTCTGGTGGTTCCCGCCTTGCAAGAAGTGAGGTTATAGGAAACAGGCAGAGGACCTTCTCGGTAGTGGCGCCGGCCCTGTGGAACGCCCTCCTGTCAGATGTCAAGAAAGTGAGCAACTACAGTGGTACCTCTAGTTGCGTGCACCTCTGGATACGAATCCTAGGGTTACGGACGTGGCAAACCCGGAAGTATTTCCCCAGGTTTCGCCATGTGCACATGCACAGAGCAGGCACCTCCAGTTGTGAAAACCTTAGCATCCAACTGGAGCTCCGGAACGCATCCTGTCCGCAACTGGAGGTACCACTGTATCTTACTTTTAAAAGGCATCTGAAGGCAGCCCTGTTTAAGGAAGTTTTTAATGTTTAATGCTGTATTGTATTTTTAATATTCAGTTGGGAGCTGCCCAGAGTGACTGGAGAAACCCAGCCAGATGGGCAGGGTATAAATAATAATAAGTTGTTGTTGTTAAAAAATTAATATAAATCATTTTGAATGATTCAAACCATTACACAGATATCATCTTCAATATCATCACCAGGATATTGAGCACAATAGCATGTGAACGATGATAATGGCTTGCAATGGGATGCACCTTCTAATATCTGCTTTCATGCACAGCTAGTCATACATCAACATTGCTGTGCACTTATAAGAACAGTTCAATCAGTGTTGGATATTTAATCTGGAGTTTAGAGCATTAACTTTTCCCTCCTTCTCCTCTCACAGTGGATGCCTGGTCACTCGCTTTTTCGCCTGACTCCCAGTATGTTGCAACAGGAAGCCACATAGGGAAAGTGAACATTTTTGGTGTTGAGACTGGAAAAAAAGAATATTCCTTGGATACAAGAGGCAAATTCATCCTGAGTATTGCATATGTAAGAATCCTGTCTGTTAATTGGCCTTTGGTGCAATCTCTTTTACTATCTCCACCACTTACTAATTTGTCCTGAATGCCCTGTGTTTTGCTAGCATTTAAAAAGTGGTGCCAAGGGAGAGATGACCAGGCCCCAGACCTCCGCTGTGCTAGGTCATTAATGGTTTCAAAATGCTGATCAATAAGTGCTGCTTAAGAAGATTTTCAAATCCAGCACCTCTTACTCCGTTTTCTTCTTCCAAGGCTGTGTGTGCAAATCTAAACCAGATAAAATGCTATGCTTTCACACTATATGGGGCCCACAGTAGGAAAATTGTATGGGTGCCCAGAGACATTAAAACACAGGCCCAGATAAATTGAATGTGACAAGAATATAACTGTGTACTTGTCAACAATCAGTGTTTGTTTTTTCATGGGATTTATAGGTGTGTCCCCACTAGCTGATCCTAGAATATGTTCTGGTGGGGAGCCTTTGTCTTGCCAGCCAGTCGTTGCCCACCAAAGGCTCTAAGCTGGCCAAGGCTGTTTCCCCAAATTCCTGATTCAGGGGCTTTGCATGGAACCCTAACTGAAACAGAAGTGGGGGGGGGGGCTTCCTTTTAACAGCACTTTGTACATTATGTCATTTTGATGACATGTGATTGGCGTATGGGCAGCCCAGTGAGGCTGATCTTGATAAGGATCTGGCCCATACCGCCAAAAAGGTTCACCACCCTTGTGATATAGCCTGAAATCAGCAGTTGGCACATTTTATGCCCCGGACCAATTGGTGCACTTGATTAGGGATTAGGGATCCACCTCTGGGTTTTCTTGCAGGAAAATCAGTGCCTTGTTGAAGTGAGACTGATATCCTCTGGTGGAGTGTAGACCAGTACTGCAAAGCATCTAGTGCTCTGCAGACTTGCCTAATGCTGCCAAACTAGCCCCAAGCAGGATGATTTGTAAGAGACCTGCAATGTCAAGCTGCAGCTTGAAGCCTTTCCCATCACTGGATCTGCTTGATATACCCACAGGCATATTTAATCTTCGTGCAGAGAGGGCTGCCTTTCTCATCTTTGTCCCAGAAAGAAATTGGCTGATGTTGGCGAGGCTTAGGTATAGCTGACTTTTTCTGGGTTCCACAACCTCTGGTCTGAATCCCTGTTGCTGGGGAGAGTGCTGCTGCTCTCGGGCTTCCCATAGGCACCAGATGGGCCATTGTCAGAACAAGATGCTGGACTTGATTAGACTGTGGCCTGATGCAACTGTGCTCTTTTGACGTAATGTTCTTATAACGTGACCACAGTATTCAAGGCATTGGTGACTTCAAGGTTGGATTACTGCAAAGAACTCGGGGCGGGGG
The DNA here is from genome assembly GCF_964270895.1 of Podarcis filfolensis. NCBI lineage: Eukaryota > Metazoa > Chordata > Lepidosauria > Squamata > Lacertidae > Podarcis > Podarcis filfolensis. The sequence goes on from NC_139616.1 coordinate 608,234, forward strand.
GTCCTTGCCATTGGTTTGAATACTGCAGTTGTTGAGAGCAGCATATTATAGCTCAAGATTTGCACTGGGTGCCAGTTTGTTACTCAGACAAGTTCAAGGTTTACTCTTATTACATAAAGCTGTTGAGAACTTCAGACCAGTTTACATGAAAGATCACCTTACCCCTTACATGCGTACTTGACCACTTTGATCTGTGGAACTTGCACTTTCACAAAATGCCACATAATGTTCATTCCTCATCTGTTTGGACTCATCCAGTCTATGCTTTGGAGCAACCTTCCTAACATTAACACAGGCAGGCATCTTTTCTATGCTGTTCTAGATGTTTTCAAAAAACTTTTTATTTCAACTTAGTGGTGGTTGTTTTGATTAGGTGGTCTGTAAATTTCTCTAAATAGAATATGTTTTCCCTTTATGCCTGCTTGCACTTGGGGATGGAGGAAGATAGCATTTTTTTAAAAAAATAGCAAATTCTCTGTTATTTGCAGAGCCCAGATGGAAAATATCTTGCCAGTGGAGCTATAGATGGAATTATCAATATCTTTGATATTGCGACTGGAAAACTTCTTCACACGTTGGAAGGTAAGGCTTGGAATGCTTGCAGCAGATTGCTCTCCATCTCTGGGAAGTGGTCTGAAGCCTCCAAATATAGAGGCTGTGCTTTGCTTTCTTCCCTCGTTTTCAGGTTCCAGAAACAGTTCAGGAAAGGAGCTGGTCAAACAGGGTTGCAGGGGTGGGGGCAGTACAAGATGTGATTCCTTCAGGCCTTCATGGATGAAAGTGGGATTCTTTTATGTTTCAGGGCACGCTATGCCAATCCGTTCCTTGACATTCTCCCCAGACTCCCAATTACTTGTCACAGCTTCAGATGATGGCTACATCAAGATTTACGACGTGTAAGTGCTAATCCTTCTCTGTCCAGAGCATGGCAATGTCTCTCAAAACTGATTCAGTGGTAATGTAATGGTAAAATTTTACCTTTTGGAGATAAAAAAGTCAATTTTCCCTTGACTCTTGTACACCTTTCTACCTCCTTGTATCTCCTTTTAACTGCTCCTCAGTTTCCCAAACCAACAGGAAGTTTCCAAACTTGCCAGGATGTATGTTGATAGCATGTCCTTCAGAGGTTGTTGGACTCCAATTCCTGTGTCAGCGCCAGCCTGCAAGGCCAATGGTCAGGACCGGTGGGAGTTGTAATCCAACAACATCTGGAAGGCACCAGGATGAGGAAGGCTGTCTGAATCACTTACGTCAGTGACAAACTTTGGCTTTCATAGAAAAGAGCAAACAGCCCCAGAAGACAACCCTAATCTAGTGTTACCAGTTTCTTACAGTGGCCAACAGAGTTAGAAACTCAGATATACAAACTAGGCATCACATGGCACCTTAAGCCTAGGTTATGATCACAACAATGGAAAGTCTAGCCACCACCCCCCCAGATTACAAAGCTGAAAATGAATTGTGTATATCATCAAGCAGAATCAAATTTAACAGTGGTGGTTCCCCACCTTTTTGCTGCTGTTTTGATTCCTTTGGGTTATTCCAGGTGTCTTTTGTGGCCTTTTGAACAATGGAAGCAATTAACCATTCTAAAAAGAAAGCATCAAAAATAAAATGAGCACCCCAGACCATACCTTTGTGTTTTGGGCAAATAAATCCAGAGTAACTACCATTTCCTGATTCTGTTCTAACCAACACCACCACTTATTACAGCCTACGCAACTGATGGCAGAGAGGCCCAATGCATGCATGTGCATGTGCATGTATTGCTTGCTAGCTTTTTAATCCAATGGATTCACAAGTTAGTTTACAATTGAGACAAACAATTATAAGTGAGCCAGAACATCATCAGAAAAACTACCAAATAAAACAAGTATCAGTAGAATCGATATGGAAGCAGGCCATTCTTCAGATTGTTAGATGGCGATGGCAAGGAAATCTGCATGCTTCCCATGGCTTCCTCCGCTAAAGAAAGGCTGTGTTAAATTTTCACCTACAACGCTGGCCAGGCCAAATTTAGGGTGCAGAAAAGTCAAAAAGAAAGAAAGAAAAACGAAATAGGCCATCACCATGATAGGGTAGGTTTGGTGGCCTAGATTTGAAAGAAAATGGGAAGGATCTTACAAGAGTTGGGGAGATGAGGGGGGGAAAGGGGCCATTGCATTTTAAGATAAAGGAGGAAGGAAGGAGGAGAGCAGAATGGAGCCTGCAGAGACAGGATTCAAACACAGAACACTGTCCCTTTAGAAGGGGTCTGGGTGGTCAGAAGGGAAGAAATGGGGGAAATATCCAGACAATGAAAAGGAGAATGATCCGGTGGGGCGGGGGGAGGAAGAGGTCATGAGAAAGCTGGGATTCCTCCCCAAAGGCAGAAACGGTGGGGTGGTGAGTGGGCAAGATAAACTGCAGGAGGCAGTAGAGTGAACATGGTATACTTTAAAACATACACAACCCCTAGCCGGCCAGGCAGCACTGACCCTGGAGGAGACGGTACCTTCATATGTTCACTCCAGCCTTAACAGTCACACAGTGTCACACACGGCTTCAGCCATTCAAACACAGGCAACCCATGCACGTTTTACTTTGGAAGAAGCCCCATGGAGTTCTGTTGCAAGTAGAAGACAAACACCGGATCCGGGATGGAAACAACCCTTTTCTCCAAATGGCACACACATGCATACCTCTTCTCCCTCCCTCTGCCGCGGAGAGATCTCAGCCTCCGTCCCTCCTCCCACAGTGGTGGCTCCTTCCCTCCCAGCACTCAGACAGGCTCTCTGAAGTGCAGATTTAATCCTGAATAAAAGCCTCCCCTATGGCACCCTCCCACCCTTGCTTGTTCTTTCTCAGCCTCCTGTGTCTGGTGGAGAAACACACTCAAATGCAGCTGAGCAGCAGAGACACACCAGCAGCAGGCAGCCGCCTTCTCTCTAGAGAGCCAGTGTGGTGTAGTGGTTAAGAGCGGTAGTCTCGTAATCTGGGGAACCAGGTTCGCATCTCCGCTCCTCCACCTGCAGCTGCTGAGTGACCTTGGGCCAGTCACACTTCGTTGAAGTCTCTCAGCCCCACTCACCTCACAGAGTGTTTGTTGTGGGGGCGGAAGGGAAAGGAGAATGTTAGCTGATTTGAGACTCCTTCGGGTAGTGATAAAGCAGGATATCAAATCCAAACTCCTTCTCTTCTTCTTTCTCATGTCTTTCTAATGTAGGGTGGCATTAGCATTCACGTGTGCAAGTAGATCCAAGCGGCAGCCAGCAACAGGCAACAGCCTCTTAGAAGCGCCAGCAATTTAAATTAGTTGCAATACACGGCGACAAGACATAAGAAATTCCTCACAATCAGCCCATTCTCTGTTACAGGAGGTGCCTGGTGCCCAGTTAGTTTCAAACACTGGTGGCCACCCAGATGCCTTTGGGTATCCTGCAAGAGCGGCCTTCTATGTCTGAATGTGGAAGTTCTATTTGGTTGACATATCTAATAGCAACAAAAAGCCTCTTTTTCCTTGGATTTGTTTTGTTCCCATCCGGCCATCAGCCCCTAGGAAGCTGCCTTTATACCAGGTGGTATTGGTTCATCGAGCCCATTTTCCCCCTGGACCACCATAAAAATATTTACCTTCATCCATTTGGCTTCTGCAAAGAAGCATCTTTTGATGTTGTTTGCCCTTTTCCTTTGGAAGACGAAGGTTGTAATTAATGTGACTGATAAAGGCAGCCTTCCCCAGCCTCTTACCCTGCAGCGGCTGTTGAACCCCATCTCCCATAAGCCCTAGGCTGCATGGCAACTAATTAGAGATGATGGGGGTTGGAGCCAGACATCTGGAGGGCACCAGGTTGGGGAAGGTTGAATTAAGGGATAAGTCATATCCTGCTAAGTGATGATGTTGGTTGTGTTTCCATGAAGTGTGAACCCTTTCACATGGCAGGAAATATGGGATGCAGTCTAGCACATACGTTTTATTCTTTCGGAATGCTAATCTCTTGGACCTTGAATGAAGAATGTGGTAAAACGGACCCATCACTCCCAGGTAGCTGAGAATTGCAAGGAAGATTCATGAGAAGCAACCGTTTTGTCACACTTGTCCACAATTGCTCCAACTTTTCATTGAGAATCCTCTGATAAACATCTGAAGAAACTCAGAAGTTCCCTGGAATATTATTTTGAAGAGCCTGTTGTTAGGGTGTATTTCTAAACTGGAGCCTGTTTTTGAATTCTGCAGGCAGCATGCGAACCTGGCAGGCACCCTGAGCGGCCACGCATCTTGGGTGCTAAATGTAGCGTTTTGTCCTGACGACACCCATTTCGTTTCTAGGTATGTAGAATGTTGACATGACCTGATTTGGTTGGGTTATGTGTTACATGTTCATCTTGCACTTTCTTCATGGAACTCTAGAAAGGAGTATGTCACTGGTGGGTTCATTGTTGAGCAGCACTTAGCCTGATTTCATGTGGGTAGCAAGGAGAGGGGGAAATGGAGGGGAAAGGAGGTGGTGCAGAGAGAGAGGGGGGGGAGAAGTGGTGACCCACACTGGGCTTTGACCTTTCCACGCCTGTTGCTTGTATGTGGCCCCCAGCAGAGGGAATGGTTGCCTGCTGCAGGCCTATGCTGGGTTTACTCTCTTCTGCCTCCCCCCAAGCCATTCTTTTTAAATCACTAATTTTATAAGGGGCAAGACTACAAACACATAACACATGAGAGGAATCCCCAGAATTACAACAGAGGTAAGTAGAGCACCCTTGTAAAGCAGGCTAGGCTGAGATAGACTCTGGTCCCTCGTCATCTGGTGAACTTCAAGGCTCAGTGTGGATTTGAACTTCCTCCCTGAACCTATGACATTACAGCATCACCGTTCATTTATGTGGATGGGATGTGGAGAGGAAGGCCTGTTTATAAATGGGGCTTCATAGAGTAAAATTCACATAGTTGTAAAACTGAGTGCATGATTTTCTTAATTGGGCAGAACTAAGAATTAGCAGCCTTATTTTCAAAAGGTGCCAAGTAACTGTAGGATTGTATTCAACTAACTTATACTCAGATAGACTCCTTAAAAATTATGGACCTAAGTCATGGCCAGTTAATTACAATCATAGGTCTACTATTGAGTAAAAGTTAGTTGAATACAACCTATGCAACTGCTTCCCCTATTTTTAAGATGAGTTTTTCACAAATGAATATACTGTATTATTTGGAGGGGGTTTGCCCAGAGTTGTTCAGCTTTTTTGGGGTGGGGGGTTGCCAACAATCGCTCCCCTGCCTGACCAACACTCCCAATTGCCAGCAGCCACCAATCACCCACCCAATCGCCACTGGCAATCTCCTACTCGCACCTGCAACCAATTGCCCATCCCCCCTCTGCCCTATCCGTGTTTAAGACCCACTAAAAAATCATCTTCTACACGGAAAAATATGTGTTGACGTTAAAAGAAGTCTGATTAAGAGTGTATTGGGATAAATGACAAAGAATTCCTAAGGAAAAATTCTCAAATGGGGTCTGCTGCCCAGAGAAACATGTATGAGGCATTCCGTTTCTTTACCTTGCTGATCTTGCTCTACTGAGTGTGGGTTTGCTCTACTGTGCTGCAATGTACTTCAGTGTGTGGCTTTCCCCATAAACAGCAAGGTGTTAGCAGCATGCCTAAGCTCTTGCCCTTGTTCTCCTGGGTTTGTTTGTGTGAGTGGAAGATAACTGTTGGTGTCAGCTTCAAGCATGGCAAAATGAGGGGCATCTATTGCAGGGGTATGAGCCGTGCAGAATTTTTCTGACAGCTGCATTGAGCCACACTTGTCTTGCGGGGTTGTGCAGGACAAAGGAATTGCCTTACGCTGACTCACACCATTGATCTATCTTAGCTTAGGGTTCCCTACACTGACTGGCAGCCCTTTCTGCAAGTGCTGGGGACTGAAGTCAGATGCCGCACCACTGAGCAAGGTTCTGCATTAGACACAGTTGCAAGCTGTGGGCTCACTTTCTTGCATGTTGTTTGGTAACTGGATAGCTGCCGGTCATCAAGTGTACAGCGAGTGGAATGTGTGAACTGCATTTTGCTGTGGTGAAGGAACATGGATGCTTGAACTTTCAGTTGCCTTGTTGGGTCAGGCCAGTGAGTTCTGCAAGTTTGGTCTCGGTTGGAAACTAAATGCACTGCAGTCTTTAATCTTGTATTGCTAAGGTCAGTTAGTTACTCTTTACTCATCTGCTTAGTTTTTGTGGTGCTGTGGTGTAAACCACTGAGCCTTGGGCTTGCCGATCGGAAGGTCGGCAGTTCAAATCCCCACAACAGGGTGAGCTCCTGTTGCTCGGTCCCTGCTCCTGCCAACCTAGCAGTTCGAAAGCACGTCAAAGTGCAAGTAGATAAATAGGTACTGCTCCGGTGGGAAGGTAAACAGCGTTTCTGTGCACTGCTGTGGTTTCACCAGAAGTGACTTAGTCATGCTGGCCACATGACCCGGAAAAACTGTCTGCGGACAAATGTCTGCTCCCTCGGCCAGTAAAGCGAGATGAGTGCCACAACCCCAGAGTCATTCGCAACTGGACTTAACTGTCAGGGATCCTTTATCTTTATGTAGCATGGCAGCTTCTGCTTTGTGCTGTCTTGCACAACACATGGACTGAACATTATGCATGGCAAATAAACACTTAGGGAAGCAAAAACAATTCTAATGCCAGTCTTCAGATTTTCTGCAGAGTCCCTGCTCCAAGCATCTTCTTTAGTATGCTACACTCTTAAAAGAGGACCTTTTCTGCTTCCGCTCAAGGGACACGTCTGGTGCCAACACTGGCACCTTTTTAAAATACCAGGGGAAGACCTTTTTGCCCAGACAATTCAGATGGTGGTTTTGTTTTTGCTTGCTCTGTTCTGCTTTTCTTTGGGGTTGGAGGCGTTAGTCACACTTTTGTACACCAGGCCTGGAACTTTTCAATGAAATATCCTAAATAAACATGACAAAATAGTGAGTACCGTGGCTTCAGGAGGGATGAAGTGAGAGATGTGACTTGCAATTTTTTAATTCCCCAAAGAGGGAAGGGCGAGCTCAGGGTTGGAGGCTCACACCAGTGGACTGCACAAATGGTGATGATTCCAGGAAGCAGAGGCCATTTCCTATTTCTGGTGGGTTGGTATTAACAGGGAACAAAATTGTTGATCATTGTTCTTTTCTAGTTCATCAGACAAAACTGTGAAAGTGTGGGATGTACCTTCCAAGACCTGTGCTCATACCTTCTTTGATCATCAAGATCAGGTATATAGAACTTTGTGGCTGTCGGTTGTGGCAGCCTAGGGAACTTTCCTTACATTAAAACCTTTAGTTTAGGCTGCATAGAACTAGTCTTGAGACGTTCCAAAATTTGAAGGGTTACTTCCTGCTATATATGTAGAGTTTTCTTACAAAAGTAGTATATAAATTTTGTTCCATAAAATAAATGTGAAGTGTGTCCAATTAATTGTCTATTAGTGCTGTCTACTGAGTTCTCTTAACACCTGAAACGGAAGATTTCCACCCACCCCCAAATAAAACTGGCATTTTAATTCAAGATGCTTGAACCACTCAGCTTGCCTCTGTGCAAAGTGCTGGTAACAGGGGTGTGAGAGACTGAAAGTACAATCCCATTGGCCTGCCTTTTTAGCAGAATGAGTGTGCTTTTGCTGGCAGAGGGGCCATAGCTTGGTGGCAGTATATGCCTGGCATGCAAAGAATGCAGGTCCAATGCTTGGCATCTCCACATCAAGGAGCAAGCGATGGGTAAGCTCTGCCTCAGACTATGAGTTGCTGCTACTCAACATGAGGCAGCTTCTTGTGTTTCAGTTTTACGATTGTCACTGTTTGACTCCTATCAGCCATAGTCAGGCACAGTGGAGTTGCAGCCCAACATCTGAGGGCCCATTGGGTTGGTTTTCTCTTCTGCAGTGGGCAGTACACAGCATATATAAATTACCTTTAAAGAAAAGGATTTGTGATCATTATAATTGTTTTAATGTCTGTTATAAGCTATTGCCTAACTCTATGCAATCAATCTTAACAGATTTTTGGTTTGTTCACAGGTCTGGGGAGTGCAATACAACGGAAATGGTTCTAAAATTGTATCAGTTGGTGATGATCAAGAAATCCATATTTATGACTGTCCAATTTAAATGTACCTAAATCAATTTGGGTTCCTTTTGAAAGCTGTGGAACTTTCAAAAGGTGTCAAGAAAACCTTTAGATTTTGACAAATGCAAATCAATATATATCTAAGTTTGTATGGATTTTGCTATTTATGTTTATAAATGTATTTGTTACTTTAAATTACTTAATTTGCCAACTGGGCTACTGGAGTATCATTTTCCCTATTAGACATTTTTCTGTTTTAGGGGTGGCAGTGCTTGTCATGGACGGCACAGGTGTGACTACAAACAAGAATAAAGGCTGTGCATGTGCTCAGGGGAGCCCTGCAATTTGCAAATATATGCAATATACAAAGAGTTTCTTTCCAGCAGGGGGCACCCAAGCATAAAAAAATCAGAAAAAGATGCTGCTTGCATGCAAGTTCTTGAGCTTTTAGCTGGTGAATTTCTATTGTATGTCCTAGCTCCCTAAGCCAAGAAAGCATTTAGTTCCCATTCCAGAGGGATGGGGTGAGAGAGTTGCCTTCTTGGTTAAGAGTCCTCACACCACACAGAATGGTCCTGTTTTATTTGAAGCAATAATTCAGTTTTACAGCAAACAGGTTTAGAGAACAGCCCATTAAGCTGAAACTATAGCTGTTTTATGTAAATAGTGTTCTGAAAATTATTTCTACATTAGGGATTTTTAGAGAAACTGGAAGTGCTTATTCAACCAAGTTGCAGTATACTCAAGTCTTGCTACAGAGGGATTTTTTTGGTGTGGGTTTTTTTTTTTTTTTTTTGCATGAACGCTTAAATATATAGTTACAAAAATGATACTCAGCATCTCTGTGCTGAACATGACAAGTGGCTTCAAAAGCCAATTTTTGAATCTGTCACTAGCAGTCCAGTTACACCTCCAGTTCAAGATGTCTGACACTGCACACCAGTTCTAGGACCTTCGTCATCCTCCTCATAGGCTTCCCCATGATTACGGAAAGCTCGCTCTCTTGGATCAAATTCAACAAGATCAACTTGATCCATGTCTTCTGAAATCATTACTTCTTCTCTTGGAGGAAGCAGAGCTTCTAACAAGGGTAGCTGTTCCTTGGAAAGCCACTGATGCTCTGGGAATGCAACCTATAATAAAAAGGCAGCATTAATGTAACTAGTGTGGAGCTATGCTCACATCCTGCATTTGGAACAGCAGCTCCTTGAACACAAGCAAATACCTTAAGGCTGATTTTGTTAACTACCATCAGGAATTATTGCCACTGTCTTGCATAGATGGCAGGGGAGGCAATCTGGTGTGTGAAGGGGTCAGACAAAATCCAGCACTCTCTCCCTCGTTTTGTCCCTCAGCTGCTTTCTACCAAGATGACACACAGCTTGGCTTTCTCAAGATAGCTTACAATATAAAACAAGCCAGCAATCCCAAAATAAGAGCAGATTAAGTGGCAGAGCTAGGTGAAAACTTTGCTAAAAAGCTATTCAAAGGATCCCAGATGCCATTAAAACAAGAAAACAGGGTGATGCTCATTTGACACTGAACAATGAGTAGTTCCTTTGTGCACCTCCCTACCTCACCTCGGAACAACACATTTTGGCACATCCCTCCCATTTTTACAAATCTTCTACTGCTTCATGTGCACAAACCCTGAAGCAGGAAGCAGTAAGGGACAGTTGAGGTGCCTCATGAGCTTGCAGTTCAGTGTGTTTCAAGAACGCTTTGCTGCTTGTGTGGCACCTACAGGGCACAGCCCATGTTGCTGACTTTACAACTGCCCATTCAGTTGAAAATGCACTTCATCCAGCTTGTAGGAAGATAGATTCAAACAACTGTTTAAAAGCAACTAACTTACTTACCAAGAACTGAATTATTAGGGAACCTTTTTCCAATGGTGACTTGTAAATTGGCATTCCCTCATTTATGATGCATTTGACATCTCCATGCTTTATCACTTCACCTGTTTGAATAGCGATTACACACAGTTAAGTTCGTTAGCTTTCCGAAACCCCTTTTTCCTTGCAGAGAGGTTCCCAACAGCAAAATGATACACGAAACCCTACTGGATCAGACAAGGGTCTCTATCTCAGTGGTGAGGAACCTGAGGCCCACTGGCCTAATTAGGTAGGTTCTGTCTCAGCTCAAAGTGTGTTGCAGGCTTTGAGCCTTTCAAAGCTCTGTAGAGAATAACGTTTTGAAAAGGGCTTCTGACAATCTGGACAAAACAAAAAAAATGGGCAAGATGTCATTGTGACATCAGGTACCTGACAGGTGATTGACTCTGCTCTCCTGTCCAACTTTGCTCAAGATGTGTGGGTAGGGGAGACAATTTGGCCCTTTGGGCTAAAAAGCTCAGCGTGGTTCAGCATTCTACTTCCACACAGCCAATCAGATATTTGGAAAGCTCAAAAGCAGAAAATGGAGTATATTTATACAATATATGAAAGAACACTGTAAACATCTGAAAATGTTTGTAGGTTTGAGTTAAAATATTTTGTAATGCTAATATTTGAAGCTGGTTTACAATAAATAAGGTAAGTTTTATTAAGATAGAAAGAAGGTAAATAGGCGGTTATAGAAATGCAAAGATGTAAGTGAATATTTATGAAAGCCAGAGAGTGGGATGGGGGGGAAGTCGAAGCTCAGTTTGAGAAATGTTTTTGGTGATGAGATTATTTAATGGATTGTGATCATGGTAAAATGTAAACTTAATAAAAATTATTTTAAAAAACCACAAAAAAACAAAAGCAGAACATGAGGAGCCATAGCCCTTTCCCACTGTTGTTCCCTGCAATGGATTCTGAGAGACAATCCCTTTTAAAGCCATCTAAGTTTGTGGGCATCACATCTCATGGAAACCAGCTCGTCTTTTTGTCCATCCTCTGTCTCCAATCATCAGCTCCAGTGGATGATCTAAACTGGTTTGCAGCAGAAACTCATTAAAATCAGTATCTTAATGGAAACATGCAAGCTGCTAATAGCATTTGCTAAGCATTTTTTTCTTTAACAAGGTAGATGCAACACCTACCTGCTTTGGAAGTTATTACAAGGACTCTGTCATCCAAGGTATCAATTGTCTTTTTGAAGCCACACAAGGCTTCTGTGAGCTGAATTTTCATTTTCATAATTAAGTCGTTGCCTCTTCTCTGAAACACTGGGTGGTCTTTCTGATCTAGCACAATGATGACATCTCCAGGCTCCAAATCAGGTTCCTGGTCACCTTCTCCGTGAAATACTATTTTCTGACCATCTTTCATACCTATGAAGCAACACATACACACACATAAAAGAAATCACATTCAGAAGATTTGTCAAAACAGTGCCAGCAACCTGATTAATGGATATCCTGTAACTTCTAGCCTATGGCAAGTTAGGAATACTTCCAAAAGTTCCAAATTATGTGGCCTTATTTTCAAAGTAAAACTGATGCATTAGGAATGCTTCTTTTTAAGTTTCTGACCAAGGGTTTCAACAGCCTTGTCCTTTTGCTTCTTTTCCCTTATAACAAATCATACGTATTGATAAAAACCACTACAATCCTAGCACAATCACAATGCAATGTTAAGTATGATTGCATGAAGACTGCTTAATCTGCAGTGTGTTTATAAATGTGTGTGAGGAAGAGGGTGTGCTGCAAATTAACTCTAAAATGCAGCCAACTATATACACTGGGATTAATTATCCTAGTTAAGTTGTAACTTAAGCAACAAAGCACAGCAAAGCTTCAAAATGTGGAGGAACAGGAAATCCATCCATCGCTTAGTGCCATGCTACTCTACTACTGCCTTCTGAAACAACTGAAACATACTGTATAGGATCAAAATTCCAAAACTGACAATTTTGAAAGTATCTCTAATATTTGAAACAAAATTTAAAAAATCCTTCCAGTAGGCACCTTAGAGACCAACTAAGTTTGTCATTGGTATGAGCTTTTGTGTTCATGCACACTTCAGCTATCTTCAGATACACGAAAGTTCATACCAATGACAAACTTAGTTGTTCTCTAAGGTGCTACTGGAAGGATTTTTTGTTTGTTTGTTTAAACTACGGCAGACCAACACGGCTACCTACCTGTATCTAATATTTGAGATACTGTTTATGACTTATTTTAATCTGCTGTGGGTTCCCTACGGGGCAAACAGCAAGATAAAAATTATTGCATGCCTATGTGTCTGCCTTCCTTTCATCACTATGTAGTTACTTGAGCAATGAAATTCCAGTCCTCAAAGATCACTAGGATACCTTAGTGCCTTGTGGCAGTGAAGCCTTGCCATGAATGTCGTGCTTGAAAAAGGAAGCAATGGGCATGTGCAGGAGGGCCAGGCTTTGGGTATGAGCAAAGAGATATTCCCTCGTGAGCTGCCAATTTGGGTAGCTAGCTGTCTGGGAAGGTTGGGTGTGATGAAATCCTTACCTTTGTCAATGTGTATTTCTATTATTTTTTTCTCTCTAACCACCTTGTTGCCATTGCAGGTGGTGCATCTGTCTTTGGGATTTATTCGTTCCCCTTGGCCTTTACAGTCTGGACAAACAGTCTGGATTTGCTGCACCATTCCAGGTGCGATCTGCTGAACAAGCACCTGCACTCCTCTTCCTTTGCATGTAGGACACTTTTCCACAGCACCTTTCTTTCCACCGAGGCCTTGGAAGGAAATACATAAGCACACACACAGTAACTCCTAAAGTTCCCTGATGGCAGACAGCAACTCACCAAGCTCTCATTACCAATCTCAACATCCGTGTATAGCTCTCGTACCAAGCCAACAGGGCTTTGACTACATCTTACCTACGAATTCAGTGCCAAACATTACTCCCTCTGAGCTCTGCGTCTCCCTGGGTCTGGCATAATTATTCAAAATAATGAACAAGTCTAAGCATATTTATGTACAGTTTGGACAACAGCAAGGAAACTATTTGATTAAGTCCGCAAACATTGCTAGGCTGCTCAACAGTTTCCAGTGCACTCTTTGAACAGAACAATCTGTTCACTTCTCATGACTTTTCATAAGACTGCCAAATATTTGACAACAGCCTTGAGAAGTGGAGATCAGTTGGAATCCCATCAGTTCACAATTTACGTGATATACACTTATCAATCCACAACTGACCTGTATCATCGACCAGAGATGAACACCTTTTTAAAGAGGATCATGGCCACTTTTACTATGGACTCATTTTTTTTGATAGCAATCATTCTTGTTTTGTCATTAAAAAGAATGTTTGCTGTTAAGAAAATTAGCCGTTTGCCTGTTTCAGAGGCAAATACGTCTGAAACAGAAAGTTTCCCGTTTCACCCCTTTGTGGATTGAGATTTTGGATCTTAAGTTCCCTTGGGGAGTGAATTTAACTTGGCAGCTTGTCGAAGAATACAAGCTTCTTAATTAGGTAAAGTATATTTTTCTCCATTCCCATCCTCAGAAGTTTGTCCCAAAAGTGATTTCTAGAGATAGAGTCAAATGCTCCTTTAAGGTCAAGAAAAGGGAAATTCTAGAAAATACCACTTGTAGAAAGACTATGCCTCTGTGCACAGACAAATAGAATCCGCTGCGCATAATCAGTTGGTTGTTAGTAGGGAGTGGTATTCACATGGATTTAATGTAGCCTTCTTTATGTTTACTCAGGATGGGGATAAGATGGAGATAGTAGCCAGGTTTCTGCACCATGCAATGAGGACTCATGAATGCTTATACAGTGGTACTTTGGGTTACATATGCTTCAGGTTACAGACTCCACTAACCCAGAAATAGTACCTCAGGTTAAGAACTTTGCTTCAGGATGAGAACAGAAATTGTGCTCTGGTGGCACAGCGGTAGCAGGAGGCCCCATTAGCTAAAGTGGTGCTTCAGGTTAAGAACAGTTTCGGGTTAAGAACAGACCTCCGGAACAAATTAAGTACCGTATTTTTCGCTCTATAGGACGCACCTTGTTTTAGAGGGGGGAGAACAAGAAAAAAAAATCTCCCCCTCTCTGCCCAGCGCCCCTCCAGTGAAGCGGCAGGAGGTGCTGCGCAGAGGAGGAGAATTCCCCCCCCTTGTTTTCCCCCTCTAAAACAAGGTGTCGTTCAAGGTGCATTCAGCCGCCTTCAGGCGGCTACCTTGGAAGCCTGGAGAGCGAGAGGGGTCGGGGCGCACCGACCCCTCTCGCTCTCCAGGCTTCAGGTTGCTTTCGACCTGCTCTTTGGGGCTGGTGGGGGGAAGCCCACCACCAGCCCCAAAGAGCAGGTTGGGGAGCAGCGGAAAGGCGCGCAGCCTTCCCGTTGCTCCGCGAGCTTCTTGGGGCTGCTGGGGAAGCCCAGGGCTATGGCTTTTTTAGCCCCGCGCATGCTCTCCCGGCTGGTGAGGTGGGGAGCGGCTAAAGAAGCTGCTGCCCTAGCTGCGCGTCACCTCTCCCAGCTGGTGAGGTGGTGCGCGGCTATGGCAATACCCCACCTCCCGTAAAAGCCCACAGGAGCTGCGCACCCTTTAAGGAGCGCGCGGCTCCTGTGGGCTTTTCTACAAGGAGGGAGAAGGGAGTGACTGGCCACGTCAGTCCCTTGTCCCTCCTGAGGAAAAGCCCGCAGGAGCCGCGCGGAGCTTGTGTGCGGCTTTTGGGGGCTTTTCCTGCCTGCCTCCCCCCTGCATTCGCTCCATAGGACGCACACACATTTCCCCTTCATTTTTGGAGGGGGAAAAGTGTGTCCTATAGAGCGAAAAATTCGGTACTTAACCCGAGGTACCACTGTACAATGTTAACTCAAGTGTTAGATGCAGGTTTCTGATGAGTGATTTTATTGTACTGAACCATACTGGAATCTTGTGTAAACGTCAATAAAGGTTTGTGAATTTGAAAGAATGTAATGGCACATTCTTGATTTTAGATTTAAGAATGGTTTGGTGAGCACCGCAAGTACTTCCTGAGTAATCACACCCACAAAATGATTCTGTGTCTGACTTTAATGTATTCAAGGCAGCTGGTGCCTTCAAATATCCCTGCATATAATGTTCAGCATTTTCACTTGAGGTTACAGGAGTGGCCTTTAGAACACTTTTTGGGCACAGCCCAACTTCTATATTCAAGTTCACAGAGTCATTACCTTTGCACTTATCACAAATTACATTCTTCTGAAGCGCCAGCTTTCTTGTGGCTCCATTGTACAAGTCTTCAAGGGATATACTCAACTGATGGACAACGTTCTTTCCTTAATGAAAATGAAGGTCAGATGCTTAACACAAGATCCCCATTTCCAATGTTCATTTTAAGCTTTTTATCCTACCTCCCTGCAAGCCTAACAATCCTCCAGAATGGAATGTGTACCTTTTACTAAGAGGAAACTGCTTCTGGAACACAACAGCTCTGTTTCTGCAATACGGCTTAGCTTTTCAGAATTTTGTAAAGTTAGCTTCCTATATAGCTATTTAATTATTTTTTTTTTTAACTTATCTGTAATGCCACACATGGACAAAACCAAGATGAAATTCCCCTCATCTGGCTTTATCATATATGCAGCCTAGGCAAAGAAGGCGGCCATGGCAGTTCCTCCCTCTCAAAGGCAATTTTCTTGAAAAAACAGCCAGGGCGGCCAGCAACCATGGCAAGATATAATTTAAAAAATTGTACTTGGGATGGTTGAGCAGAGGCTATTGACCAGAATAAAGTTGGTCCCCTGGACAACTTACCTCTATCCACTTGTTTAGACACTACTGGGCAGTGCTGAAATATGTATCCCTAAACCAACCAGTTTTCAAATGCATTGTATTAATAGTTATAGCCCTCAAATTCTAAACACTATTCTAAGTGCAGAACAAACCCCCTCCCAAAAAAAAACCAAGGGGAAACTCTCAAAATTAGTATGTTTCCTGGATATGAAACCAAAGAACTGATTAAACTATCCTCGTTTGAATTTTGCATTTTTTTGTTCAACCCCACTCCCCAAATTATTTGGTTCTGAGGTCTATCACC
Organism: Podarcis filfolensis; assembly: GCF_964270895.1. Classification (NCBI taxonomy): domain Eukaryota; kingdom Metazoa; phylum Chordata; class Lepidosauria; order Squamata; family Lacertidae; genus Podarcis; species Podarcis filfolensis. The sequence continues at coordinate 624,258 of NC_139616.1, forward strand.
TGAATCTAAGCATTTCCAAAGATAACCTCAAGTTACAGTGCTTCAGATAAACCACACTGCCATTTCTGCAGTAATGCTAAGTAAGATATTGTTGCCATATTCCCAGAATGGAAAAAACAGGTGCAACAGGGCCAACAAAAGTCAATCATTAATAATAGTAGCTTTGCCTTACAGTAAGGCCAAGAGAGCTGCCTCATGAATGAAACCTTCAGTTGCAGTTCCCATTGGTAACTACAGTGGAACCTTGGTTCTCCAACGCCTAGGTACTCAAGCATTTCAGCTCCCAAACGCCGAAAGGCCGGAAGTAAGTGTTCTGGTTTTTGAACTCTTTTTTGGAAGCCGAACATCAGATGCAGCTGTCAGCTATTGTTTTCAGGGCACCCACGCCAATCAGAAGCAAAGCCTTGGTTTTCGAATGTTTCGGAAGTTGAACAGACTTCCGGAACGGATTACATTCGAGAACCAAGGTACCAGTGTAAGTATTTTACGCTTTGGACACAATACTACAGTAGCATTCTACATTTTGGTCTCACACACTAGAATTTAACTGATGCAGTATTTAAAACACACATGCATACCTCTTCTTTCTCTATTCATTCTGCCTCCACCACCAAAGAACATGTCAAAGATGTCCATGGGTGAAGAGAAATTGCCGCCACTTAGGCCTCCTTCTTTAATAGCTTGCTCCCCACCCTGGTCATAGAGGTCTCTTTTCTTTGGGTCTGACAGAACTTCATAAGCCTGGGATATGAGTTTAAACTAAGAAGAGAAACAGACCCTCTAAATAGCTGGCTAGCAGACAACAATAGTTAAGTTTCATACAAGTGATTAAGAAAACTCCTGAACATCCATCAAGAGACTATTCAGTAAATATATACCCAGCAAAAGCAGTCGTCCACCTATTTTAGAGTATTCCCCCCCCCCTGCAGTGGTTAATATAAGAAAAAGCCAGGCCAAAATAAATGCTGTAAAGGAAATTATATCAATATAATATAATATATTGATCAGCATAAGAAATGTTCACAGTATGCCACGGAAAATAAAACAGATATACAGCATTACTCACTGAGGAAAATGCTCTATTGCCTGCAAGACTTCCCATCCCAAGATGGAACCCAAGAAATTACTAGCAAAATGCCAATCATTTTGATGGATAAAATGTAATCTATATTGCAAGGATCTCCGGAATACAGTGTGTGTGTGTGTGTGTGTGTGTGTGTGTGTATACTCTGTATGGACACCCACTGTACTCCTGTGCATAGAGTACCTGTTTTAGGACTGTTGTTTAGTCATTTAGTTGTGCCCGACTCTTTGTGACCCCATGGACCAGAGCACGTCAGGCACTCCTGTCTTCGTTTTAGGACTACTAAGTGTCAAATGTTGGTCATTCCCACTACAATAACTAAGCACAGTGGTTTACTTCCTTCTGCAAAAGACCAGCCACTTGCTTTCATGAACTAAAAAATAAAACATGTGCCTCCTAGCTGGTGTCTCAACTGGCCCACCTGCAGTTGCCTCCCTAAGACCCCCACTTCACCCTCTCCAACCAAAGTCCATACCCGCTCGCCCTCGCTGGGATTCTTGTCCGGATGGAACTTCAGGGCTAACTTGCGGTAGGCCCGCTTGATCTCATCCGAGGTGGCACTTGGCTTCACCCCCAGCGTATCATAGTAGCCTGTTTCCTTCACCATGGCAGCAGCCTGAGAGGATGAAAGAAACAGAAGGAATGAAGACAGCACTCATCAAATTTCCCTCATTTTGCTAAAGAATTTCCCATCCTGGAATGCAGGTTGTCATCAAATATGTTTGAAGGCACTAAGAAAGCTTTGTATATGGTAAAAACCAAAACTGGATACTGCCAATTAATCAAATGTTCCCTTTTTAAGCTGGGGTTTAAGACAGAAGAACTTGTAAAAATACAAATGGCAAGAACCATTTTAGAAGAGGTATGCTCTTTCCTTACACACAAAGTAAATGCTTCATTATTTCCTACATACATTTCATTGTCTAAACACAAAGCATGCTTTCTTCAGAACTACTGTATTATGTAAATGTATACTTTAACAAATTAATCCAAAATGAACACAATTGAATGAACACATTAAACAAGCACAAAAATTGTCCCAGACAGTCCTTACTTTTTTCAATTATCAGAACAGATATCCTCTGGTACAACAGGATTCACCCTTCCACTCCTCCCTGCAGCCCCCCCCCCCCAAACTCTGCTTAGGATGGTGGGAGAACCTCTCCGGCAGGTTTGAGGATGGTGGGGGAACAGAGAAGGGGAAGTCCACTGACAGGGTTATGCGACTATGCATTCTGCATGCTGTTTTCAGTCACGTTAAAAATATTTTGGCATCTTCATCTAATGCATTATTTCATTTCATCTACTTGAGTGTTACGGTAAAATATGGGTGCGAGGCTGCTCTGCCACCCAGCTCGTCGGACTAAGTCCGCAGGTCCCTGCGGAGGAAAATGAGCTCAGCCGGAGACAGGAGCAAACTGCAGAAGATCCAAGTTTATTGCGCAACAGGTTCAAGGCGAGATTGAACAGCGAGAAAGGGGTGACATGAACTTTTGAAACTTCCCTCCATGTCCCAGAATACAGTGCAAAATACATCCCAGTTACATCATGAATACATTAAGAAGAGGGTGGGTTACACAGGATTAACATATGGAGGAGGGAGGGGGGAATATGCAGAGCTGGAGATATGCGCAGATAAGCATATCCTGAGTACCGGTGATGAGAAGACAATGGTCCATGTACGCATAGTCTGCCACCTGGCATTGCCCGGAGGAAAGGCTTGGCAGAGTGATTTGACAGGATTAGGGTCTTGACACCTTGCTTGAGGGATTATGGAGGACAGGGAAGGTGTCATGGAGTCCTAGAGAAATTGAGCAAATTGGCACGTTGATTTTCTATGAATTTTATAGATTTTAGTCCCTTTTGACATTGACAATTGGAAATAAATGGATATATTGTAGAGAAGAAGAAGGTGAAGAAGACATGCCCCCCGCTTCCGTATCATGAGGGAACTGGAAATTTTTTTTTCAAACATTGATTAGAGAACATAATAGCAACACAGCACAGATTTTTAAAGTTTTGTTTATAGGTTAAATAACTATGGAAAAACAAATTCCCATCAACTTAGAGCAGAAAAAATCCAACAGAAGGCCCACATCACTAGACACAGAAACTACCTAAAAATGACAAAATCAGTTTGCTGCTCTCCTTTTTTAAAGAGTATTCTAGTGTCTAAGACATTGAGGCCTTTAGGTCAATGACAGAGCACTTGTTTTTGCCTGCAGAGTCCTTAATTCTCCAACCCTGGGCATCTCCAGCTGGTGTTATGGAAAGACTGCCGTCTGAAACCCTGGAAAACTGATGCCAGTCAATGTGCTGCCCTAGATGGACCCATGGGCTGACTTGCTGCAAGGCAGCTTCTTCAGATCATGTCTCAGGTCTCAGCCTGGAGTTTTCTAGAAGGCCTTAGATGAGACACTTGGCTTCAGCCACTTCACTCAACCCGCAAATGGGGACGACAATGCTGGCCTAGCTTGCACAGAGAACTGCAAGGCCGTAAGCTAAAATAAATTATGACATGGTAACAAAAATGAAGCACTCTTGAACATTAGAAATGGGCCACGGTTGTTCTCCATCTCCTAGAGATGGGAGATAAAAACTGAAGGTCTCCAGTTTGACTATCCCTATAGCCACCAGTTCGTTCTTCCTCAGTCCCCATTTGTCACAACCTACCGCGCTGGGTTGTCAAATATATATATATATCTGATGTAAATGCAAGGCAATACCAAGACGGCTCCAGGTGTCCTCTTTTAACCCCAGTGCCGCCACAGGAGGTTAACAGCGTGGACCCCCCGACCTCACAGTGTTTGCCTTAACTACTACAAGGCAACTTACAGAAAGCCCTCTGAACACTCAAAAACACAACGGAAACACAACGTTCCCCCAACATTTCCAAAATGCATATTAGAAATTATCGTATTGTACCAATAGCAAGCTCTACTTGATGCAATTCTTGTTTCTTCGTTCATCTGTATTTTTATAATACTCTTCACCACGAAAAACTGTTTGCGCCTATTGGCATTCACAACGCAAATAAATGCCTCGCTTAAACCGTTTCCATCCCCCCTCTCCGTTTCCAGCACAGAGCGACGCCTGAGGAGGCAGGGGGCGAGAGGCCCCGCCGAGCCCCTTCGCGGCAGCCCCGGAGGGACGGCGCGGCCCGGCGCCAGAGCAGGGCACCGCCGAGAGCGGGGAAGGGGCCCCCAGGGATCATCCAGCCCACCCCCAGTCCCTTTGCTGCGCCTGCAGCTCTGAAGGCGTTGGCGGCGGCGAGTCCTTCCTCGCGAGCCGCGTCGGCCCGCCCTCCGCCCGCATTTTCATCCCGCGCCCGCACCTCAGCCTCGCCGGCGCTTCTCTCGCGTCTCCCTCGCGCGCTCCGACCAGGCGAGCGGCGCCTCGACCGAGAGCCTTTTATAGGCGCCGCCGCCGCCGCGAACTTTCTGGAACGACGCCGCCGCGACGTCACGACTAAAGCCTCGACAAACCTAGCGGGACCAATCGGCGAGCGCCGGGAGGGCGGAGGCTCCGCCCCCTCCTTTCCGCGCCCATTCAGAGGGGAGACGAGGACGGAAAGGGCGCCTCGGCCGCGCGGAGTTGCTAAGCGACGGCAGCCGCAATCGGGCCGGCGCCGTGCGCGAGGAGGGCGGAGCATGAGGCCCCGCCTCTTGCCTTATATGGCAGCCGGCGGCCGAGCGCCTCCCGGATTCTGCCGCTTTCTCGTTGCTTCGCGAGCGGCGCTTCTGGGCGCCCCAGTGCGCAGTCTCCGCCCAGGAGGACGGCAGCAGCGCTGCTCTAAGGAGTTCCTGCTTTGCACAGCTGCCTTGCAATTCGTCCTTCTCTTTCCGCCTCCCCCCGCGGGGTCCCTTCCGATCCCACCAAGCTGTGATTCCTCTCGGAGGAGCTGAAGCCCCGGGGCCTCCCGCGTGGGACTGGCTGGAGAGGGAACCTGCCCCGGCGGGGCGCGCCGGCTGGTCCCCCGGGGCTCCGGGCAGGAGACTGCCCCGCTTATTTCTTATCATTTATTTATTAAATGTATTAGTCTCCTGTTATGGCCCAAGGCATAGCGGCTTGCAAGCTAGGCCCTAGGCTCACGTGGTTGACCTGCAACCTCTGGCAGGTGTCAATCACCTGGTGTCATAATTACATCAGAAGATGTAATCGCCCCACTCGCTTGCTAAAGCTGTCACCCCACCCCTACCCCCCTACTGAAGGAGGTGAGGACAGGTGCCCTACCTAGGCCCGAAGTCACCCTCCCCCTCAAATCAAGCCTCAATATTTTTTCCAAAATTACTTTCTCAGTAGTTAGAAGCATTTCGCTCTGCTGTAACAAAGGTAGCTGAATAGAACAATGCCTTTTTGCTTCTCAGGCTAGCTGACCTTGCCAAAAAGTACATTCAACTTGAAACTTTTCTTTCCGGGAACTGTGCCAATAGAGCAAGAGAAAAGAAACATATCTTGGACACGCTGAATGCAAGGCTTCTCATCCCCTTTTCCTGGGAAGGGCGCCAAGAGTCCAAAAGAGTCCCAAGACAGGAGCTTTCTGTTCATGCTCAGGAAACTCGTCATGGGGCAGGACTCTTGAGGAGGAGGAGAAAGGGGAGGGAACTGGAAGGGGAATATATGCTCTGTGCAAATGGCTGTGAACTCGTGCTTGCTTTGTGAATCTATCACACTTGCTCCTTCTACCAGCCCGGGTGGTCGAAATAAAGCTTTTTCTCTGAAACTATTCCTTGAGTGTCTGTTGACTCCCATTTCCCCGTCCCAGGCGCAAAGCTCTTCTCACCCGAGGCTAAAAAGGCTACACTACCATAAGGATCTGGAAAGCCAGGCCAAAAAAATTTGCTGGTTGGTTTATTTTAATGCATTTATCTTGCCCCTTTTTTCTCCATGGAGCTCCAGGTGGAGTCCATGGTCCTCCCCTCCTCATTTAATACCCACAACAACCCTGTGAGGTTGGCTAGGCTGAGAAGCAGCCCAAGGTCACCCATAGCTGGGGGGGGGGGGTCTCCCAGGTCCTCACCTGACACTCTCACCACCCCACATAGGTCAGATATAGAATTGCACGGATAACAAGGGGTGGATAAAACCAAATTCCAATCCCCACTCGGCTGTGATACTTGCTTGGAGAGCTTGGGTCACTCTCTGCCTCTCAGCTTAATCTACCTCACAGCCCTGTGGTTGTGAAGGTAAAATTGGGAAGGGGGTACCATGTAGGCCACCCGGAGCTCCTTGGAGAAAGGGTCAGATACAAACATAATAAATAAGCAAATTAAAACAAAATTTGAGATGAGAGTCAACTCCATTGAGCTCCATGAGATGCAATTCCAAGCAAACATTCATATTTTAAAATGTATTAAACATTTGTTCTCTATATTGGATATATTGATATATCCAATATTTTGTTGGATATCTCAACAAGAGATATCCAAGGAAGCTGACCATTGGAAATAAATAAATAAATAGGTAAAACAGTTAAAAAACAAACAAACACCCCCCCTCCCGCAGTTACTTAGGAGTACGTCTTGTGAAGTTAAGCAAGGCTTATGACTGAGTAAGCCTGAAAAGGGTTGATTAATGATCTGCCCTTTACCTGAAGGTTCCAGAGTGGAAATATATACACTTCAGAATAATAAAACTAAAAATATCCATGATACAAAATAAAGGTTTCCTTGAAAGCAGCAGTGGCCAAAACTACAAATCAGCAATACACATCACCCCTCCCTCTTCTTTTGCAATGCAATTATAGATGTGTTTAATCAGAAGCAAGCCCCATTGAGAAAGGACTGCAGCCTTACAATGCAATCGTACCCATGCCTACTCAGAAGTAATTCCCGTCAGGTTTGATGGACAAGTGAGAGCATAGGACTGCAGTTTAAAGCTGGACCCCCTTGCACACAGAAGGCTTTTTTGAGCATTGTCCTGGGCATCTTCCCAGTTTTCAGGGCTGAGTGAGGACAACAGCTGGAGCTGATGGCTGATTAAACCATCTACAGCCTTTAAGATGTGTTTGCAGGGAGGGGAATTGCTTTTTTGTTATGATTTAATCGCAGTGCCTGGAGACAATCGGTCAGGCTGCGTATCCACAGCAGGGACTAGAGGAGGAATGAGCGCTGGGAGGGGTGCAGAGAGAAGAAGAAGTGCCAAGGTGCATCTGCAGCAGCCTTCCTCTTCCCCAGCTGCCACAAAACCTGTCTCCTCCTCTATAGCCACAGCAGGCACTGTAACTCTCCATTGGTTTGACTTTAGCTCTGAAAATGCAGTCCTCCATTGTCTCCCGAGACAGACAGATGCTAACAACAACAGTTTTTAATTTTTGTTTTATGTTGTAATCTGCCCTGTGATCTTTGGATGGGCAGTATATGAATTTAATAGTTAAAATAAATAAATGGGGGTTGTACTCAAAATATCTGCAGGGCGTTAGTGGTGTGTTGAGGGGGGAGGCTGACTGAATGTTATGTGTGCAAATCCTTCAGAAATATTGGGATGTCTCCAAAGTCAGTCGTACTCCGAGCAGACCCCTTGAAATCAAAGAACATGACTAATTTCAAAATTGCCACTGTAGGCTCCTTTGGGAAGAATGTAAACTAAATAAAAATTATTCAGGTACATTGATTTCAATGGGTCTACTCTGAGTAACACTTTGCCGAATACAACCTACTGGGGTACATTGTTCTGCTAGTGGAAGCCAGCACAAGGACTGCTGCTGGTGCAACTCTCCTGCCCCCTTCCCATGTGTCCCATGTGTCTTCCCCAGGCCTGCTCTGGGGGGTCAAGAGAACCCCCAAAACAGTGCATGGGAGGGAGTAGGAGAGGGGAGATGGTTCTGTTTAGTCCAAAGAAATGCTTGCAGCGATGAAGCCATCTCAGAGCCACATTGCATTCCTGCCATTACATCCGCACAGGGCTCTCCAGTGGTGAGCTTGGAGATAGGATCCATGTGCCCGGGTGACAGGCAGCCTGTCTTGGCAGAGAGGTCCGTTCAAACTGGCCCAGTAAGCAGAGAGCAAGAATGCACAGATCTGAAATTTAGGAAAGGCTTCCACGAGGGAGTGAAATGCAATTCATATCAAACATCTAGAGAGCTTTGTGCTAGAATGACCTGGCAGTTTAGAAGTAGTTTTCTGAAAGTGTGCTGACATGTTATAAAATAGTATCTTGGATAACTTTGATTTATAGGAAGGAATATGCATGGAATATAAGGAGGTTGTCTTACTGCATTTCCATCAGCTTGTTTGTCCTCGGTTGCTTGTCCATCCACTTGCTGCTTCTCTGCAGAATTGGCACTGGATGCCTTGTCCTCTGCTGGCTGCCCATTAGCCTTCTTCTCCTCTGAGGGCTGTCCGTTGGGTTTTTTGTCCTCTTTAGGCTCCATTTCAGGTTCCTTTGTTTAGATATGCTGAAGTAGATTGGGAAAAACATTCAGAAATGATGAGATATGAAAGTACCTATTCCCCAAATGCAAATTGCAAGTGTGTCCCCCTTGCCCATGATCCATTTTGGGAACACAGTACACATAAACCTTTTTAAAAAAACACTTAAAAAACCCATCCTCCACAACAGGGTCCCAATCTGGATCAGCACCACTATTCCTGCTGACAATTTGTGGAAACAAAAACAACAACCTTGCACTTTAGGACACAGATTCATAGCTAACATAACACATACTTGGATCTTCACTGTCAAATAAGTGCACAGTTCTTTGCAATCTTAAAGCAAAATTATGCATGTTTCCTCGGTGTTTCCTATGGAGGTCAGTTGTACATACCCTTGGGGTAGTGGGTGTAGGATTTCAGGCCTAAAGTCAAGCCTGTTTTCTCAGAAGTAAGTCCCACTCAATTCAATGGGACTAACTCCCAGGAAAGCATGCACAGGGTTGCATTCTTCCCTCTGCATTCCTTTTTCTTTGTCTTTTAATATATGTAGAGTGCATAGAAAAAATAAGGTGCTTTAGGAGTGTTAAATAATATTAATATACACACTTATATGGGATCAAGTCCTATCATGTGTTCCTAAATTCTTCTCTGGCTTGGATTCAAATCTGCGCCCAGGAAGAATTGTCAGCTGATTCATCTTTCATTCATCATACTGCACTGATAGCACAAAAAGGCACCTGAGTAATGTAGCTTTCCTAAGATGTACTTCCAAAAGAAGACTGGACTCAAAAATACACCAAACTTCTTTTGGGATGAGGGGGATTTCTGAGCTACTCCAACCTAGACTGAAGGGAAAGTGAGTTGCCCATCACTAGTGCTTGCACTGAGCATCATTTACCATCATTTTGTCGAGTTGGAAGAGACTCCAAGGGTCATCTAGTCCAACCCCCTTCAATTCAGGAATCTCAGCTAAGGCATTCATGACAGGTGGCCATCCAACCTCTGGTTGAAAACCTGCAAGGAAGGAGAGTCCACCACCTTCCATGGGAGTCTGTTCCACTGTCGGACAGCTCTTATAATCAGACTGTTTAGTTGGAATCTCCTTTATTGTAATCTGAATCTATTAGTTCAGATCCCACCCTCTGGAGCAGCAGAAAATGAGTTTGCTCCATCTTCCATGTGACAGCCCTTCAGATATTTGAAGATGGCTTTCATATCCTCTTCTCCAGGCTAAACCTACCCAACTCCCTCAACTGCTTCTCATCAGGCTTGGCTTCCAGACCCTTTTATCACCTTAGTCACCCTCCTTTGCACACTTTCCAGCTTGAACATTGACTGAGCATTGACTTGTAATCTGAAATGTCCTTTAAAACGTCCAGTTTTTAAGTATAGGGACTGAATCAGGGGTGCCAACCTGAATAAAATATTGGGGGGGGGGGAGAGGTAAGCCCCACCCCGCATAATCAATCACATGACATGGCACACCCACACCATATGAATGGCAATGCCCATGAACTTTGGGGGGCTGAAGGGACCTCAGTGCCTAGGAGGTGGCTCCTATGGACTGAATTTTTATTATTATAACAATCGTGAGCTGTAATCTTTTGTTGAAGAGGTGCCCAGGACAGGACATACCTGTATTTACGTAAGAATTCATCTAACAAATGTGATGCTTGAAGACATCTTGTCCAAATGTGCAGATGGGAGATTCAGCTGTGGCAGGTGTAAACAACGGAAGATCTGCTTGAGAAAAACAAAAACAACAGAGAGCTTAGAAACATCCCGTCCTTTCAGAGACCACTGAACAATACCACCAGCAGCCTTTCCTCTGGCCAACTGTCAAATGGAATGAATGGAATGTTTCCCCCTTTGACCTTTATGGTCGCTTAGGAACACAGTTGCTCCTGATTTGCTGCTTCCTTTACCCTCTAAAAATATGTGTGTTTGTGTGTGTGTACATGGACTTTTTAAAAGAGTGAGGTCTGTTTTATGTGTTTAAAATATTTCCATACTGCCTTGTCTAGTGACTTAATGCAGAACAAATTCCTCTGCCACAGCAAAAGTGTGTCCCCCCCAAAAAAAATCTATGTAGCAAAGCCACAATTTATTAAAACAACTTCAATAGTAAAAATGCCTGTGCAAGTGATGAGAGAGAGAGTGATTTGGGGGGAGATGGAGATGCAAATTTGGGCCACAGAAATTTGAACTGGCCCAAGACACTTGGACACCTGAGGCAAACCACGAAATCATAGAATCATAGAATCATAGAGTTGGAAGAGACCACAAGGGCCATCGAGTCCAACCCCCTGCCAAGCAGGAAACACCATCAGAACACTCTGCTTAAAGACCTCCAAAGAAGGTCTGCTTAAAGACCTCCAAAGAAGGAGACTCCACCACACTCCTTGGCAGCAAATTCCACTGTCGAACAGCTCTTACTGTCAGGAAGTTCTTCCTAATGTTTAGGGGCAATCTTCTTTCTTGTAGTTTGGATCCATTGCTCCGTGTCCGCTTCTCTGGAGCAGCAGAAAACAACCTTTCTCCCTCCTCTATGTGACATCCTTTTATATATTTGAACATGGCTATCATATCATATGGCTATCAAATGATGCCCTCTCCCCACCAGGGAAGAAGGGGTGAGTGATGATCTACAGCGGGAACAGGGAGTGGGGTGGGGAATAAAAATCTATGTTGGGAACAACGGTGGGAAGAGACCAGCAGCACCTCTGTTTGACCTCCAGCAAGCGCATTGCAGCTGTTGCTGCCACAGCAGCAGTGGTGATGCATTGCTTGGAGGCCAGATCTGCTGCCCCTGTGGATCCTGCCACCTGCGGTGGTTGCCTCCCCTTGCCTCATGGGTGGGCCAGCGTGGGTGTGAAGTCCCTATGGAACACCGGACAAGGCCACTGCAATGGTTTGAGACCCTGGCTGGGTTGGCTCCAGATCATTTCAGGTCCCCACTCTCATGTGCTGGATTGGGCCCCAAATCAGATTGATGGGGGCACACACCATTCTAATACAGACTTGGAATAGAAGCCTAAACACCCTTATCTGGGAGTAAATCCCAGTGAGCTTTGTGGGGTTTGCTTCCAAGAAGACATGCACAGAATTAAAGCCTTGGAGCAGGAACAGCCATCCTGGAGCCCTCCAGATTCTGTTGGAATGCAACTCCCATCTGTCATGGGCCAGAAGTTGGCTTCACCTGCTGAGCAGCAGCCTGAAGGAGCAGAAGATGAAGTGGCTCTACCTGCTGCTGATCAACCTTCTTGCTCTTGATGAGAACCAGCTGGCTCCAGCTTTCTTAAGCAGGGTTTCCAGTCTCAGTGAGTTGCTGAAACAACATTCATAATTCCTGACCAGACTCTTGCTGCTTCATGCTTTTTGTGACGTTGGACCCTCGGCTTTCTTGACCCCCGGATCGTCTGACTATGTGAACTGAGATACTCCTGAACTTAGGACTGGACTGGACCTTGTACAGTGGTACCTCGGTTTATGAACTTAATCCATTCCAGAAGTCTGTTCTTAAACCAAAGCCGTTCTTAAACCGAGGTGTGCTTTCCCTAATAAGGCCTCCCACCACAGGTGCCCCTTCCACTGTTCGGCTTCCGTTCGTAGACTGAGGTAAAGTTTGCTAACCGGAACACTACTTCCGGTTTTGCGGAGTTCATATACCAAATAGTTCATAAACAGGGTTGTTCTTAAACCGAGGTCCTACTGTATATGGACTCTGCTGTCAGGCAACCTCTCCCCTGAGACTCGGCTGGTTGGCTGGCCTCTCCCCCCACTGAGCTCTGCCGTGGCCGGCAGCACAGGACTACCACCCCATCTCTGCTGACTGTTGGCGGTAGCTAACAACATCTGGGCAATTCCGTATGGGCTATCTCAGGCCCTCCAAGTGTCCCTGTTTTCCAGGGAAAGCCCCAGATTTACAAAAGCTGTCCTGGATTCTGATTTGATCCTGGAATATCCTGCTTTTCCTTAGGATGTCCCTATTTTCATCAGAGGATTGTTGAAGGCAGTGCTATTTTTCCAAAAAAAGAGATGCCAGAACTCACCATGAACACCTCCCTCTTTCTCTCAGAATGGTAATAGTGGCCACCTGGAAGGTGAGGTGCCAGAACAGAGCTATGGTGCGTTCTGGCTGCAAAGAAACCCTGGTTGGAGGGTTAAAGATGTGCTGCCTGAGCCTTAAAAACTTGCAGCCAGCTGGCAAGGGGTTAGGCATGAGGTGGCCAGCAATGGTTTGGGGGAACTAAAGTTTTTTAGGAACTGTATGAAAAACCTGCTCTTCTGGTTTCCTGCCGATCGGGAAGGGAGCGTGGATCTGATCGTCCGATCAGTCTGAGACCTGCAGGGGAAAGAGGGGAGAGCTCCAAGGCAAGCCCCCCCCGCAAGTTCCGCTATGTTGTGGAACATTGAGAAGTCCGGCAGAGCGCCGATCTCCCGCCCCTGAAAAACACCACCGAAAGGCAAGTAGCGGGGAAAGAGTGGTCTAGAGCGCTCATGGCTGCATCGCGAACCTGTGGGTCAAAGCCTCAATCTGCCACTGTAAGCAGGGGATTTTCATACCAACATTATAAAGCCGAAAAATATCAGTAAGAAGATTTCTGTAAATGTTTGAAATTTCTTTCTTTCAATTCAGTGAAAACGGAAACTAGAAAGGAAGTCAACTTCCATTTTCTGGCTACTTTCCAACTGCTGGGGAAAGATTTGTAAGTGGAAGATTGACAAGCCACTTCAATCGCTCTGGTAAGAAATCCTTTTTTTGAGCTTCATTAGCATATCTATCTTATTGGAATATTGGATATAATTTTGATCTTTGACTTAAACTTGCACAGTTTCTGATTTGGAAAATACCTTACTGAACTATTTGGAATTATTTGGAACTACCTGGAACTTCACAATCAAACCCAAACCTACGGAGGGGAACACTCATCTAACTCTGGACAAAAAAGTCCATGGAAAAGCCTGGAAATAGCTGGAGGTTGGGCAACTAATCAGGCCAAATAAAGTGATTGGTGAAGACCAGAGTATTTGGAACTTTGGAAGGAAATAATAATTGATCACAAAAAGAAAGTAGACTACATTTAATTGGACTTGGGGAAAGTTTCTCTTTGTCCTTGCGGCCTTTTCCTTCAACCGACGGTTCTGGATTGATGTTGAGAGAACTAATTAACAACTACTGCATACCATCTAGACATTGTAAACAGTATCATTTTGTTAACTTTCCCCACTTTATTAGCTTTATTTTCTGTCATTATTTTGTGGAACTGTCTTTGTTAATTTAGGATATTTCCATTTCCAAATTGCTCCTATCCCTTTGTCTGATATTTTGCCTTCTATTTTGCTTGCTCCCAGCTAAGGCTGGGTGGTGAGAACAACCAAGGGGTGACTTGTGGCCTTGAAGGAGTGATAAGACTGAGCTGAAAGAATTATTGTTTTGAGAATAAACCAGAAGACTGGCTAGTATAGAAACAGTGTAAACTAACTTAGAATGACAACATCAGAAAACAGGCTGCTGCAGGCAGAAGGGGATCTATGCAGGAGACACCAGACAGACATGTCTCTCCAGAAATGGCAGGTTTTCTGGCAGAATTTTAAAAAGACATGTTGAAAGAAATGCAGAAACAGTCTGAAATGATGGTAGTGGAATTGGGAAAAAATACTAAAATGGTCACAGAAATGTGCAATAAATTAGAAAATTTAACAAAAACCCCCCAGAAGCTTTGCCGCCTTGCCGACGTGGGGATCCAGGGCACAGTCCTTCAATGGCTGCACTCGTTTCTCTCTGGTTGGGGACAGAGGGTGGCGCTTGGGGGGGAATTGTCATCGCGCCACTCCTTGGTGTGTGGAGTGCCTCAGGGTGTGATACTCTCCCCGATGCTTTTTAACATCTTTATGCGCCCCCTCGCCCAGCTTGTCCAGAGTTTTGGGCTGGGTTGACATCAGTATGCTGATGACACCCAACTCTATCTGTTGATAGATGGCCATCCTGACTCGGCCCCAGACACACTGATCAGATGCTTGGAAGCTGTGGCTGGATGGTTACGTGGGAGCCGGTTGAAGTTAAATCCTTTGAAGACAGAGGTCCTCTGGCTGGAAAGGGATGATATGGGATTGAGGGGGCAACTCCCATCTCTTGCGGGGGTGCAATTAGTGCCAGCACCGTCCGTTAAGAGTTTGGGTGCAATCTTCGACACCTCCCTCTCCATGGAGGCGCAGATTACAGCTATAACAAAGGCGGCATTTTTTCATCTCCGCCAAGCTAAGCAGTTGGCTCCTTACCTTTCTCGCCCTGACCTAGCCACTGTGATCCACGCGACGGTCACCTCCAGACTGGATTATTGTAACTCACTCTACGTGGGGCTGCCCTTGAGACTGACCCAGAAACTCCAGCGGGTGCAGAATGCCGCGGCGAGACTCCTTACGGGGTCTTCGCTGCGAGATCACATTTACCTGGTGCTATACCAGTTGCACTGGCTCCCGGTGGAGTACAGGATCAGGTTTAAGGTACTGGTTTTAACTTTTAAAGCCCTATACGGCTTAGGACCCTCGTACCTATGGGACCGCCTCTCCTGGTATGCCCCACAGAGGAACCTACGGTCTGCAAATAAAAACATCCTGAAGGTCCCAGGCCACAGAGAGGTTAGTCTGGCCTCAACAAGAGCCAGGGCTTTTTCGGCTGTGGCTCCAATCTGGTGGAACGCTCTGTCACAAGAGACTAGGGCCCTGCAGGACTTGACATCTTTCCGCAGGGCCTGCAAGACAGAGCTGTTCCGCCAGGCCTTTGGCCAGGGCACAGCCTGACTCCCTCCTTTGGCAATCTTCGTGGAGCTCTGGCCCAATGGTTGCCATCGGTTTGATTTGAATTAACTTTTATAATGAAATGTTTTTAGAATGTTGCACTATTTTATTGTTGTTAGCCGCCCTGAGCCCGGCTTCGGCTGGGGAGGGCGGGATATAAATAAAATTTATTATTATTATTATTATGAAATACAAAGATCTTTTAGAGAGGAAAACACCCAGATGGCTTTCGCCAATGGAGGCAAAGGCCCAGAAAAAGTTAAATATGGAAACCAAGTGGTTGAGATACTCTGATCTGTTATTGGAAGATAAAGGATACAAATTAAAACCATTTGATCAAATTAAAGATAAAATAAATTGGCTACACAGCCACCAGATCAATGAACTGTACAAATTAGATAAGAAAAATGGTTTTGCTTCAGAAAAAACTAAGTTGAAAATGGAGTTGTTGGACTCTAAAGTTAAAAATGGGTCTAAAATGTATAATTTACTGTTGGAGTGGCATACAAAGGATAAACAAGTTAAATCTGTGATGATAGATTGGGCAAGAGATGTGGGACATAATATAATGTTTGAAGAGTGGGAAAGGTTAGAATCATAGAATCATAGAGTTGGAAGAGACCACAAGGGCCATCGAGTCCAACCCCCTGCCAAGCAGGAAACACCATCAGAGCACTCCTGACATATGGTTGTCAAGCCTCTGCTTAAAGACCTCCAAAGAAGGAGACTCCACCACACTCCTTGGCAGCAAATTCCACTGTCGAACAGCTCTTACTGCCAGGAAGTTCTTCCTAATGTTTAGGTGGAATCTTCTTTCTTGTAGTTTGGAACCATTGCTCCGTGTCCGCTTCTCTGGAGCAGCAGAAAACAACCATTCTCCCTCCTCTATGTGACATCCTTTTATATATTTGAACATGGCTATCATATCACCCCTTAACCTCCTCTTCTCCAGGCTAAACATGCCCTTAGCCGTTCCTCATAAGGCATCGTTTCCAGGCCTTTGACCATTTTGGTTTGCCCTCCTCTGGACACGTTCCAGTTTGTCAGTGTCCTTCTTGAACTGTGGTGCCCAGAACTGGACACAGTACTCCAGGTGAGGTCTGACCAGAGCAGAATACAGTGGCACTATTACTTCCCTTGATCTAGATGCTATACTCCTATTGATGCAGCCCAGAATTGCATTGGCTTTTTTAGCTGCCGCGTCACACTGTTGGCTCATGTCAAGTTTGTGGTCAACCAAGACTCCTAGATCCTTTTCACATGTAGTGCTCTCAAGCCAGGTGTCACCCATGTTGTATTTGTGCCTCTCATTTTTTTTGCCCAAGTGCAATACTTTACATTTCTCCCTGTTAAAATTCATCTTGTTTGTTTTGGCCCAGTTCTCTTTTGGCCCAGTTGTGGAGGAAGGGAGTCAAGTTCACTGCATGTACGGTGTTAAAGGAAAATATTGTGAAAATGATGTATAGATGGTACTTAACCCCTGTAAAACTAGCAAAGATATATCATAATAGTAATAATCTATGCTGGAAATGTAAAGAAAAAGAGGGTACCTTTTATCATATGTGGTAGACCTGCACCAAGGTGAAAGACTTCTGGGAGAAGATTTATAATGAATTGAAAAAAATGTTGAAATATACATTTATTAAGAAACCAGAGGCCTTTCTTATTGGAATAACAGGTATGGAATTGCCAAAAAAAGATGTTAGATTGTTTTTGTATGCCACAACTGCAGCTAGAATTTTGTTAGCCAAGAATTGGAAATCACAAGAAGTCCTAACAGTAGAGGAATGGCAGATGAAGATGATGGACTTTTTGGAGCTAGCCGACCTGACTGGAAGAATCTGCAACCAGAAGGAGGAGGAGTACCAGGAGGAATGGATGAAATTCAAAGACTATTTACTTAAATATGCTAAGATAATTTAATTGGAAAAACTTGCAAATATCAGATAGGCTTAGGATTTAAATATGTGATGTTAGAGAATAATATGTTTAAAGTTAAAATGAAAAGAAAAGAAAAGAAAGATGTTAAGTGATTAAGTAAATTTTATGAGAAAAATTGGTTTTGTAAAACTGTTACAATGATATACACTGAAATTCAGCCAGGGGGATTTGAGGAAGTCACTTAACAATGTTACTAAGATTGGATCAAGTACAGTTAAGATCTATGTTTGTTTGTCTGTTTAAAATTTTGGAAAATCAATAAAAAAATTTGGGGGAAAAATAGATCAGGGGTCAGCAACATGCAGCCCACGAAGACCATTTTACCGGCCCATGAGCCGCCCCTGAACCAAGCCGCCTGCTTGGCGAGTCTCCCGCGCGCTTCGCTAAACCAGTACAGTGCGGCACAGGGACTCACCAAGCGGCGCCAGAAATCGTGCCTGTGCATGCACAGATACCGGAAATTGCATCTGTGCATGTCCAGACACCAAAAATCGCTTCCGCACAGGCACAATTTTGGCGTCTGGGCATGTGCAGAATTGATTTCCGCCGCCGCGGACATGCGCAAATGCAATTTTTGCATTCGTGCTGCGCCAGTCTGGCCCACGGATGATCTCCGTGAGAGTGATTTGGCCCATGGCCAGTAAACCTTGCCGACCCCTGCATTAGATAGAGAGTTTACAGTCTTTTCACATGTCTACGAAAGTAGTGCAAGAAGTCATGTAATGTGGCTCTCTAAAGAATTGGAATTAAGAGAAAAGAAAAGAAAAAGAAATAATGCCAAGAACACAATCCATTAATTTTAGAATTGCAAAATGAAAAACATTCCACTCTGAGATGGAGATTGAATGAAGATTTGTTAGACAATCAGAATCTGTTAGAGAAAACAGAGAAAATATTAGGGGATTATTCTGAGCTAAATTTTTAAAAAAGGAACAGACCTTCAGATTGTTAGGGATGCCAGTAAGGCTGTGATGAGAGGTTTTTTATTCAACAAAATGCATACCAAAAGAAGGTGAGGGAACAGAAGAAAAGGGAAATTTTAGAGGCTCTGATAAAAATGGAAAGAGTTAATAAACAAACCAAATAAAGAGAGTACAAAGCAAGCTATTAAATTATTACAAACACAATATTCAATGATCATTAGTAAAGAATTAGACTGGAAAATTAAAAAAAGAAACAAAAATATTTTGAGAATGCTAACAAACCAGGGAAGTTGTTGGCATGGCAATTAAATAAAAATGAGATGAAAAATACTATAAGTAAAATTAAAGTTAAGGAAAAACTTATAGATAACTCAAAGGAGATTAGGAAATAATTTTTCAAAAATTTCACAGATCTATATAGGACAGGACTAGAAAAGAAGATTGAAATAGAGGAATATATGAGAGCAAGCAAATTACCAAAAAATAACAAATGAGAAATTAGTAATTCTAAATGCCCCAGTAACAACTTCAGAGGTATTGGAAGTAATTAGTCGGGCAAAAACAGGGAAATCGCCAGGACTGGATGGAATATCAGCCAAATATTATTAAAAAACAAATAAACAATTATTAGCACCATTACAAGCTACAATGAATGAATTTTTTTGTCATATGCGCTCCTCCGATTCTTCTTTTCGGACGGAGCTTTGCATGTTCCCTCGGCCTTGAACACCTTTAAGGTGTTTAAGGCAAAAGTGGTTGCCGTGCTTGCTTATGCTGCCCCGCTCTGGGCCGTGATGACAGATCTTGCTCCCCTTGAGACTCTGCAAGGCCAATTCCTACGTCGGCTCCTAATGCTCCCCCGGTGCGTAAGCAACGCAGCCATGCGACTAGAATTGAAGGTCGCATCCTTAGAAACTTGCCTGTGGAAGCAAGTCTTCAATTACTGGTTATCATTGTGGCATAGATTACCAAACCATTACCTTGTCCAATGCTTATGGCGAGACGAATTCTCTAGCCTTTGGACTAGTAGAATTCATGCCAAACTCCTGAGTTACGGAATCTCTCCCTCAGATTCCCTAAAACTAGACCAAATCACTGCTCAAAGACTGATCCACCAAAGACCGGATGACATCGATTTACAGCGAAATTATACGCTGGGGGGAGGTGTTTGTTCGCCCCAGAACATTGGCATCACTTTAACTTACTGCGTTCCATCATACCTCTCCCCCCTTTCGACTGTTGCCCATAGACTGGCCTTCACCAAAGCGAGGTTTAACGTTTTTCCCTCCAATGTCCTGAGACATAGGTTCTCAAAGGGCCAAGCCCCCGCCGTGTGCGAATGTGATAAGGTGACGCTGGAGTCGCTCCAGCACATTATGTTCACTTGCCCCTTGTTTAATGTGCCACGGGCAAATTTGTTGGGATCAATCATACAGAAACTAGAGGGTACCCCACCAAAATTCCACCTTGCCCAAATCTTGCAGGACAAGGATACCCACACGACCCTGAAGGTGGCTAGGTTCCTAGTTGCTGTCCTTTCCCAAAAGCGACGCCAAGGAGCACTACAAGCTAATTAAGGCGTAGTATGCCTTTCCATTTTATAGTATTTTATTGTTATAGTGGTGTTTTAGCGATTGCTTTTTTCCCCCCTACGGCACAAGCTGTTATTTATGTGTTGTTTTTACCTGTATGGGCCTATGGCCGTAATAAATGAAATTTCATTTCATTCATTTTGAATGAAAGAGAGAGGAGTATATAACCCTAATCCCAAAACAAGAGACAGACTTGACCTCAATAAAAAATTATAGACCGATTTCGCTATTAAATAACGATTATAAACTGTTTGCCAATATATTGTCTAATAGGATGAAAACAATATTGAAGGAATTTATACATCACAATCAGGCAGGTTTTCTTCCGGGGAGACAAATTAAGGATAATATAAGAAATATCATAGATGTGATAGAATACCTGGAAGTAAGAAATGAAAAACAGGCAGCGTTGATGTTTATAGATGTTTGATAATGTTTCATGGGAATTTATGAAAAAAAGTCCCTGAAGAAATGAATTTTGGAGAAAACTTTAGGAAAGGGATTCAAGCAATTTACTCTGATCAAAAAGCCAAACTAATTGTAAATCAGGTGGTAACAGATAATTGTAAGATAGAGAAAGGAACAAGACAGGAATGTCCATTATCACCTTTATAATTTATTTTGATTCTAGAAGTCCTGACAAGAAACATCAGGGCAGAAAAATAGAGGAATTACAGTGGGGGAAAAGACATAGAGGCATATGCAGATGACCTTCCAATTACAGTTGAGGACCCTAATAATTCTCTTCCAAAAGTTTTAGAAAAAATACAGAAATTTGGGCAAGTAACAGGTTTTAAGTTGAATAAAAATAAGACAAAGCTGTTGGTGAAAAATCTATCAGAAAAGGATAAAAAGAACTACAGCAGAATATAGAAATAGAGATCCATAAAAAAGCAAAATATTTAGGAATTTGGTTGACAACCAAAAACATTAACATTATTAAAGACAATTATGAAAAAAATTGGGATGAAATAAAAAGGAATTTAGAAATATGGGGGAGAATGAATTTATCATTGTTAGGAAGAATTGCAGTGATCAAGATGAACGTATTGCCAAAAATGTTATTTTTATTTCAGTCAGTACCGGTTATAAGTAATGCAGCATGCTTCAAGAAATGGCAAAGAGATATTACAAAATTTATCTGGAAAGGAAAGAAACCAAGTATAAAATATAAATTACTTACGGATATAAAAAATAGAGGAGGTTTCTCTCTTTCAGATTTTAACTTATATTACGAAGCTGCTTGAATTGCTTGGATCTGGGACTGGATTAAATTAGAAAATACAGATCTGTTAGACTTCGAAAGACATAACAGATTTGGGTGGCATGCGTATTTGTGGTATGATAAAGGGAAAGTGTATAAAGAATTTTACAATCATATAATTAGGAGATCACTTCTAAAAGTCTGGGAAAGATATAAAGATTTATTAGAACAAAAGACCCCGTGGTGGTTGTCACCAAGAGAAGCAACATCAATTAAAAAAATAAATAGGAAAGAAAAATGGCTTACCAGAAACAGAAGGGAAATTAAAATTGAAAGATTGTGAAGAGATTTGAGAACATGTCAATGACTGGTTGCAATACAGTGGTACCTCGGGTTAAGTACTTACCGTATTTTTCGTTCTATAAGACGCACCAGTCCATAAGACGCACCTAGTTTTTGGAGGAGGGAAATAAGAAAAGAAAAAAAATCTGAATTTCAGAAGCCAGAACAACAAGAGGGATCGCTGCGCAGCGAAAGCAGCGATCCCTCTTGCTGTTCTGGCTTCTGGGATAGCTGCGCAGCCTGCATTCGCTCCATAAGACGCACACACATTTCCCCTTACTTTTTAGGAGGGAAAAAGTGAGTCTTATAGAGCAAAAGATACGGTAATTCGTTCCAGAGGTCCGTTCTTAACCTGAAACTGTTCTTAACCTGAAGCACCACTTTAGCTAATGGGGCCTCCTGCTGCCGCCGCGCTGCCGGAGCCCAATTTCTGTTCTTATCCTGAAGCAAAGTTCTTAACCTGAAACACTATTTCTAGGTTAGCGGAGTGTGTAACCTGAAGCATATGTAACCTGAAGCGTATGTAACCAAAGGTACCACTGTATTTCCAAGTAAATGAGGTATTTAAAGAAGATAAAAAGAAAGGATTCAGTTATACTTTATCTAGATTTCAAAGAGAAATTATAGATGACAATACCAAATTACTGAAGATGTATAATTTATTGCTAGAATGGGAAACCAAAGATGAAGAGGTTAAATGTGTAATGATTAAATGGGCACAACATTTAGGACATAACATACAAATGGAAGATTGGGAAAAATTATGGCAATTGGATTTAAAATTTACTGACTGTATAACTTTGAAAGAGAACTATATGAAAATGATGTATTGATGGTATATGGCTCCTGTTAAACTTGTAAAAATGTATAGAACAAGCTCCAATAAGTGCTGGAAGTGTAAAGAGAAAGAAGGTATGTTTTATCACATGTGGTGCACTGGTGGAGGGACGGGGGAGCGGAGGAAGTGAACCGCCCCCGGCACCACTATTCTGGTAGGGTGCCATCACGGCGCCCCCCCTGGACACACGCTGTGTACCCCGTGTGCACTGGGCGCCACACCCCCACAGACGGCACGCCACACCCCCAGAACACGTGCCACGCCCTTGCGGGAGGTGTACCATGCCCTCAGGATACGCGTCCCGCCCCCTGGGGGCGCCAGTCACACTCCCGCCTGCTCTCCACCCCCGGTAGCGGAGCATGCAGCTTCGCCACAGATGTGGTGGAATTGGACAGGAATTGCCAAAAGAGCGGAAGAAGTTGTTTATGTATTCTGCAGTGGCAGCTAGGATTCTACTAGCTCAAAAATGGAAAGAGGACAAGATACCGACGAAAGAAGAATGGCAAGTCAAACTTATGGAATACGCTGGAAAAACAAAACTCACGGGAAGACAATGATAATGAAGACTTAAAAAAAAGATTGGGAACCCTTCATGTTCTATCTACAGAAATATTGTAAAGAAATGGACTCACTAGCAGGATTTGAGGAAACACTTACAACTAAGAAAACAAGTGTAAAGGTTAAGAAACAACAACATAGAAATTAATTAAGTGTAATATGTAATTTGAAAGAAATTTGGTATAAAAATGATAAGAACATAAGAGCATTTAGCTAAAAGATCATAAAAATAAGATGAAAATTAAGCAGAAGTAGCAAATATTTAAAGAATCAGAAGGGGAAGTTGAGGGAAGTCACAGGATGGAGGGGTTTCGTTTTCTTTTTTTCTCTTTTATATGATAAATGTGTTGAATACTAAATTGTAAAATTTCATATACAAAAATTTGAAAAGAAATAAAAAAAAGAAAAGAAAGAAAAACCTGCTCCTCTTTTGCTGAACCTTTGATTTGCACAAGATGTGTCTGCATCCGCCTCTCCATGGGCTGCCTCACATGGGGCTCTTTGCTGCATTGGCCAATGAGAGACTGGCTGCCTCAAATCTTGGGGCTTTTGGTTGTGGCACCCTCACCATGCAACTGTCTCCTCGCAGGTGTTATACTGGCTTGCTTAGCATTTGGTATAGTTAGAGAGCTGGCAATCATGTGGTAAACTTTAAAAACAAACAAACACATTCTCTGATATTATATTGAAATTATCTTGGGAATTGTTACTGTTACAGTGAAATTTTGTGCATTTTTTTAATATTAAAAAGTGATATTTTCCCCCTTCATTGCACACACTTTATTTAGTCATTTTAGGTTATTTATTTAATTTGCATAGTGCTTAAATGTAAATAAAAGCTCTAAGTGGTTATGAACTCTACAATTCTATGATATGAAATCATTGGACAGCAGAACAGTAGAGGGAAATGGAGGGGGGGGGCGACACCAAGCATGGTTTCCAATACGAGAAAACTTTTCTGACTCACACACAACACACACACATGGCTTGCAACAAAACATTGCAATGTGAAGTTCCCCTGTTCAGTATTCCTGCCAACCAGCCTGCCATGCCCTTTCCCACAATACTCCATTCTGCCTCCCCCCCCCCCCGGTCTTTTGTTTCCCTCACTTGTCTGCTGCACACTTAGCCAGATCAGCCCTTCTGTTTTGCACCCCTCCTTAAGTTTTTCTCCTCCTTCCAAATCTTGGAGTTCTCCCAAGCCTGCTGATCCGTCCAAAGGCTCCAGACTTGGAGAATGAGTTTGTGACGACTATATTGTGAGCAGTAAGCTGCCTCATGGGCTCTTAGAAGCTATGTTAGTCACCCCTAATCTGAACAAACATATATGTTGCTGTTGTTTAAGAGCTGGAGGACTTCATTTCACGAATTTTGCACAATAGCTGCAGACTCTCCCATGCTGAGATTAAGCAGTATGAATCTGGGTTTTGAATGATGTGTGCCCCACATTCCATCTTTCTGTTGGTCTGTTGCAGAAATGCCTTAAAATTTCAACACCCTTTCCCCCAAGTCAGTGACTGAGTTCCAGTTCTGTCCTATAGAAAGAGAACCACTATCCTACAAAATATAATATTCAAATAAGAGAACTGGAATAATTTGAACTAAAGATTAGAAGGGGGGAGCGAGAGAGAGAGAGAGAATTTGCATCTTAAAAAGCAGCAGTCTCATTGACATTCTTCTCATGGATATTAAAGAAAGGCAAAGGAAAGTTGTAACTGTTGAACACCATCCAAGCATTGATACATTTTTTAGCATGGTCAGTGAGAAATGGCTCCTAGGAACTCTGAGTCTCCTCCTATTGCATTACGTCTTTGACTAAGAAAGTGACCATTTGCTCTTGGTTTCCTAAGTCGTATCAGCTTATTTCTGCCTGGCCATACAAAACTCTTAGCATATTTGAAGCCAGCATTCGTCTGCCAAAGAAGTGGCACCTCTCCCCCAACTCCCATCAAGGATAAAACAATA
This sequence comes from Podarcis filfolensis, assembly GCF_964270895.1. NCBI lineage: Eukaryota > Metazoa > Chordata > Lepidosauria > Squamata > Lacertidae > Podarcis > Podarcis filfolensis. The sequence goes on from NC_139616.1 coordinate 648,879, forward strand.
AGCGGAGAGAGAATGACCGAAAGCAATGAAATCAGGTAAAGTAATTTTTGTAAATTCGATATTTCTTTCCTAAGAAATGGTGGCTGCAGTCCAATGCAAACTTACCAGCTAGAGTCCTACTGAACACAGTGGGGCTTGCATTTGAGTGAACATGAGGAAGGTTGATTTTCTGTGCATTCTGAGAGCATGGACCTGATTCTGCTCTTGTAAGAAATTAAATGAGTGTTCTCTCTCATTCCATGACAACAAGTAGTAAATGTTGTAGATTTCAGCGAACGCTCCCTGTAAATCAGCAGGCATGGGTTGCTAATTTAAAACTGGTAACAAGGATAACCAAACAAGGAATTCTTTGTCAATGGAAGGACATGGAAGTTTGTGCACCGTTTCTCATTTGCTGACATTGACTTGGGAAAGAGAACTTTTGCCCTTCAAAAAATAGCTACTTTGCACCTTGTTGTTGTTTTTTAACAACAACAACAAGCAAGCAATAATTTTAAGTTGCTGAACCTTCTAATATTAGCATACTATGTATGTTAGTACATAGATGTGATACTATCCCCCCCCCTAAAAAAAAAACCCCACACCTGAAACCAGTAAATGGAGAAAATAGAACAGGAGAGAATGAAGTGGGGAAAGTAGCAATTTGCATTCCGACATGGAAACAAGTGCTGCTCAGTTGGGAGTGAAGCCAAGTCATAAGAATGCATGCAGAAAGGGGCAGGCAGGGAACGGGAAAAGTTCTGTAAAATCGCAAGGTATTCTGCAAACCACATACATGTACACAAAGCAGCAAAAATTGCTGTTATGGGAGTAAAAAACCAAACAACAAATAAATAATAATAGTAACAACAACAACAACAACAACAACAACAACAACAACAACAACATAATTTGCACTGATTTTCTATACTAGACACCATTATGATGATGTTGTTGTTACTATTATTATTTATTTGTTGTTTGGTTTTTTTTAACCAAGGTAATTCAAAGCAACTTACAACATATAAACAAACACATATGTTGAAACTGTCATAAAAGGAAGAAATCTAAAAGACAGTTCTGTTTTTAAAAGGCAGGATTAGAACATCCCACTCACTCAAGGATAATTAAGAGCCAAAGACCTGGAGAAAAATAATGGTGTCTGATGTGTGAAATTGGGAGTGCGGCAAGGCAAGGCACAGCTGGATTGGCTGTGGGGTTGACTGTGGGGCCCAGTTCCCCATGGGGAACTCAATCATGCAGCTAATCCCCACTCAGAAAGCAGCTCTGCCAACCAAATGCAGGGTGCTTTGCTGGGCATAGAGCTTGCAACACCCCTTGTGGTTCCCAACTTCTCCCAAACCAGGTCACTGTCAGATAAATTGTCCTGCCCACCTCTCAAAGTTGGCTCAGGGGGTGGGGGTTAATGAGCAGGGCCAGCCACCCTGGGCTTACCTGAACAATGAATAAGACTGAAATTATTATGCAGCTCAGGACCACCATACCTCAAGGACTGCCTCTCTCCCTATGAACCTCTGAGGCCCTTCTTTGTGTGCTGCCTCCTTGAGAAATCTGGAGGGTGGCAACATGAGAAAGGGCCTTTTTTGTGGTGTCTCCTCAGTTGTGGAATGCTCTCCCCAGGGAGGCTCACCTGGCGCCTTCACTACATGTTCTTAGTCACCAGGTGAAAACATTCCTTTTTAACTACATTTTATGCAAATCTATCTCCTTTTTTCTTTTGGTGATGTGCTTCTTCTGAGTCCATGCAAAACTCTGCCTACAGACTTTCTTCCCCCTTCTTCAGGAATTTGTCAGAAGCACAGAACAACTGGAAAAATTCTGGAACAGGGCAAGAAGATTCCTCAGGTAAGCATATGTCAGGAAAGGGGATACCCACAATGTAGTCCATAATTGCCTAATTGGGCCTTCTGTGAAAGGGGGGAGTGGAGGAGGACGCACAAGAGGCCAATTAACCTGCTCCAGGTGTAGCACCCATCTTTGCTGCAGGTAAGCGTGGGGGGAGAGCAACTGCTAAAGTGCAGCAAACGCAACCTATTCCTGTGCCTTCAGCGCAACCCAAACCGCCTCCTGAGTGCACCGGCACTTTCTCCCACATAAGTTGGATGGGAGCCTTCTGGATTTGTCTGTGGTAACTTTTTATACTGTTAACCTGAGTTTCATACCTCTCCCTGCTGTGCGCACAGAGTTTCAAATGCGGCTCCTTTCCCCTCTTGTGGTCTGCGACCTCTCTTGCTCAAAGCATAATCAGGACAAAGCCAAAAATGAACTAGTTGTCGGTGTCTGCAGAATAAAGGAGCTTTTGTGGGGACCTAGAATGGCTTTTCTGTTCCTCAACAACTTTGTGCAGGGTTTCGATGGCACTCTGCCATTTCTTGTTATGGGAGCATTTTGCCATTGTTGAACAGAGCCAGCTTTAAAAAGGGGCTTCCTTGCTTCTGGGACTCAGAAGGGCTTCCCCATTGTGTCTGTTCCTCCTTTGTGTGCGGCAACTTCCTCAGTGGTGAGAAGAGCCCTCTTGGATCAGACCAAAATCCTGTCTGATCCAGCATTGGGATCCCTAAGGGGGAGGGGGCAGTTTGAATCAGTTGCATTGAAAGGCAAAACTATTTCTACTTCCCCAAACAGTATTCTCACAGAAACCCAGCCATCCTTTGAAATTTGCACTTTGTTTAATTTTGCAATGCAGTTTCCCCACCAAATAATGCACACAAAAAGGTATATACTGAGGATAAAGTGTGCCACTGGGCTGCATGTTCCTCACCGCTGTCCCACATGAATGACTTTGTGCACGTAGAAACGTGGCACAGCAATGAGAGGACAAGGCCAGATCCTTTGTCCTGGCTTCAGGAAGTTCTTATATGGAAGAGCATTCAAATATTGTATCTCCCACTTGGTGGGAAAACAAACAAATGGGTTTTGCACCTTCAACAATTCCAAACAAGAGGGACCCTCAGGAATGTCTAGCTCAGGGATACAGAGGCCCCGTTTTGAATGAGCCTCGTTGTGTGGCGGTGGCAATCCAGAGTAGCTCCACCAAAGAGTTTCCAATCCCTTTCAAATCCTCTGCTGCCTTCCTCCCTGACTTTCCTTCCCTGGAAAAATGCAAACTTTCCCTCTGCCTTTCTTTGGGGGATTTGTTCTCCCTTTCCATCCCTTGGTGGCAAAATGATCTTCGCCTTAGTTTTTCTCTCAGCTGAGGATGCAGCACATTCCAAAAGGGACTCTCAAACTTTCTTTCCTTCCCGCCTCCTGGCTGAAGTAAGAGTCGAGTAGCACTTCCCCCACCCCTCCATGGGTTAGAAACAAGTGCTGCTCTGGGGGCTACTTGAGAACTAAGTGTGTTGTTGTTGGGCTAAGCCTTGTCCTATTCTGACTGCCAAACCCTCTACCTCCATGCTTACCAAATGTCTGTCTCCCTTCCATGGATCCAAGTCCTCCCTCCCTGCCACTTTCTGGATCCCTTCACTTTGTCGCACTCTAGCACAGCCATGAAATAAAACACATGGCTCTGTAGCACCTCCTCGTTTGGAGGCAGTGATGCATCTGAGTTGCAGCTGCAGGAGAGAGGCTCCTTCTTATGCGTTGCACTTTTGGGCATCGGGCCTTGGTCCTGGGTTGGGGGTGGGGGCTGAAGACCTTTTGCTCGTTCTGCAGTGGGGTCTCTGCAATATCCCAGTCTCCAGGGCCCTGGAGTCACCCCACCAACATAGGAGGGGAGCTGTTTAGCCACTGCATGCTCCAAAGTTGAGCATTCAGGAACTCCGAAAACATTCAGTGCCTCCATTTCCAGACAATGGGATGCAGCGAGTTCTGTGACATGCAGTGGAACTTCCAGGAAAATACGACTTAGGTCACTCTGAAAGTGATGTTGGAGCAGCCTGCGTCCTTTGCCCAGTATGTGCACAGCAAATAGCAGATCTTGGTGAAAGGCAACATGTAGCAAGGATCATTCTAATGAATTCATTATTATTATTATTATTATTATTATTATTATTATTATTATTATGTTATAAGATTATTGTATCATCTTAGAAGGTTGCACAATCTTAGAAGGGTCATGGCTGTGACTATTGTGAAGGACCCCACACTTCTGAATTTGCTACCTCACTCCTGGTGTTGGGTTGGCCTCTGTGTGAAACAGGGCCCTGAACTAGATGGACCTTTGGTCTGAATCTTGGGCTCTTATTAGCTATGATAAGAATGGAACCTCCATGTACAAATACAGTATACCTCTGAATATCAGGCAGCAGGGGTAAACATTAACAAGAAGTGAGGACTATTGCCTTCAAGCCTGGACTTCCTGCTGGCAACTGGTTGGCTACTGGGGGGGGGGGAGCAGGACATTGGACCCTAATGGATATTTAGACTTACTCAGCAGAGCTCTTACCTTCTTAGCGCTCCAAGCTTTTGTAGTTTTTATTCCTTTAAAAATCTTGACAGTGAGGAATTGCATCTAAATGCCAAATCCCACCTTCTCTATAGCAGAATAAGCTGCCTGTAGAATGGGTGGCAAGCACTGAGACATCATTAATGAGAAAATTGTTATGTGCCGCCTCAATCGCTAAGCATGGAGAAACTTCAGGGATTCCAGGGCTCCGTTTCCTTGGAGACGGTGGTGTCTTGAGGATGTGTGGTTTTAGTTGCACACATATAGAACCTGAGCCTAAGATGGAGGGGCTCACAGCATTAACGCCCCAACAGATGTTGCTTCTCCATTAGTCTCAGCTTGAGAAGTAGCACAGAACAAGCAGGGTTCTAGGTCTCCGGATTCAGTGGCAGACCTTGGCAACTCAGATTTCAGTGGCCCCCTGTGCGATGCCAACCTCTGGTGCCCCCCACCTCTTGCCTTCCATTGGACACCATAGTTGTGGCACCTGCTGCAGTGCCTGCAAGGCTCCCTGCCCTGTGCAACTGAACTGGCCTAGATCTGCTTCTGCCTGCTTCCAGCTCAGCTCTCTCCCCCCACTCTACCCACAGTTCTCCTCCCAAGCAGCTAGTGGGGGTGGGAGTAAAGGCCACCCAATAGCCTGGAGGGCAGTTAGCTCTTACAACTGAGCTCGGGTTTTTCAATATGCTGATGAAGACCCTTAGGTGGCCCCCTAAGGTCACTTAGCCTTACAAAGAAACCTGTCTGACCAGTCCAGCAACCTCCTCCATGAGATTCCAGTCCTCCCTGGGCCCAAGAGCCCAAGATCTGGATGGGACCCAGGGCATCATACAGACTGGCCCCGCTCCTGCAAAACACAAGAGAATATTTCATTGTCTACATGGAGATGCATGGGTGCTGCAGCAGTCTTCTATTTCTCTGCCTGTTCCCCAGTGCCTCTCTGGACCACGTCTGCTGATGGGCTGGTTAAGCTGAGGATAGACCCCACATGTCTGCAAGCTCCCATAACTGTTCATCAGATGTTTCAAGAATCCTTAGAGAAATATGGGTCTCTCAATGCAATGGTCAGCAAGAAGGATGGGGAATGGGAAAAGATCACCTTTGCTGAGTATTACAACTATTCTCGCAAAGCAGCTAAAAGCTTCCTGAAGGTAAACTTGGGGGGCCTGAAGTGGGAGATCCAAAATGCTGTCCTTTGGGGTGTGGCTCTTGTGTGGTTGCTTTTCAGAGTAATTTTTAAAGCTTAAGGAGAGGTGTGAACAATAAGGCCACCCAATAAGAACAGACGAGCATCCTAGGAGGGTGGGCAGGTCCCTGGCAGGAGGACCAACAGCCCCAACGTCGAGAGCAAGCCTGAGAGATGTCTGGTCCAGAAGCTGTCTGTGTCTCGGTGGGGGGGTGTTACTGATGTGCCAGTGGGCCAAGCTCATAGTGTTTCTATTAGTGTTTCAAGCCCTAGCAACTTGGGACCAGCTGACCTACAAGATGGCCTTACAAGACTGCTTCAATCTGCAGAACTGGCACTATTGTAGGTGCCACATAATCCCAGTTCCACATGTGCTGGAAACTGATCTTTTAGTGCAGCAGCACCTGCACGCTGGAACTTCCCACCTATTGACCTCAGGCAGCATTCAGACTCCTATTTCTTTTGCAAAAAAATTGTGCTTTATCTTCTTTCTTTCTCTCTCCAGCTTGGCCTTGAGCGATTCCACAGTGTAGCGATACTTGGATTCAATTCCACAGAATGGTTCATTTCAGCCGTGGGAGCTGTTTTTGCTGGGTAAGCTTTGGAGGAGGCATACAGGACTTATTTCAGGCACTGTTCAGCCAACCTTGCTTTGCAAGATCAGAAACAAAAGGAACCACCATTTATTCCATTATGTCACCACCTCACCAGTATTTCATTTTTTTTTTTTACTCTTTTCTTATGTTGATAGCTCACCTTTCTTCCAGCTTGGAACCCTGAGCACATGTGCTTAGCTTTTGCAAGACTATATCCTGGGGAACACATTCTATACTGTAAAGCCAGCGATGTGGAGCCTGTGGCCTTCCAGATGTTGTTGGACCCAACACTCATCAGCCTAGCCAATGGCAGGGGTCAGAGTCCGGCAACACCTGGGTGGTCCAGAGGTCAGGGTAAGGGACCCCTGACCATTAGGTCCAGTCATGGCCGACTCTGGGGTTGCGGCGCTCATCTCATTTTATTGGCCGAGGGAGCCGGCGTACAGCTTCTGGGTCATGTGGCCAGCATGACTAAGCCACTTCTGGCGAACCAGAGCAGCACACGGAAATGCCGTTTACCTTCCCGCCAGAGTGGTACCTATTTATCTACTTGCACTTTGAGGTGCTTTCGAACTGCTAGGTTGCCAGGAGCAGGGACTGAGCAACGGGAGCTCACCCCGTTGCGGGGATGCGAACCGCCAACCTTCCGATCGGCAAGCCCTAGGCTCTGTGGTTTAACCCACAGTGCCACCCGCATCCCAAGAGGTCAGGGTAGAAGACTCCAATTTCCAGTGTTACTTGCACTGTTTCCATTACACTGCTGTTTAGTTTCCAACAAAAATTACATCATTGGGCTTGCTGTCCACTGTGGTGGAATTTTGTGCAATTAGCTGCATTGTTATTATTATGTGATATTCCATACCGTTAGTTTCAGTGTGAAAGAAACACAATGACAATGGGTGTATATCATCCATTATGTGTTGATTTGTGGACTGAAAGCAACAATAACAGTAAATACAGTCCATATGCATCAGACTGATTTCCATTCTGGACACAGGATGAATGAGTAAACATTGTCAATTTCCACACCAGTTTCCGTCGGCATCCTCTGACCTCCTGAGCCACAGATTCCCCAGCCTTATGAGTAATTCTGGCAGGGTGAGGAAGGAGCCTTGGAGTACCATGGTGTGACCTAAGCCCTTGCAAGGATGGTCAAATTTCCTATCTGGACTTGGAATAACCAGCCAGATTACCAGTGTGGCTAGAAGCTGATGCTGGAAGCTAGAGAGACAGAGGCATCTCTGCTCAGCACTGGACCCCCGGCTGGGGGGGGGGCACTTCCCTGGCAACCTAATGGGGAAGTGACATCTGCTGGAGGGTTAATGCTGTGACTGCCTCCATCCCATGCTCAGTTTGTGTATGGGTGTAAATAAAACCATAGGTCCTAAAGACACCACCGTCTCTGCTGACCTTTGTTGCAAGGAAAGTGCAGGAACCCCTAGAGCCTCTCTCGGAGATTGAGGTGCACACAACATTGCCAGGAAGCAAAGCTTTCATTTTTTAAAAGTGTCTTTCCCTCCCCTTCCAGCGGCATTGTGACAGGGATCTACACAACCAGTTCTCCTGAGGTCTGCCACTACATTGCTCAGGACTGCCGAGCTAATATCATTGTGGTTGAAAACCAGAAACAACTGGACAAAATCACGCAAGTAAGAGACTCCAGCTTCTTCTTCTTTTTACTGACCTGCACAAGAAAGTTTGTGCTAGAAAGCTAACCCATTCCCAGAGGAATCGACTGGGGGCTGAGAGGCAAGGCTGGTTGCAGCTGGAGAAGGACCTTGCTCTGGGGTGAAGCACCTGCTCTGCATGCAGAAGGTCTCAGGTTCAATCCCTGCCACCCCCAGTTAACAGGATTAGATAGCAGGTGCTAAGAAATAACCTTCTGCCAAAGAGCTGCTGCCAGCCAGGGAAGACAATACTGGGCCAGGTGGAGCAGCGCTCTGATCTGTCTGCCTTGTTTTCTGGGAAGGCCTGAAGAGCAGAGTCAGGCCTCACTGAGTTGGGTTGTATTCCATCAGCCTGAGCAGCTGCAGATGAGGAGGAAACTCCCCAGATCAGCAGACCTTGCACTGGTGCTGGCGAAGGGGAGGCTGTGTGGGTGGTAGTGCCCCCTGGGGTGGGATCACTTGGCAGGGTGCTGGGAGGCAAGGGGCGGCATTGAAAAGCTGGGCTCACTGGATCAAGTTCATCCATTTTGTTGAATTAATTAAACCAAATACAAGCACCCCCTACTTACTCACATTTTATTTGCATGCAACTGTGTATACGCACAGCACCAGGAAATACCGGTAAATAAATAGAGTCCAGCCAGGTAATGGTGGGAGAGAGCTGGAGAGTCCTCATGACTCCCAAGGAGACCCTCCCTGGAGCCTGAAGGGGACAGCAGTGAGGGCAAAGGATGCCCCAGAGAGACCAGTGGCGCAGCGGGGACCATCGGCTGTGGGGAGGACTGCAGGGCCTGCGCCCTTCCAGGGCCTTTTCCAGCTGGCCCAGGCCCTCATTTGGAACAAACTTTTGGGGAAGTGCGGGAAGTTGTTCTGCTATTGCTTCCCTGTTCCAAGTGGTTAATGTGTTTTAAAATGTCCTTAAGCAGTCGGTGGCATTTTAAATTTTTCTTTCTTTTTCTCCTTTTTTGCTTTGTTGGGGGTGGGTGGGTGGGATGGATATCTGGTTGGGGGTTAATTTTAGTATAATTGTTCTGTTTTTGTTTTTTGTTGTTTTATTGGTTGTTGTATAGTTTGCGTTTTGTTTTTAAGGGGCGGGATCAGGGCTGCCTGGGAGTGGGGCCCCAGCCAACACAATGGCTGGGGCAAGTTCCACGGGGGGGGGGGGGGGAGCACTGGGACATCCGATCTCGGTGATCATGGGCAGGAGGAGGAGTTACGCTAAGACCAAACCATGTCATTACCGAGGAGGCAGGTTTAGTCGTTTGAAGACTATCCCTGCCTCCGGGTCTGGTCTTGACCGGATGGATACTGGAATCAACAAGGGAAACCCACATGACCTGAAGGTGTTGCTGTGTCAATGCTGTGCCAGGTCAATGATGAATAAAACCACTGCCATCCATGACTTGATCGTGGATGGAGGACTTGACCTGGCATGTGTAACAGAGACTTGGTTGGATGAAGCAGATGGGCCTGTCTTAGCTTCTGCTTGTCCACCAGGTTTCTCTTATGCACAACAACCCAGGTCATGTGGGTGGGGAGGGGGGGGTTGCAGTGATTTTTAGGAAGTCACTAGCTTGCATCAGGCATCCTACTGGGAAGACCCAGTTCTCTGAGTGCATGTTCTGGAAGTTGGGCAATAGGGGCAGTACAGGATTCCTTTTGGTGTACCGACCTCCCCACTGCACCAAGGATTCCCTGCCTGAACTGCTTCAGGTAGTGGCCCATGTTCTCCTGGAGACACCTAGTTTGGTTGTCCTGGGGGGTTTTAACATCCATGCCGACACGATCTTACAAGGGGCCGCTCGGGACTTCGTGGAAAGCATGGCCTCCATGGGGCTGTCCCTGAATAAGTTTGGTCCAACTCATAGCCACGGACATGCCTTAGACCTGGTCTTCACCTCTAGTGAAGTGGGTGATCTGACACTAAGTAAAAGTGAAACAAAAGAAGTGCCATGGTCAGATCACTTCCTGGTGCAACTGGACTTCTCCGCGACCCTTCCCCTCTGCAGGGAGGTGGGACCAATTCGGATGGTCCGCCCCCGCCACTTAATGGATCCAAATGGTTTCCAGAGAGTGGCAGGGGATGCTATATCCCATGTTGATGGCCTTTCAGCTGGTTCCCTGGTGGCCCGCTGGAATGCGGAGTTAACCAGGGCTATTGACTGTCTGGCTCCGAAGCGCCCTCTCCAATTGCATGGAGCCCGGACAGCCCCATGGTTTTCTTCGGAGCTGAGGGCGATGAAACAATCACTGAGACGGCTAGAGCGTCGGTGGCAGAAAACTCACTCCAAATCTGACCGGACACAGGTTAGAGCTCAACGTCGAGCCTACCAAGTGGCGATAGCAACGGCGAAGAAGACTTTCTTCACCGCCTCTATTGCATCTGCAGAAGATAGTAGCAGGAGACTCTTTCAGGTGGTCCGCAATTTAACGGAACCACCTTTACCACCGGGGCCTTGTAAAGACCCCAAGATCTCCTGCAACGATTTTGCAAAGTTTTTTGCAGATAAAGTCACTCATATTCAGAAGGAGCTAGACACCACTGTGGGAGCAGGGCTGGGGCAGGAGAGTGCTAGAACCCTGTCTGGTCAAGTTGTATGGAATCAATTTCAATCCGTTACCCCGAGGATGTGGACAGGCTGCTCGGACGCGTGAAACCAACCACCTGTCTCCTTGATCCTTGCCCATCCTGGCTAATAAAAGCAAGCCGGGAAGGGCTGGGCGATGGGCTCTGCGGGGTGGTGAATGCTTTCCTCTGTGAGGGAACATTTCCAGATCCGCTGAAAGAGGCGGTTATTAAACCGCTTCTTAAAAAACCATCTTTAGACCCGGCCAGTATGGCTAACTATCGCCCAGTCTCAAATCTTCCATTCTTGGGCAAGTTGATTGAGCGGGTGGTTGCTGAACAACTCCAGGCACGCCTGGAGGATGCGGACCATTTGGATCCCTTCCAATCGGGATTCAGGCCTCATCATGGGACTGAAACTGCCTTGGTCATGCTGGTTGATGATCTCCGGCGGGCTAGGGACAAACGTGAGAGCTGTTTCCTAGTTCTGCTGGATCTCTCAACGGCCTTTGATACAATCAACCATAACATCCTTCTGGACCGTCTAGAGGGGCTAGGAGCTGGGGGCACTGTTATGCAGTGGTTCCGCTCTTTCCTCCTGGGCCATGTTCAGAAAGTGGTGGGGGGGTGAGTGTTCAGACCCCTGGGCCCTCACTTGTGGGGTGCCTCAGGGTTCCGTCCTCTCCCCCATGCTTTTTAACATCTATATGAAGCCACTGGGAGAGATCATCAGGGGGTTTGGACTGGGTGTCCATCAATATGCAGATGATACCCAGCTCTACCTCTCTTTCAAATCAGAACCAGTGAAGGCGGTGAAGGTCCTGTGTGAGTGCCTGGAGGCGATTGGAGGATAGATGGTGGCTAATGGATTGAGGTTGAATCCTGACAAAACAGAAGTACTGTTTTTGGGGGACAGGGGGCGGGCGGGTGTGGAGGACTCCCTGGTCTTGAATGGGGTAACTGTGCCCCTGAAGGACCAGGTGCGCAGCCTGGGAGTCATTGTGGACTCACAGCTGTCCATGGAGGCACAGGTCAATTCTGTATCCAGGGCAGCTGTCTACCAACTCCACCTGGTACGCAGGCTGAGACCCTACCTGCCCGTGGACTGCCTCGCCAGACTGGTGCATGCTCTAGTTATCTCCTGCTTGGACTACTGCAATGCGCTCTACGTGGGGCTACCTTTGAAGGTGACCCGGAAACTACAACTATTGCAGAATGCGGCAGCTAGACTGGTGATTGGGGGCGGCCGCCGAGACCACATAACACCAGTCTTGAAAGACCTACATTGGCTCCCAGTACGTTTCTGAGCACAATTCAAAGTGTTGGTGTTGACCTTTAAAGCCCTAAATGGCCTCGGCCCAGTATACCTGAAGGAGCGGTCCATCCCCATTGTTCTGCCCGGACGCTGAGGTCCAGCGCCGAGGGCCTTCTGGCAGTTCCCTCATTGCGAGAAGCAAAGCTACAGGGAACCAGGCAGAGGGCCTTCTTGGTAGTGGCACCTGCCCTGTGGAACGCCCTCCCATCAGATGTCAAAGAGATAAACAACTACCTGACATTCAGATCACATCTTAAGGCAGCCCTATTCAGGGAAGTTTTTAATGTGTTACATCTTAGTGTATTTTTGGTCTTTGTGGAAGCCGCCCAGAGTGGCTGGGGAAACCAATAATAATTTACATGGCTCAGCCTCCCCGCCTAACAGCTGGTGTGCTGGTAGCCCAGCAGCAGCCACAGCGGCCCTTTTCCTGCGCATCCTCCAGCCGACTCCAGAGCTTCAACTCCAGTTGTGTGGAGAGAGAGAGCAGGGGAGAGAGCTGGAGAGCAGGGTTAAAATGGGTGTTTGGAGGCTTTTTAGAGGGTGCTCCCCACTTTATGTGGTTTACTTTATGTGCATGGGGGCCCAGAATGCACCCCCACATAAGTGGTGGGGGGGACACCTGTACTTTAAAATGGATTTTGAATAAATGTGCAATTGCTGACTGGTCATGAATTCAGAACAATGCTTATTATAGGGTAAGGGGGAGGGACACTGGGGATGAGTTATGGAACCAAAGGCGGGGGTGACCCCTAAAAGTTTGGGAACCCCTGATAAAAGCCAAGCCTGCTGGGCGGGGGTTGGGTACATAAGCAGTGGCTCTTGTCAATAGATTGCTGGGGACAGGAGGAATGCAGGGGGCCCAACCCGCAGAGAGTGTCCTTGCAGTGGCGTAGTGTGGGGGGTGCAGGGGGGGCCGGCCGCACCGGGCGCAACATCGGGGGGCGCGCGCTCGCACTGTGGAAGAGACTTGAGTGCTAAAATCCACAGGTTAGGGGGCGCAAATTACTTGCCTTGCCCCGGGTGCTGACAACCCATGCTACGCCACTGTGTCCTTGGCCCAGGAAATCCTATGTACATGGCTGCTTGGAAGGAGCAGGGTCTCTTCCCTCCTTCTGCTTGCGTCATCCCTAGAAAGCACCGGCCGAGCAGATTTTCCCTTGCCCTGCTCCTTTCCAAGGGAAAACCTGCTCTTCAGTGACAGATTGGAACAAAGGGCAATCCAGGGAAGTTGCCGTTTGCTCTGACTGAGCGCCAAAGAGTGGTTTTCCCTGAGGGAGGCCATGGGTGGTAGCTGGGGAGCAGTGGAACAAGAGGGGGTTTGGAGAAGCCCCAGGGCTGCGCTCCTGAGTCAGCCTGGTCACTAGCAGCTCAGGTATCTCTCCCCATGGCTGAGAGTCTTTTCCCAGCTCTTCCGGGTTCACTAGCTATGAGGCTTTTTTTGGAACAAGGATTTAAAATGCAATAAATTCACATATGTTTCATCTCCCCCCCCCCTTTAAATGTTGCACAGATCCAGAATTGTTTACCACACTTGAAGGCCATTGTGATGTACAGGGGGCCCTTGGCTGAGAAGCATCCCAATTTGTACACGGTATGATGGGCAAGGAACCACAAACCATACAAGAAATTCTGCTTATTTCTGCTTATCTGATTCATTTTGTCTCTTCTTCCTTGTTGCTGGAATGCCTGAAAAACAATGAAAAATGCCTCCAGGAGTGCAAGTTGTTAAAAATAGTAAAGAACAGCATTTCTTTGGAATACATTGTGCATGCAGAATATAGCTTACATATGAAATAGTTGGTGAGCTTGTTATCCTGCAAGCAGAATATTCCAAGGACTGTTTTCAGTGAGTCTTTTTCTTCCTTTAGTGCAAGGATGGGAGAACCTCTCTCAAGCCAAGGGCCGCATTCTCTTCTGGGCAGCCCGGCAGGGGCCTCATATGAACTTGACACACATTTGCAGTTCAAGGGCATTTTCCAGGGAGGCCAGGGCACCAAGAAGGCAGGCAAGAGGGAAGCCCAAGAGCCAGGGAGCAGCCTAAAGGGCTGCATCCAGCCTCTGGGCTGCAGGTTCCCATGCCGGCTATACCAGCATTCTGCATGAATTCCCTGAAGCCTCTGCAGAAGAGCCCTGGGGCTCATTTCCCCTTTGCTCTTCAGATGCAGCCCAGCCTTTTCAAATGGCGGCATCAAATGTCTGTGGAAACGGAAACTTTACCCTGATGCAGGAGCTTGCCAAGAAATCCGCAGCCAGGCGGCTTGGGAGCAGAAGGATTAGCGCTTCATGGGATGACAGGGATCACTTGGCCAGGATGAGGGCATTATGAAGCGTCACCAGGGAAGGAGAACTAATCCTTGACCCATAACCAGAGGGATGGCACCTGCCCAGCGAGCGCAGAGGGCAGAAAAGGACGTTGGCTCACGGAGACTCGCCACAACAAGGAACGTGGATTCAGGAATCTTTAGCTCAAACATCCATTCTTTATCATCATGTAGTTATGCCTTAGACTTGAGAAACAATTTGGTGTAGATAAGGGCAGCTTCAGATCAGCCCTATCACTGACTTCAGTTAGATTAACTCTCCAGTAAGCGTCTGCTTACACATTATACATTTAAAGCACCTCACCCCCAGAATCCCGGGAACTGTAGTTTGTTAAGAGTGCTGGGAACTGTAGCTCTGTGAGGGGTAAGCTGCCATTACCATTTGAGCATGTTTGCAGCAAGTGTCTTTAGTACAGGGGTCACCAACCTAAGGCCCATGGGCCAGAAGCGACCTGTGGAGGTCATTTGACCGGCCCATGAGCTGCTCCCAAACTGAGCTGCCCGCTCACACTGCGCTAAACTGGCACGGCGCGGGGACTCGCTTCCATGGCACTGGGAATCGTGTCTGCGTACGTGCCGATGCCAAAAATCGCATCTGCGCAGACACAGAGCCCAAAAATTGTGGGTGCGCGCGTGCAATCCAACCCACAGAGAAATCTCCATGGGACTGATCCGGCCCAGGCAAGATACACCTTGCTGACCCCTGTATTAGCTGATTCACATGTACTTGTACGTTGGGGGAATTTAGTAAGAGTAACAAAGATCAGAGTTTTTTATTTCTCTCTGGTAAACAGGCTATCAGGAAACAGAAGTTCAGCAATGTTCACTGATTTATTTAGCGCACGTGCGCCCTGCAAAAAGGCTCCCAAAGCAGAACACGACAGTCCCGACCCTCAGGCTTATGAGAGCCCACCTGCTTTTGACATCTGCTCCTGAATTCCAGATGGTGCTTATAAGGATTGCCACACAACTCCAAAAATTAGCTATTTAATTTGCTTGTTTTACTCTTCCCTCCTCTTCCCCTTTTTCTTTTGTGCCGTGTTTGGTTTTGCTTTTTTTTATAGATTGTAAGACAGCAGGGAGGGACTGTCTTGCTTTTATTATTATATGAGCTGTTCTAGAAGTCACGTGGCTGAAGGGCAGGGTAAAAATGCTTTATATAAATTATGTTAAATAAGCAATGTCTTTCCTTCCTGTTCTATTGCAGATGGATGAATTTATGGAGTTGGGCAATGAGGTCCAGGATGGAGAGCTGGATGCTCTAATTGAGTCCCAAAAGCCAAATCAATGTTGTGTTCTGATCTACACATCCGGAACGACGGGGAAACCCAAAGGGGTGATGCTTAACCATGACAATGTGTGTATTCCAGGCACCCACCTCTCCATGGGCTGGCCCATGGCAGGAAAGTGCAGTTTAGTCTTCAGCTTCAAATAGGCAGTACCTGGCCGTGGGAATGCTTGGAAGTAACTTGCCTTAAGAACACAACAGGACAGGAAAAAATGTTTCTTAAACTCTAAGCAAGAGAGCAGAACAATCCATGGGGTTTGTTGGGACATCTCTCAAAAGCCTGCCTCCGGAATGTCAAAAATTTCACCCAAACCAGAACGGTTCAGGCCATGGCAGCTGCAGGTAGGGCTGGGAATGAACCCATTTGAAATCATGGAGAGCTGCTCCCAGTCAGTGCAGAAGAGCCAGTGGTCTGAGTCTGCATAAGGCTATATTCCACATGATTTGCACACTGAACCTCCCAGGGTTCAGTTGCTGGCTCCTCCAGCTGGAATAATAAGCAGACAGCAGGTGATGGAGAAGACTCACTCCCCCAGGCCCTAGAGAGCTGCTGCCTGCCAGAGTCTACCGTGCTGGGCTAGATAGACAATAGGCTACCTCTGCAAAAGGCTGCTTCCTGTGTCCCTGACAGTGGATGCAAAGTTGGTGACTCCTGTTTCCCTACGTGATTTCTATTCTGGCTGGTCGACCTGCTCCTGACAGCTGTCAGCAGAGAGGTTATTTATAATGTCACCCTCAGCCTGGAAAAATCCCTTGCCCACATGTGTGGGCTGATGCCCTCTTTATTAAAGTATGTTTCCCTCTGCCTGTGATTAAATTCGGAGCCACAGCATCACAGGATGATGCAGAAAAGCATATTTAGATGCGCAGGAGACACCAAAGCCTTGGACTCAGAAGAAAGCTTTCTCTGCCACCAGCTCTTGCACCTGCTTGATCTCAGCCTTTGCCCATTGCCCTTCTCACATGCCACAAAGCTTCCCAGTCTTACTCCGTTCCTAGTCAAAGTGCTGTGGTCAGAGTGCCGACTGGCGCTGGTCACAGGACGCAAGCTCTTTCCTACTGAAACAGCTTCACTGGCTACCAGCCTGTTTCTGAAGTTTGGGCCCAAGAACCTAAGAAGAGGCTGGCTGCTGGATCCGGCCCATCTAGCCCAGCCTCTTGTCCCCCAGCCAGATGCCCCCAAGGGCAGCCTGCAAGCAGCACCGGAGCACAAGAGCCCCTCCCCTCCTGCTGCCTCCGATTGTGGACTTCGAGAGCTCTTTCCTCCATGAATTTGTCTAATCTTCTTCATCCCTCTATACACATCTGCCTGGGTGCTAAGCTCCTCGGGGAGCACCTTCTCTGGGTCCTGACAACATCAGAAGCTCAGCTGGTGGTGAGACAAGAGAAAGCCTTTTCTGTGGTGGCCCCCAGGTTGTGGAATTCCCTCCCAAGAGAGGTCAGACAGGCTCCCTCTGTCTATACTTCTGCTGGGAGGTTAGGAGCTTCCTGTTCAGGCAGATGATGCTGAGCACTGGGCAGCTGCCACTGCAAACTGAACTTTAATGCTGATTTTAAATGTGCTTTTATGTATTTTAACCATTGTTTTAAACTAGGGTTTACTTTGTATTTTATAATGATGTTTTAAAATGTTGTAAGCCACCTTGAATCCCAACCTGGGATTCTCCCAAATCCTTGGAGAGCTGCTGCCCTTCAGAGTCAACATTACTAGGCTAAATGGACTAATGGACCACGTAGCATTTCAAGAAGTGTTTGGTGAACACAAATTTGAAGTGGGCCAAAATCCCCCCTCCCGTCCCCTCTGATCATGGAGCGACAATTCCCAGAGTTCTCTGGGGAAAGGGATTGAGCCCCCTGGACCAACTCCCACTCCCAGAATTATTTGGGGCAAGCCGTGAACTGCTTCAAGTGGACTCAGTGTTTTCCATGCATGGTGTGAATGTGACCTTGGTCTTTGCTGATGGAGGGCTCCTTGTTGTCAAAGGACATCTGCTCCATTATCTAACGCCTCTGTATTTATCTGCACAGATAACCTGGACTTCAGCCCATGCCAGCCGGGCAGGGGACATGCAGCCGGCTGAAATCCAGCAGGAGACCATCGTCAGCTACCTTCCTCTCAGCCACATTGCAGCCCAGATTTATGACCTCTGGACTGGAATCAAGTGGGGAGAACAGGTCTACTTTGCAGAGCCGGATGCCTTAAAGGTCTCTGTACAAAAAAATGTAAAAAATAAAAATGCCCCAGTTATTTTTCACTCTTCAAAACTGTCAAGTTGAACTTGGTGTTTTTCAGTGAGATGATGCAGAAGACCCTTTAAAGCTTTGGAAACCCCTCTGGGAAACAATAAGAAGCAGACTATATGGGGAACAAACAGTTAATTTACTGCCTTCGGGGGTGATTAAACCCTTCAACACCCTTTAAGTGTAAAGTCAGACTAGTGATCAGGATGGTTAAAGTATCATTGACTGCAGATATATGTCTTTATTCTAACTGTCCCTTCCTGGACAAAGAGTCTGTAGATTTTGAAAGAACTACAGAACTCAGGCTGAGCCGAAAGGGAGCACTTTTTGAGAATGTCTTTGGTAGCCACAAAAAGCCTTCCCCTCTTTTCAACAATGGGGTCTTCTCTGAAATGAAGCTTCACCCATTCCGAGTGAGGGGAATTCCTGTCTAGGAATGATTGCCTTCACTCTCAAGTGGCTTTGTTTGACCTCAGAAATATCAACAATATGTAGCCAAATAGGAGTAGCTAGCTAGTGTCAGGCTATATTGTCTATGCAATTTCTGGTTGTCTGTGGTCTCTGCTTTCCAATTTTGCCATCCATTCTTGGTCTTTTTAGGGGGGCTTGGTGGGTACCCTGAAAGAGGCACTGCCCACCTCACATATGGGAGTTCCCCGGGTGTGGGAGAAGATAATGGAAAAGATCAAAGATGCCTCTTCTCAATCTGGATTTGTGAAGAAGAAAATCCTCTCTTGGGCCATGTCGGTCAGCTTGGAACAAAACCTGAGTGCCTCTTATAGGTATGTCATACAGATCTGGCCAGCAGGAGATTGAGCAGAGATTAGCACCAGGGACTCCTAGTCCTTAAAAACAAGCTCAGGGTAGACTTCCATTTTTCCAGGTTAAAAAGGTCAGGTGGTTTTTGTAGGTGACAAAAGACTCAGCTGAAACTTTCAGCTTTCATGTCATTTTAGAACAAGCTAAAATCTAGCCAAGTTCATCAAAGTTAGAGTTCAAGAGACCCTTTACAAGTTGCATGGAACCAGGCAGAGTGCCTTCTCAGTAGTGGTAGCCCTCTCCATGGAACGCCCTCCCATTAGATGTCAAGGAAACAAAGATCTGATTTTCCATAGACGTCTGAAGGCAGTCCTATAACGTGAAGTTCTTAATTTTTGAAGTATCGTTGTGCTCTGTTATATTCTGTTGGGCGCTGTCCAATGTGGCTGTGACAGCCCAGTCAGATGTGTGGGGTATGAAAAACAAATTATTATTAGAAATAGAAATAGTGCTGAATGAGACAAATACCAGGTGGAAATGGGGGGAAAGGCCTTCTTCTCTCCCTTCATTCCAGCCTTGCAAAAGACACTCCAAGAGAATGTGAGGCAAGGCCCTTGAAGGGGGTGGAAGTGTGGTAATGTTAAAGATAGTAGGAAAGAATATATTGAATAAGTATTACCCTTCCTTCACTCACGCTAGTAAGTGATGTAGCAGAGCAGATTCCACTCAATATAGCTGGAAGCTAGTTTGTAGATTCGTTTGAATCTCTTAGTTAAGATTATTTCCTGGTGTCCCCTTTAATCCCTCCTAAAAGAATAAAGACACAGGAGTCTTTCTGAGTAAAGTAACAAAAGGTTTACTCACATTTCAGTTCACGATTTGATCCCTGAAAGGCAGAGTTTTCTTAATAGTTACATAAAGAAAGTGTGAGTTCATCTCATATGTAGACTGAACTCATGTGCTGCTGGCTGAGAGCCAGCAGACAGCAAAATTACATTAAGAGAACAAAACGGCTGCAGGAGACCAGCATGACAGCAAAAGAGAGAAGCAAGACAACAGAAAGACAAAACCAGACTGAGAAAATTGCTGCAAGACTCAGCTCTTCTGTGGAGTCAGCCAGAGCCATGCCCATCTCCCAGGTCACATGCAGGTGGAGGATGCTCCAGACCAGAGGAACAGGAAGTTACCCTGACTGGATGTCCCCCTCCCTGTGCCCACTCTAGGGAAATAAGGAATGTTGCATTTGACTGCACCAGTGGATTACACCCTACAGGAGGGAGAACCCTGAGGGCCAGAAGCTGAAAACTGGAGGGCCACATTCCTCTCTCCAGTTTGAGGTTCCCCACCCCTGGTGTAGTCCAACAACACCTGGAAAACCACAGGTGGCCCATCCCTGGAGCAGAGCATTTTTGGCCTCTGTCTCGGGAGACAATGGAAGAGTGTGTTTTGGGGAGTGAAGTCAAACTGCTGGAAGGTAGCAGCCCCTGCTGTGGCTGCAGAGACCAATGCAGGAGAGACAGGTTTGGTTGAAGCTGGGGCAGAGGAAGGTGTCTGGTTGTGCTGATGCAGATGCACAGTAGAGTAGACTGGAAGAGATATTATTCTAGGCGGCTTCCTGGGGGGGGGAGCCTTTTCCCTGTGGCTGCTTTGCATATTGTTCCATTCTTGATGTCAGTTAGAAAAAAATTCCATTTGGCCTCTTTTTCTGTATCTCAAAGCTATTGCCATTACTCTTGTGGGGGGGGTCTCCCTCCCTCCTGTTTTATTTTCCATAGTGATTTAAAGCCCTTTCGAATGAGGTTAGCAGACTCTTTGGTACTTGCTAAAATCCGCCAGGCTCTGGGCTTTTCTCGGTGTGAGAAGCACTTCTGTGGAGCCGCTCCTCTCTCGACAGAAGCGCTGCACTTCTTCCTGGGCCTGAACATCCCCTTGTATGAAGCTTACGGGATGAGCGAGACCACTGGCCCACACTGCATGTCCAGCCCATATGTTTACCGGCGTTACAGGTAAAGCTGTGCCATCTTTGTTCTTGCAACCTGATCGGAAACAATCTTGCAGTCAGGACAATGGCCCTCAGTTAGGGATTGGTAAGAAATTTGATTCCGTTCACACTGAAACGCGAACCAACCTAATTTGTGCTTTCTGAAACTGTTCACAAACCACAATACAGTCATCTTTGAAACTTGCATTTCTCTGAATTTTGCAATGCAGTTCTCTAGCCCAAGTAATGTGGTTCAAAAATACATATATTGAGGTAAAGTATGTATTTGAATCCATGTATCAGTGAAAATAAAGTACAGAAATGCTGGTATTGAGTAATGCTGCTTCTGGGACAAGAAGGGCTTAGGGGAACCAGACGGTGTTAGCTGTATTCCTTCCCACTGCTGATGTTTGCACATTTAACTTTTTTTAAAAAAAAGTTTTTAAAGCTTCCAGCTGCCATCTTGCCTTTGTCCCCCGGTGCCATTGAAGTTGAATAATTCCGAAGCCTTGTGCATTAAAATAGATGCCCGCCATCTATTTTTATTTTTATTTTAAGCTGGAGCCATCTTCCCCAACTCCTCCAAGACTACAGAATAACTCCAGTTCTGGGGCTCTGAGTTTTACAGCATCTGTGTGTCAGAACACTCACATGTTTTTCCCCCAACAAACATACACAATTATTTATTTTTCCACATGGGAGCTCAGAAAAGGGACCCAGGCAGGACTTTGGAGGACGTTTGGGCCCTGTCACCTGCCCAAGCAGGGCTTGGGGGGGTCAGGCCTGCTGGGGGAGGACCACGATGATGCGACTGTCCGCTCTTTGGGCTGTTGGTGCTATCGCTGCTGCTCCTCATGTTCTCTTTCCCTTGCAGCTGCGGCAAAGCTGTCCCAGGTTGCAAAGTGAAGTTAATGAACAAGGACGACGATGGCAATGGGGAGATTTGCTTCTGGGGGCGAACTGTTTTCATGGGCTATTTGAACATGGAGGACAAGACCAGGGAAGCGATTGATGAGGATGGCTGGCTGCATTCTGGAGATCTGGGGAAGATGGACAGCGATGGGTTCCTCTACGTCACAGGAAGAATTAAAGGTGAGATGCCCTTGTGCAACATTTCCTGGGACCTAGTCATTCTCAGCAGGCCAGCATGTTTAGCACCAGGGTTGCTCAGTGGAGAGGGTCACGCCTTCTTGGTGTGTTTTTAGGGGGACCCTCATCAACCAAGCATCCTGTGCCTTCTCCCCTTGTTAGCATCTACAGAGCCAGCCCACCCCTGAGGTAAGGGGAGGCAACCACCTCAGGCTGCCTGAGATGTAGATCTTCCCTCACCCCTTCTTCCTTGGTGGGGAGGGGGCTCCATTTTTGGGTCTGGCCCTGGCAATCTCCTCTCCTGCTCTTTTGCTATTCCAAATCTGCAGTGAATTGTCCTGTCCTGCCCCCTTCTGGTGGTTTTGCAGCTGGCACTTCAGTCTAGCATTTCCACACGGTGACACAGAGGCTCAGCTGCTCACCTTAGAAAGAGCTGTGTTTCAGAGGGAGAACACCTGCTTTGTACATAGAAGTTTCTGGGTTCAACACCAGGCATTTCCAGTTTAAAGGTGATGGGGAAAATCTTTCTCTGCTGGAGGTTTTCTCCTCCAGTCCTTGTGGGAGTGAGGTCAGCTCAGGAAGCCCTTACACCTGGGTTTGTCTGCTCCCAATGTACATTGAGTTTTGGTTCTCCAAGCCACATAGTCCCCCTCAGCACACCAGTGTAGTGGATGCAATCCTGGTATGGACAAATTTGTCCAGTTTCTCTCGGTTTCTCATTATTCTGACCATAAACTTGGCTTCTCACATTTCCACATCACTTTGCTTTTTTTTAAAATCCTCTATATTTCAAAGGATAATTGTGTTTCAGTTCACATGTTGAAGTGTGAATTAAGTAGTTTCTCATTAAACTACAGACAGAAACAAAATTCTCTCTCTTCCCCCACCATCCCCATAGTCCCATAGCAAGGGCTTTACATTTTCCCCACTTTCTTTTTTCTTCTTCCATGGAAAATTGGGCTAGCACTACAGGTGGGCAAATAAAACGATTTCAGTTTCTCATCTTCCCAATCTTCAGTTCAGTTCTACACAGTCACACATTGATTGTTCAAAATTACTTTTTTAAAAAAGAATTAAATTGCCAGACATACAACCTGTTACAGTTCGCCCCCCCTTGCAACAGCAACCCCAACTACATCCAGTTGTATCTAGGACAAATTTCTCCTGACATCCACCTTTTAAAAATGCAATTTTGGCAACTATAAACATTTTTTGCAAAGTAATTTCCCAAATACAAGGCAGTATAACCTGCTATTTTCACTATTCTAGGCAACTATTTTTGGCACACTTTTTGTATGCATTGCTTGACTGAAGAACTGTCCTCCAAAACCTGGAGAAGTGTGGATTTTGAAGGATGCCTGACGGGGCGTATATTTTGCAAATTTATCCCCCATCCAAGAAGGCACATGCATGTCCTTTCTTTGGGCTTCCTAATGTCTCCTCTGGTGTGACTCATCAGAAAGCAAGCTAAGCCATCCATAAGTAAAAGAGTGAGATCTAAACTCCACAATGAGGAATGCCTTGTCTGTCTGTCTGTCTGTTTCTCTCTGAGTGCAAACCAGTGTTTCCTGTTCTCAGAGATCCTGATTACAGCTGGGGGTGAAAACATCCCTCCAGTCCCCCTCGAAGATGCTGTCAAGAGGGAGCTGCCTCTTGTGAGCAACGCCATGCTGATTGGAGATCAGAAGAAATTCTTGTCCATGTTATTGACTTTAAAGGTACAGGTCCAGCACAGTTAAACATTTCTGGCAGATGTACAAATGAGGCATAGAATTCAGCGGCTCACTCACTTGGTGTTGAGCAGGAGGGGGACACCTTCTCCATTGAAAACTGCTTATGGCAGTGGTGTCTCCTGAAGGGAGGGTGGGAGGCCAGAGGCAGGGGCGTAGGAAGGTGGGCGGTGCGCCCTGGGTGCCATCATGGAGGGGGGTGACAAATTATCAAGGAACAATTACTGCCCTACTAGGGCGGTTCATTAAAAACTTTTTTTTGGAAAATGGCTGAGGGGAAAAACAGAAGATGGGTGGCCATCGGTCAGGCATGGTCTAGTTGAGATCCCCAGGGGTTTGGCTAGATGACCCTCGGGGTCCCTTCCAACTCTACAATTCTCTGGTGCAGGCTTGTGCAGAGTTTTAGGTACAAGTTGGATGCAAGGGGTGCATAGGATTGCAGCCCATCTTACGCACCGTCAGCTCAGGAATAAGTCCCACTGATCAGGATGCGACTAGATTGCTGCTGTGCAGTCCTGTTTTTTAAATCAATGTTTTCCTTTTCAGATGATAGAGCATGGTGAAATCACAATAAATAAAACCTCCCCTTCAGTAGTTTCAAGCACTACTACAGGTTCCACATAATATCTGTACTGCATTGTTTACTGTGACAGCACCTGCACTTTGGAACTCCCCACCTACTGCAACAAAGCACGTGCCTTTGCTAGACTCTTTTCGGGCACCTGCTAAAAGCATTCTTCTTTAGGCAAGCATACCTAGATGCTTAGGAAGTAGAAGTAATTTTAATCTTTATATTTTAGCTTTTGTATGTTCTAAAGTAGGATTGTTAATTTTTCTTGATTTTACTGCTGTGGTGTTTTTTGTTTTGGTAAACCACTTTGCAGGTTTTTTAAAATAAATTTTATTAAATAAATAAACAATAAATATAAATAAAATAACACAAGCCTAAACACAATCCACCCTGTAGATTTAAATATCTGTCCACAGTCGTCTACTTGTTATTAGAGGCCCAGAATAAGAAAATATGAAATAACATAAAACCATTTTTGCAGGCAATTTTTAAAAAAAAATTCAATGTGGGGGGGTGACAAGAAATTTTCCGCACTGGTTACCACCTGACCTTCCTACGTCTCTGGCCAGATGCCGTCCCAGTGTTGTCAGATTCCAGCTCCCATCAGCCTCTCAGCCAGGACTGCCTAATATCAGTGGTGGCAGGGTGTAGCTCTCCCTGGTCTATGAAATGCCGTCCCCAAAATGGTTCAGCTGGTACATGCAGTATCATCTTTTCCAGAACTTTCTGTTCTCTAAATTTTTAACTCTCATTGTGGTGCTTTGAAAATTCTGTTTCTGCATTTTTTTTAAGCATGTGCTTTTATTCCTTTAAATTCCAAGATGCTTTCTGGGGCTTGCTGCAGTTTTTAGTTCTCTTTTACATTTACTTGCTGCTTTTATATTGTTGCATTTTAAATACTGTGGATGACTGCATAGTGTGGAAAAGAAAATGGGACAGAGAGACGCTTCTCTACCTTTCTCCTGTTAGCAGAACTTGACTCATCCAACAAAGAGAGAATCCAATACTGTCCCAGGACCTGGAAGCTCTGGGTCTGAGATGAGAAGCCTCAAGACAGAGGTGCCCCCCTGACTCCACTATTGAACCTTCAGCTCTTCCCAAGCCACAACTCTCAGTGACTCTGCTCCCCCCCCCCCCCCAGTATTTTGGCCTGACTGAAATGTCTCCTTGAATGCAAATCCTCTGGCTTGTCTGGATGTAAGACTCTCTGTGTGTAGCAAAAATGAAACAAATCCACATTTGCTGCTCTGCTCCCTTTTTGCCACTGGCAGGTGTCCTCTCCCCTGCAAAGGCTGCCCGAAAGGGCATGTGGCCTGGCTGGAAAAGGTTCCTCCCTCTGGACTAGATGGAGCTTTGGCCAGATCCGGCAGTAGGGAAGTTCAGGCTGGGTAGCTTCCTTGGTACTAGCAGGTCCCCTTTCCACACCAGGATCACTGCCACATAAGTACCTGTGTGAACACTTTATGCTGTAAACCACCCTGTGATCTTCAGATGAAGGGTAGTATATAAATTTAACAAATAATAAAAAGCTGTTTATTTCACCACACTCTCCTTCCCCATTTCCAGTGTGCAGTGGATCCTGAGACTTCTGAGCCTATGGACAGCCTGACCCAAGAAGCCAGGGAGTTTTGTCAGAAAGTTGGCAGCAAAGCCACTCAAGTGTCTGAGGTTGTGCGGACAAGAGATCCGGCTGTTTATCGGGCCATCCAAGATGGCATAGACAGAGTCAACGGACGGGCAGCGGCCAATGTTCAGCGCATTCAGAAGTGGGCAGTTCTACAAAAGGATTTTTCCATTTCCGGTGGGGAATTTGGTAAGTTTTCCAAGGGCTGGGTTACAATCTGGAATTCAGTTATATTAAAAATTCCAGATATATCTCTTTGGAGGGATAGTAAGACTGCTAAATTTGGGGTTTGACTTTGGTAAACGTATCCAGTAAAGTAGAACTGCAGGATCTCTGGTGTATTCCATCCGTCATAGGCAGTTCTTCAGCTGGGATCATTAAGCCTCTGGATTAGAATCCACCTTTTCCACACACACTTTCCTCATGACAAACTGCTAATATCAATTCATTTCCATTTTAGGTCCAACCATGAAATTAAAGCGGCAAACTGTTGTTGAGAAGTACAAAGATGAAATTGATTCCTTTTACAAAAAATAAAGTCAGCCGTCCAGTATTGCTCTTCAAGCTCCAATAGAACAGAAACGCACATTCTGTAGAATATGTAAGACCATCTTTCCAAGGAAGGTGTTTGAAGACCACCACCATTTTGAAGAGGAGCACCAGATACTAACAAGAGCACGTTTTGGGTTCCACTTCTAAATGCTAATTAGGCTACAGAAGCCAGAGAGAAGCACGCACCCCAGAATCAATGTTGGAAGGGGTCCAGAGGGTCGTCTAGTTGAGCCCCCTGCAATGCAGCAATCTCAACTAAAGCATCCATGACAGATGGCCAGCCGATCAATCCAATATTCATTCCAGTGAATATAGATTTTCATTCAGTTATTGATAGGGATGGACCAATCTGCCGGTTGTGATTTCTCATTTTCAGTCCAATCTTAAATAGGATTTGCAACTTTTCAACATCAGTTTGTTTCTTTAAAGAAAGCATTCATTTTAGTGTGCATTTCTCCAAATACACAAATCTCTATTCTGCCTTGGTCAGACCACACCTGGAATACTGTGTCCAATTCTGGGCACCACAATTTAAGAATACTGACAAGCTGGAACATGTGCAGAGGAGGGCAACCAAGATGATCAAGGGTCTGGAAACCAAGCCTTAGGAGGAACGGTTGAGGGAGCTGGGTATGTTTATCTTGGAAAAGAGGAGACAAAGAGAAGAAAGGATAGCCATTTAAAAATATCTCAAGGGCTGTCACATGGAAGATGGAACAAGCTTGTTTATTCATGCTCCAGAGGGTAGAACCCAAACCAGTGGCTTCAAGTTACAAAAAAGGAGATTCTGACTGAACATCAGGAAGAACTTTCTGATGAGAGCTGACAGTGGAACAGACTCCCTTGGGAGGTGGTGGCCTCTCCTTCCTTGGAGGTTTTCAAGCAGAGGTTGGATGGCCATCTGTCAGGGATGCTTTAGTTTAGATTCCTGCATTGTATGGGGTTGGACTAGACAGTCCTCGGCTTCCCTTCCAACCCTACAATTTTGATTCTTTACTGTCACAATCAGTGAGTAGGATTCTCCTAATATACATATTTTGTATGCAGTTTTCCTAAGTATAATACATTTTGACATTAATTTTGACCAATATATGTAGTTTTATGTACACTTTCCTATAAGGTATATATATACCTTTGGTTGGAGAACTGCACTGCAAAATTCAGAGTAGTATAATTTCGAAAGTTAGCTGCATTTTTGTTTCCTGCATTGTTTTGGGACACGCTAATTTGGTCTGGTCACATTAAAATGTGAACTAAGCTAAATTTTTCCATCTTTATTTATAGCTTCTGGAAACAATTCAGATTCAAACACT
Source organism: Podarcis filfolensis (assembly GCF_964270895.1). NCBI lineage: Eukaryota > Metazoa > Chordata > Lepidosauria > Squamata > Lacertidae > Podarcis > Podarcis filfolensis. The sequence goes on from NC_139616.1 coordinate 676,065, forward strand.
ATTTCTGTTGAAAACATAACCATATTTTTTAAAGTTATGTTTCCTAGCAAATGAAGTTAAACATACTAATTTGTACTAAATGCCACAGGACTGCTTTCATTGAATGGGTGCAGGTTGTATTTTTGTCATCTGAATAACAAATTAAAATAAAATTATATAGATCAGACTACAGAATTCAAGTTTTGCAACAAATGAAAAACAGGCATTGGCACAAGATGTAACTATGAGTTAAATCAATGGTCTTTTAACCCAATCTTACAAGTTAAGGCTTTTTCTGGCCCTGGCGAATCCAGGTCTCTCTTAGCTGAAGATATGAACCAAGCACCTTCTGAATGCAAAGGTTAAAAACACCTCTTGAATTTATGCTGATTCATTGTAGTAGCAAAGAACATGACAACACAAAACATATTCCTTATGTTCCTTAAAAGGACTTATTTCCAAATCAACATGTAGGATTGCACTGTTTGTGTTGAGGCAAGAGCAGGGATAGGGAACCCCTGTGGAGGACTAGCCAAGGATATTTTTACTGCACACCCATAATAATAATAATAATAATAATATAATAATAATTTATTATTTGTACCCCGCCCATCTGGCTGGGTTTCCCCAGCCACTCTGGGCGGTTTCCATAGAAACCAAAAATACACTAAAATCACAGATTAAAAACTTCCCTGAACAGGGCTGCCTTAAGATGTCTTCTGAATGTCAGGTAGTTATTTATCGCTTTGACATCTGATGGGAGGGCGTTCCACAGGGCGGGCGCCACTACCGAGAAGGCCCTCTGCCTGGTTCCCTGTAGCTTTGCTTCTCGCAATGAGGGAACCGCCAAAAGGCCCTTGGTGCTGGACCTCAGCGTCCGGGCAGAACGATGGGGGTGGAGACGCTCCTTCAGGTATACTGGGCCAAGGCCGTTTAGAGCTTTAAAGGTCAACACCAGCACTTTGAATTGTGCTCGGAAATGTACTGGGAGCCAATGTAGGTCTTTCAAGACCGGTGTTATGTGGTCTCGGCGGCCGCCCCCAATCACCAGTCTAGCTGCCGCATTCTGGATTAGTTGTAGTTTCCGAGTCACCTTCAAAGGTAGCCCCACGTATTGCAGCAGTCCAAGCGGGAGATAACCAGAGCATGCACCACTCTGGCGAGACAGTCCGCGGGCAGGTAGGGTCTCAGCCTGCGTACCAGGTGGAGTTGGTAGACAGCTGCCCTGGATACAGAATTGACCGGCGCCTCCATGGACAGCTGTGAGTCCAAAATGACTCCCAGGCTGCGCACCTGGTCCTTCAGGGGCACAGTTACCCTATTCAGGACCAGAGAGTCCTCCACACCAGCCCGCCCCGTCCCCCAAAAACAGTACTTCTGTCTTGTCAGGTTTCAACTTCAATCCATTAGCCGCCATCCATCCTCCAACCGCCTCCAAGCACTCACACAGGACCTTCACTGCCTTCACTGGTTCTGATTTGAAAGAGAGGTAGAGCTGGGTATCATCTGCATATTGGACACCCAGTCCAAACCCCCTGATGATCTCTCCCAGTGGCTTCATATAGATGTTAAAAAGCATGGGGGAGAGGACGGAACCCTGAGGCACCCCACAAGTGAGGGCCCAGGGGTCTGAACACTCATCCCCCACCACCACTTTCTGAACACGGCCCAAGAGGAAGGAGCGGAACCACTGTATAACAGTGCCCCCAGCTCCCAGCCCCTCTAGACAGTCCAGAAGGATGTTATGGCCGATTGTATCAAAGGCTGCTGAGAGATCCAGCAGAACTAGGAAACAGCTCTCACCTTTGTCCCTAGCTCGCTGGAGATCATCGACCAGCGCGACCAAGGCAGTTTCAGTCCCATGATGAGGCCTGAATCCCAATTGGAAGGGATCCAAATGGTCCGCATCCTCCAGGCGTGCCTGGAGTTGTTCAGCAACCACGTGCTCTATCACCTTGCCCAAGAATGGAAGATTTGAGACTGGGCGATAGTTAGCCATACTGGCCGGGTCTAAAGATGGTTTTTTAAGAAGCGGTTTAATGACCGCCTCTTTCAGCGGATCTGGGAATGTTCCCTCACAGAGGGGAGCATTCACCACCCTGCAGAGCCCATCGCCCAGCCCTTCCGGAAGCCACACTTCAGTTGTTGAACATTTTGGAAGCCGAACGGGCTTCCAGAACAGATTACATTCAACAACTAGGTTTGACTGTACCTCTTTCTTCACCTCTACCACTGGCCATGCCTGGAAGCAAGACTTTGGGGAGATGGGAAAGGAAGCATAGGTCAGCTTTCATCAACCTGTTGTCCTCCAACTTTTTGGGGGACTATTAAAGTTGTAGTCCAATAATTCTGGATCGTGCTCTAGGTTCAAGAAAGCTGGTGCACAATTGTTTTTTAGATTATGCAGCAGGCAACATTGATGTGGAGATGTTGCCTGTGGTACATTTTTTTGAATTATAAATTACACACTTCAAAGGAGCAACATGGCCATGTTACTTTGGGGCACTTATTTGCCCATCAAAAGGCTTTAAAACTGATTAACCAATCCATCCTCTGCTACACTATGAATGAAAACCAGTAGATTCTGGACTGAGAACATTGCAACATTTATTGCTTAACACCTCAGGCACCTGAAATGCATTTCTTCACACCAACACTATTTAGCACATTATATATTTTTAATGAGCCAGTTGTATGTTACTAGCAAAAGCTACTAAGGGGACTAATTTTTGCCTTCCAGTTTAAAGAAGATGTACCCAGAGCTGCCTTTTCCAGAAGAGCCAATATGGACTTCCACAGAGGGACATGAGCTCTCTGAAGGCTGGATTATTCAAAGCACTTAAAACTAGTCACCTAATTAAGAACCAAAACAAAGGCAGCGTATCTTGGGGGGAGGGACTTTATTTTTTCCTTGCTTTGTGTGCGAATGGTAACCTCAGTACAATCCAAGAGACAGACAGAAGCAGCAAAAATATAACACACACAGATCAAGCAAGAGCTCTGTTTGCCAAGTTCTTTGAGAAGCCCATATTAATACACAATATTGAAAGGTACCTCTCAGTGCACAAGCAAAACACAAAAAAGACAAGTTCCCAAGGCCTCACTCTCATCCCTACTTCTGGTTGTGCAGATACTACATGGAAACTGGCAAGGCAAAGCAATCCTGCACGACGGCTTTAACGTGTGGGAGAAAAAGCCAGACTGGTGGCACCAGCCAGCTGCAGGCCCAGCCACAGTTCTCCTATTCTTCTTGGATAGAGACACAATGGAGAGAATCTGGCATGGGACTTCTAGATCATCAAAAGGTTTGTAACATTCATGCCCATAACAAAACGTGCAAGGGGCATGTTATGAACTTGCAGCAAGAGTTGTTGCAAAATACAGCATCCCTGAAAAGTTCTCTTCCTTTGCCCCCGGATAACATCTGCTCAACACAATCTACGCACAATGATGCTGTAAGATTGCACACCCATTTTCCCACTTCATCTGTTGTTGCTTTGGGAAGGCACAGCTCAGGGGTACAGCATCATGCATTTTAGTGTTACCAATTGTCACCAGGAGGTGCAAAGCTGCTGTTTCCAGCAGCAGCTATGAGCCACGCACCATTATCTCCTGGCCTGGATTAACTATAAAATCTCTCCATCTGATTGGCTCAAAAAAAAAAAAAAAATTAAACACCAAGCAGCCTATTTAATGGTAAACTGAAGATATATATATATATATGTATCATTGGGCACAATACAAAAGCCATTACATACATACAGTAGTAACTGTAAATTATACGTTTGGTATCCCATCAAGACAGGAAAGCATTAAACATTCCCTTCACAATCTGTAGCCGACAAAATCAAGTTGCGTAACTAATCTTCATTGAGGAATGCTAGAGCAAGTAATGTGCAGAGAAGACTAAAAAGGAGTAGTCATTTTTACTTTTAACACTTTCCCTTCAGTCCCAGAAGGATAGAGATACCTTGCATTTTATATATAACAGCTCAAACCCATGTTTCCACAGTTACAAGTCTTTATTTATGCTTCTGAAGGACAGATTCCAGGAGTACCTCTGTATAGCAAGCTTTCTTGTTCTTTGCTTTAGAAAAATATATTGTGCTATTTTAAGGCTGTGCCACCTCCTGCATTCCTAATGGATAACAAACCAAGCCTCCTTCAAAGTTGTAGTGATAAAATCAGACTTTTGCATATCTGCACACTTAAATACATCAAGTGTTTCTGAAAAAGTAGGAGGACTCAAAATGGAAGGTTGCCAATTGCGTGCAATATGAGCTAAAAAAAAGGAATTTGACTTTACAAAAATGTGTCTGACATGTAATAAATAAAAATAAGCACTTGGAAAAAGTCCACCAGAAGCAGGCACAAGAAGAATCGCATCCATTTGGGCTGAATTTATTTAACAGAGAGGCTCTCCGTTTGCTTTCCTCAAGAGAAAGGCGAACAAAATGGAAATGAATTGCAGACAGCTAACACGTTTTAGTAACAGCTTCCATCAGGGGCAACTGAAACCAACAAGCTAGGGAGATGCTTTATTCCATCGCCCTTACTCTGCGACAGATCTCTGCTGTGAACTCTGAACACTTTGAGTTACCTCCCAAATCTTTGGTCAAGACCTGAAAAGAAAGATGGAAAAAGATGGTGAAGAAGAATGGACACTTTAAACGCTTCAGTTTAATGAAATGTAATTAGCTAACTACAGCCACATAGTCTTTTCCAGGATCAGGACACATAGTGTGGTGTTGTCCTTCTGTGCCCAAAGTTAGAAGACTTGTGCTAGTTCTTGATTAAGGGAAGGTTTTCCAAACCATCATCTCAAAGGCTGGACATTTTGCAAAGTGGTGCCCAACTCAACTGGATGGACATCAAGTGTTTTGTGCTCAGCAGGGCCAAGTGCCAGTTGCTCCATCTGACTGTGTCCTCTCCATAATTATTGTGACAAGTCTGGGTTGAGCCAAGAAAGGCAATGGATTGAACCTGGGATCTTCTGCTTGTATAGCAGGTGCTATAGTATCCCCCCGTGTGCCACCTGTATGAATTTTGAGTGCCAAAGGCACTCTGAACGTCTAATCAAAATCTTATTCAGCACCTATATGCTCACTTAACACATAGTGCTGGGATGATAAGAAAGCTCTCCGTTTTCACTGCTGCTCAATTCAAGCATAAGAAACCAATCTAGTTCACGCAGAAGAGAATCTACCTACCCTGCAGGTAGAGATAAGCACTCCTTTCTCCTCTTTGCAGAGCACACATGCTTGTTGCTGGATACAAACAGCTAAATATTGTCTCCCAACTAAATGCCAACCTCCAGTTAACAGATAATGCTAGCAGCACTGTTTATAAGCTAGAAACTAAAGCAAATACTGAGACACAAATTGGAGCTGGTGGCGCTATAGACCTAATAGAGTTTTCGTGTATGTGCTGCAAAAGAGAGCATTTATAGACCTGGTAGAAGAGAGTGGGAGACTTGTTCAGTGTCAGTGGAACTGGACAACAGAAAATTCTTCCAACCTGGCATAGCGTGTGCTCTAGTCCTATCTGAATCACATTCTGTAGAAACTGGATTGCAAGATCGCCAGTGACAGGTGAACCCTGACAAGGCATACCTTTCCATCTTTGATGGTATCAAAACAGGCATCTTCTATTTTCGTGGCGTATTCTTGCATTCCCATGTGTCGCAGCATCATCACTGCACTCAATAGAAGTGCTGTTGGGTTTGCCAAGTCCTTTCCAGCAATATCTGGAGCTGTTCCATGAACCTATGAAAACAAAGAATGCTAACCTGACTCTTTGGCTAAAACTAAAGCATTGATTCAGTGGATTATCTTGCACCAGCAGTGGAAAGTTGGTGCTTTTTACAAAGCCTGTCTATTATCACATGTCTACTGCTGCCAAGGTAAGTGGTGATGCTGGTAGTGGCAGATGCAGCTGGCCTCTGTGCTACACCAGTGTGCGACCAAGATTCTCAGCAATTTCCCAAGAGTGAATGCTAGTCAACATAAAAACAAAACAAAACACTACATCCTTGTTTGGAAGAACAACAAACTCAGCTGTATATTGAATAATATTTCCGTATGAGAAGTGAATTTGAACTCCTAATTCTACCTAATTCTTCCAAGGCAGCTTAAATGCTGCCTTGGAAGATCCTCTTTTCAAAATATTGCTACGTTCAGTAATTCTTATTTGACAAAAATTGTATACCATTTGATTGTAAAAAAATAAAAAACCTCTTAGTGTTTTACACAAATATAGACTAAAACATTAAATTGGTTTAAAAAAAGCATTTAGAAATATTCCAACAAACAATTGCTAGAAAGAAACAAAATAGTTGCAACTTCTACATATCTGGGTAGGCTTGTCTAAACAAAAATGTTTTCATCTGGCATTAAAAAGAGTACAGTGAAGGCGCCTGCTTGATGTCAACAGGCGGGGAGTTCCAAAGCGTACAGGTTGCCAGACTTGCAGATCTATTTCTTACAAGTGAGGAACAAGCATGATGCAGCACCTGTAATAGACTGAAGCAGTTGAGTGGGCATATATGGGATAAGGCAATCCTGCAAACAAACATATCCTACCCTGTTATACAGTTATACCTCCGTGAACATCTGCCTTGTCTAGCATCCATTCCGTTGAACATCCGTGGCAAACCTGAAAGTACTGGAACAGGTTACTTCCGGGTTTGCCAATCGCACATGCACAGAAGCACTAAATCGCGCTTTGTGTGCGTACACAGAGGCGGCACTTTGCCCTATGTCCTTTCTGGCTAGTGGCCAGGGCTCCAGAACGGATCCCGGACACAAAACAAGGTACAACTGTATAGCATTAGTAACCCTTTGAACCTGGCTTGGCAGCAAATGGGCAGTTAGTGCAGATCTCTGAGCAGAGGTGTCACCTGCTGACAGGTTCTCCCTTCAGTGAGCAACCATGCTGCAGTGCTCTGCACTAACTGCAGCTTCTGGATTGAGTGCAAGGGAAGCCCCCCTCAGAGCGCACTGCACAAATCCAGTCCTGAAGTCAAGCTTCTTTGTTACATGCACTTGAACAGACCTGTTATGAACTTATTAAAACCCCGCAGAGAGAGGCATTTGCTTTTCTAGAAAGCAATTATGTCAAAAATCAGAGTTCAAGTTCCAGAATTTTATTTCAGAATAGGAATCTTACTGATTCAAAGATTGCGACTCCATTGGCACCAATGTTCCCACTTGGTGTTACTCCAAGACCTCCAATCAATCCTGCACACAAATCACTGGAAGGAAAATGCAAACACACAATAAATATTTGAGTTTGTATATTTAGGCTCTTTAAATTATTATATACTTGCAGTGGGAAGTTCGGGGGAAAAGGGAGCTAAAAAGCAGAGCTAGTGGAAAACAGATGATGATCTTCACAAGGACCTAAAACACAAAAGGAGTGTTTGGTAGCAGAGTGCAGTCACGCACAACCTGTTTACTGGGTGCAAATAGGAGCAGGCCAGTGCAAAGCATGGCTTGAGGAATGGAGGAGGCCAGGCAAACTTAGAAAGCTGCAGCACAGGAAGACCCAGAGAAGCTGTGAGCAAGTGATGCACTCTGATGGACCTTTTAGGTATCCCAAAACCGTTCCTCCAATCAGAAGGACAGGGTGGCCAACAACACAGACTAAATGAATAGAACATACAATTACAAAACAACAACACAAAATCAGTGGTGACAAATAACTATAATCACCTCTGAAAAATCAATTCCAATCGTGGTCCAAAAACCTGGACAAATGAGATGTCTTTAGTCTTCATTTAATACGTTTTTATTGTGGGGGTGAACAGGATGTCAGCTGGAAAAGTTTTATAAGCAGGGCATCACCACAGAGAATGCCACCTCTTGACATTGTCCTGACAACTCCAAGAGATGGGATGAGTAAGGCATCTCCTGCAGATTGTAACGCAGGCATCAGTTGGCACTGGGGAAAACACACCCAAGTTACTGGGTCCCAAGTGGTTTAGGGCTTTACATGTTCAGGACCCTGAATTGGGCTCACAGCTGACCAGCAGCCAGTGCAGTGCTTTAAGAACTGGAGGGATGTGGTCCTTCCCTGCTGGCCAGCAGCATTCTGCACCAGCTGCAGCTTCCAGAACATCTTGAAGCTTAGCCCTGAGCACAACACATTTCAGAAAGCTACCCAGGATATAACTAGTGTGTGTCTGAGAGGCCAGGCTATTCTGATCCAGGAAGAGCTGTAGCTGGCAAACCAGGTGGAGCAAGGCACAAGTGCCCCTTGGGCATCTCCAGTGGGCACTTTCTGAGTTAACATGCTTCAAGTTCCATTTTATGCAGCAGGCCAAAATTGGCTTCTGCAAGAAATAAGGCCTAGTTTTATGGCTGCTTTTCAGAGATTTGTTCATTATTTGCACACCACTTTGAGAGCTTGTGTTGAAGAGCAGTTTATAATCATCTTATAAATAAATACGTACATAAAATCCTTCACACTAGCTCAAGTCTCCTTACCTAAGGATGTCACCATACAAGTTTGGCATTACAAGGACATCAAACTGAGATGGATCCTGCACCATCTAAGGGACAAGAAATAAGCTGCTGTTTTTAGGAGGAAAATAGCAACTATGAAGCACCTTAATCATGAGTTTGCTATATACTCACATTCAGACACACAGTGTCGAGATACATTTCATTAAACTTAATGTCTTTACAGTTTTCTGCTGCTTCCCTGCATTTTTTCAGGAACAACCCGTCAGACATTCGCCTGTGCATCAAGGGAAAAAAAGCCGCATTTTAGGGTCCTAGATGTGCGTACCAGATTAATGTTGCATTCAGACATGGGGGAGGGGACAGTAGTAGAGAGGGAAAGCACCTGTCGACGGCAACTATAGTGTAACATGCCGGGCGTTTAGTTTGAGTTCAGAAGCAAATATCCATGTTTCAAAGGTAATATTCCTTTCTAATCTTAAGCAATTCACAAATTTTAAGAGAATGAGAAAGATGGAGATATAACAAGTTATTTTTATGCTTTCTGCCCTAAAAGCAGAAATTGTATTTCTCAGGGGAAATTTATAACCTGCCTTTCCTCCTAGATGCTTAAGGGAGCAAACGTGTGTTTTGTTCTCCCAATAAACCTGTGGAGCAGGTGAGGCTGAGACTGGCACAAGGTCTCCCAGTAGCTTCATGGATGAACGGGGATCGGAACACTCTCAATCACTAAATTACACAGAGACCTTACAAGCTATTGTTATATTTGATACTGTTCTCTTGAATGGTCACAGAGATCTATACACATAATGATGCACGCGCACACCCCTCTGGAAGCCAGCGAGGTGAAAACATTTCTCTTCTTTTTGGCTGTGCTCAGTATATATTATAGTAGACAAGTCCATTGAAGAGAACGAAAGGTCAAAACATATCTGACCAGCCAAGAGAGATTTTTCACTTACCGCTGTAGCTGATCTGCTAGGGTGCCTGGCAAGGGCCCTCCAGATATACAAGGGAAGGTCTCTTTCATGCCACCCAGGGACAATGCTGTGGTACTATTTGAGTCAGATTGTTCAGTGACCGTAACATGATGTAAACTCTTCAGAGCAAGGATGGCTAACCTGTGGCCCTCCAGATAATGCTGGACTTCAGCTCCCATCAGTCCTAGCCAGCAAGGCCAATGGCGAAGAAAACGGTAGTCCAAGATCACCAAGAGAGACACAGATGAGCCATTGCTGCTTTGGCCATGGTATCAAGTGGCCTTCAAAACTGTGTTTAAGATACATAAATACAAACTGTCTATATCCTCACCCACCATAAAATTTTCAAAGCAAGGTATTTAACCATAGACTATTAAAAAAAGAAGTCTGTGGTAAAACTGAAAAGTTGCTCTGCCTTTCTTGTTCAGGAGCATCGTGATTCCAAGTTATGGAGACAAGGGAAGTGGGCACACTCAGCTATAAATAATACAGCAACACTGTATTGTACCAAACGTTTGGCAAAAAAAAATTTTCCCCCCTAGGTGCAGATTTGAATACAAATTCGATTACAGTATTCATGCAGCAGCATCAGGTTTAGGTTATTCTCAGTTACAGTTTTAGACAAATGTTGCAAAATTTAATTGTGCTGTCCTGGATTACTGAAACATCCTTATTAATACAAAATTAGCTTTTTTCTATGCAAAACCTTTTTTTAGTTAAGGCTTACTTTCATAATTACCTCTAGTATGCACCATCTGCCAAAAGCAGGAAAAAGAGGTGAATTATTTTCATCTAATAAAACATACTGGGCTATGGGGAAAAAGGTTTTCTAACCGAATGGAATTTAGGAGGGAAGGTTTCTAAACAAGAGTGCTATTCTTACATTCTAATACAGAGCAGACTGAACTGGGGCAGAGAGAGAAACAGGAGCCCTTCTGATGGCCCCAGTGGAAGATGAGAACCTGGCTGTTATTTATTTAGAGCATTTTTATCCCTCTCTTCAGCCAAAAAAGGCTCTTCAATGCAATCAGAAATTAAGAACGTAAGAAGTGCCTGAGAGCTCAGGGCAATGGGGGCAATGTTTTCACAGGGGCCAGCCAGATGCCCCCATGGGGAAGCAGCAAGTGGGATCAGGGGCACACGAGCCCCTTCCCCTCCTGGGGTTTCCAGCAACCACTATTCAACCGCATTAATGTCTCAGATAATGGAGGGAGAGCATAGCCATTGTGGCTAATAGCCAGTCCCAGCCTTTGCCTCCACGAATTTGTCTAATCCTCTTTTAAAGCCACCAGACTCTGCCTAACACCATTCTCACACATGCACACAACTCCGTACTCAGCTTCTGGATGTGGGGAGGCCGGGAGCAGCAGGTTATCTTCCCACTCTCCTCCATGGTTTTGACGTAATTTCATAAACACGTGAAGAACTATTTTTTAGTGAGTTAACATATAAACTGTTTTTTTTAAAGTAGAGCAAGGGAATGGAGTTTAAACTTTGACAAAGGCCTGACTGCCAAAAGAAGGCTCCATCAAATGTATGGCATCCTCTTCCGGCAGCAACAGGAGGCAGCAAACCGACACACGCTTGTCCCTTAAAAAAAGCAGCATGACTTTTGCACATTAGAACTGGGTTACCATCATGGTCACGTACATAATGTTTGCTTTGTGCACAGCTGTAACTTTGCTTCTTTGATTATTTCTGGCATACTCAAAGGCAAAATCAGCAATGCGTTTGCTGGCATCTTCTGTGATGAGCTTGATACTCTGTACAACACCATCAACAATCTGAAAGACACAAAACGGTTACACGGGTAGTCAAAAGCAGACTCCTAAGAAAGTAATTCTGTATAGGTCCGGCAGGGCTGGTCTGGTGAATCATCCAGTCCGCAGAATACTGCATTAGAAAATTCTACAGCAGTTAAGGAAGCTAATTTGTTCAAGTGCTTTCTAGCTTCTGGCTGCATTCTGCACTCATACCACGTGCTCGATTCCGCTGTATTCCCCTTCTGTGTTCTCTCGTATTGTGACTATGTCGACATCTGTGTAAGGGGTTTTGTAGCCTTCAATCGATACACAAGGGCGGACGTTTGCATAAAGGTCAAATGTTTTACGAAGCAGCAGGTTCATTGACGGGTGGCCAGCAGCTATGGGTGTTTTCAAAGGGCCTGAAACAGACAAAAGGAATGGACGAGGTACAATTGTCAAACCACGGCCTGCTCCTTAGCAACAGCATTCCTCCCCGCCACTCCAGAGTTAAACCCTCTGGTTTGAGATGGGAGGAGGGGACGTTCTCCCTTATAATGAACACCTGTCCTTGTTGCCAGGCTCTTGCTACAACTTGCCACGGCATACTGCTCAGCACTAAGCAGAATTTTACACAATGGGTGTCACGGATGATTGGTGGGTGCTAGAAGAGATAAGAGCCCGGGACTCCAGCCAGCTTTACAGGATTTATTAGGTCCATTTTACTATTTACACCACAGAGCTCTCAGAGCACGTCCGGCTCTTTCGGTATCAGTTGCTGAGACTGACCCCTCCTTTCGTTTTCTCCAGCAAACCATTTCTGGAGCCCTCCCCTCTTCCTTTCTCTTTTACGTGAAGAGCTAAACCCCAGAAATTGCTCCCCCCTCCCTGATTCATTGCTTCCTGACAACCCTTCGTCATCCTCCCCCTATGATGAGGTGCAGCTGCTTACGATCGCAGGCTTATCTCTGTATTTCCCCAGCATTTCCCCCTTCTCAGCCCCCAGTTCCCTGACAATGGGGATATATTCTGCAGGAAAGTTCCTCATCCTCAGCTGCAGTATTTCAAAAGGCAAGAATGATTTCAAACTTTTGGAATCTGCTGAAGGAAAACATGTAAGAGAAGTGGCTGTGTGGGGATCAGGCAGGACAGCCTTCCCCGACACGGCGCCCTCCAGGCGCTTCAGACTACAACTCCCATCAGCCCCCGTCAGCACAGCCAGAGATGACAGAAGTGTTAGTCCAAAACATTTGGAGGTCACTAGATTATAAATTATTGCCATTTTTATTCTGGTTGGCAAAAAAAAAAAAAAAGGCTCCTAGACCAGCTTAAAAATATCACTGACAATACAGTCCCTGTCCTCGGGCCCACAATCCAAGAAATACAACTCAAAAGGAAAAGGGACTGGGAGGGAGAAGGGGGGAAAGCAGGCCCTAATTCTTAGTAATGGAGACTTTGCAGCAGGAACAGAAAATTTTGGAGAGGAGTCAGAAATTGTTGGTTCTTCAGGAGAGGCAACGGAAAGGTCCTGCAGTCCCAGATCTTCCTCTCCTTCGGGAAACTGCACAGGAACCTGCTTCAAAGAAGGCCACACTTTGTCTATTGTCTAGCATTGTATACAATAGCAAATAGCAGATCTGCAGGATTTCAGGATGAGCTCTTCTCTGTCACCTGCTGTGTTTCTTTTAAATAGAGCTGCAAAGAATTACTTTGGACCTTCAGCATGCACAGGATGCACTCCACCACTGAGCTATGTTACCTTTACAGTTAGCATAACAAAGAAAATTCAGCATCAGAATTGAGAAAATATTTGGAGGCAATTTTGGGGAGAAGTATGCATGAAAATGTAAGCAAGCAGAAGTAGGTAGAATATTTATTTAGGACTCCCCTCTTTTTCTGGGTTAAAAAAAAAGAATATTCAAACAAGATGGAATAGGGCTGGGGCGGGCAGAGGCTGGGGTTAGGTGTTGCTAGACTACAAGCCCTATCATCCCTGGCCTTTGGGCCATACTTGCTGGACCTGATGGAAGTGGTTCCTCAGCCGTTATGTGAAGGGCTTCATGTTCCCTTCCCCAGTGAAGGGCTCCTCCATCATCACTCTGGACTAGAGATAGGAAGGTCTGGAAAAAAACCAGAAAAATTTGGGGGGAAACCAGGTTTCCCCCCGGTTTTTCCCAAAGCCATTTTTTTCCGGAAAATGTGAAAAAAATAGTTTGATAATAGTTTGAATATTCCATACACTATTCTCCCCCCCCCATTTTTCCTGAAAAAAATGGCTTTGGAAAACACCTGAAAAAACTGCCCCATTTTTCCCCCAGGCCTTCCAGCACCCCCACTTTGGAGCTCCCTGCCAACTGACACCAGGCAGGTTCTCTCACTGTACTCTTTCCGGCAACTGCTCAAAACATTTTCATTAGGGCAGCCCATCTGAACATGTGGAAGCTGCATGCGATTTACTTCCTTTTAACCATTGCTGATCTTCTGAATACTCTTAAATACCTGCTTTTAACTGTGTTTTATCAATCATTTTAATCTTCTGTTGTACATTTTTGTAAACTGTTTAGAAAGCTCTCTTACCATCATGCGGTTTATAATATATAATAACAAATTCAATTCAAAAACACACACACTCCTTTTCCTTTCAAACAGAGTTTGAGCCTTAGTGCAACATACTATTCAGTAACTGAATGTTGGTTACTTCTGGGCCTGGCATGCAAAAAATCTTCCTTATGCTTTGCCCCAGATGGAAAGGCCTGGGGGGAAATCGGAATTTTTTTGGGGGGGGACAGCCCCCCCTTTTTTGAAGTCCATGAGAAAAATGACAAAGAAGGAATGATGGCAGTAGTTCAGAAAATGAGATAGAATAAAGTGACTGTATATGTTGTGTCTCTCCCCCCCCTTCTTTTTAAAGCAGTACTCAAAGGGTAGACCTCCTATTGAGTTTAAATATTGAGGTGGACCTTAACTTTATTTGCTGTTGGTGCTAAGAGGCAAATCTGATTGTTTTTTATGTTTATGGTTTCTTGCCTTTTTTTGTTGCTTTTGAGGGAAAGGGGGTGGCTACCTGTTTTATTGCAAGCAAATACTTTTATCTACAATGTGTTTCATGCAATTTGTAACACTGAACTTCTTTTCAATTTTTCCAAAATGTCAATTATTTCTGGGGAAAAACAGGGGGGAAACGTTTTTTCCTTATGGCTTCAAAATTTCCAGAAACTTCACATCTCTACTCTGGACCTTCACACCCATCAAAAATTAGGCTTAGGGAATGTTTCTCATGACACTTCCTATACATACTGGGGGAAAGAAGGGGAGCTTGACATGAACAGAACAAATTGTATGTTAGATTTGTGGATCTTGTTTGCTCCAGGAGATCAGAGTTCATGGGGTTTTCCCATTTATCAACAACTCTTTGAAGGAGGTTAGGTTGAGTGATAATGATGGGCTCTGGCTAGAGGTCACCTAGTGAGCTTCATGGCTGAATAGGGATTTAGCCACAGGTTTCTCCAGCTGAAGTCCACTTTCTACTACACAACACTGGCTGCCCCATATGTAAGAGAGCTGAGTCATTAAGCACCAGTAGAAGGAAACACTTTTGAGGTTGTTCTTTTCATAGTGAAGGGATCGTATTATTCTGGTGTCTTACAAGAAGACTTACATGGAGTTCAAATGCAATGTTTGAAGAATATATACAAGTTGTCCTTGAGAGGCTGCAATCCTACTCGCACAACCTGGGGGTAAGCCCCACTGAATAGTCAGACTTACTTCTGCGTAAACACACAACTAGGGTGCTCTGTGCACTTTACAGACCTGGAGAACATGACATGCTGCAACAACACCATTTCTCCAATAATGATGCTTCTGTCCTTAGACACAAACTATTAATGGCTTTGTGGGCTTATAGAATAAGGAAGTTCAGAACATTACTAAGAAATTTATTTGTATAGAGCAAAACTCTGTACAAAATTAAACACAGGTTTGTTCAGTAAAGATGCGCCTTTTTTCCTTTCTTTCTCTCCCCCCCCCCCATCAACAGGAACCTCCAACATACCTTTCAGTCCTATTTTGTTCTTGTCCATGGATTCTTTGGCATCTTGAGGTATTGTCCATTTGCCTCCTGGCCCTTGTATTGCTGTCACGTTTCTCTCTTCAAACTGAACAGGTGCCTAAAAACAATTGTTTCACATTATCTTCTGATCTGTTTTGGGGGGAAATGATCAATTGCCAAAGGGACTTTGTGAAAACACACCCTGAAAAAGAGACACACCCTGCAAAAGAGAAAACACAGCCAGTGTTTTCAGGTTGGATAATGGGAAATATTCACACAGGAATACAAGCTAGCAGGAAGGATGAAAGTATTATTATGAGCTGCTGTTTCTGGATATTGTGGGCTCATGGGAGTATAAGTGGGTGATAAGAGGAAACACCATCAAGCAAGTTAAGTGGTTTAAATATCTAGGCGTTTATTTTCATTTTAAGGCTGGCTGGGTAGCTCAGAGAATCTGCCATTAATGCTGCTAAAAGCAGTGTGTCAGTGATCACTCGTTTCTATTATTCCAAAGGGAACCAGTATGTTCCAGCAGTCCTGAGGGTGTTCAATGCTAGATTAAGCACACAACTACCATATGGGATAAATGCCTTCAATCAGGCTACTGAAAGACTTCAGTTTTCCTTTGAAAAAAAATTGGTGTATCAAATCGTGTCCCCTACGCTGCCCTATGCCTAGAAACAAACCAATGCCTTTTAGTAACAAAAGCCTGGCTGCTAACATTCAAGTTCTGGTTGCAGCTGCATTTTAGAAATGAACCTAACAGTCTGGTTACAGACATGTTGGCTGAATAAGCAACCGTCATGATGGTTGAGAGGAATTGAGAAGAAAATTAAGCAGACCGGAATCCTACTAGACACCCTGTACTCCTTACTGGAAAATTCTGCATTTCAGACAATTAAACACAGATTGTTAGACAACACATTTCAAGAACTTAGTAGCCAAATCAGGTATAGTGTCTGTGTAAGTCTGGGGATGACGCGAGGCAGACAGCCAATGGTGACTTACCTTTTCCACTTGACCAACCCAAATCAACACAGGGCAAGGTGGGTAAAAATCAATGGTGTTATTATTATTATTTAAAAAAATTAAATCGGATTTTAAAAATTTAAATTGGATTTTTAAAATAAAATGTTTTTGGAGGGAACATCTTTCTAAATATAAGGTAAAGGTAAAGGTATCCCTGCCCGTATGGGCCAGTCTTGACAGACTCCAGGGTTGTGCGCTCATCTCACTCTAGAGGCCGGGAGCCAGCGCTGTCCACAGACACTTCTGGGTCACGTGGCCAGCGTGACGAAGCTGCTCCGGCGAACCGGCACCAGAGCAGCACACGGAAACACTGTTTACCTTCCCGCTATAAAGCGGTACCTATTTATCTACTTGCACTTAAGGGTGCTTTCGAACTGCTAGGTGGGCAGGAGCTGGGACCGAACGACGGGAGCTCAACCTGCCGCGGGGATTCGAACCGCCGACCATGCGATCGGCAAGTCCTAGGCGCTGAGGTTTTACCCACAGCGCCACCCGCGTCCCTCTTTCTAAATATAGTTTTCTATTTAAGTTACATTATAGTAATTTTTGATATAACTGTAAAAACTACTCTGAAAATTTATTATTCCAAAAATGAAACCTTCATCTGGTTGTAAATATTAAGATTATACCAGCAAGAATGAGTCTTTCTGTGAAATAAAAAATTAAATCAAGTCTTACTGACTACTGATTTAAATCAAGTCTTACTGACTAGTGATTTAAATCAAATCCACCCTTACGCAGGGTGTACATCCTAGTCAGACTGAACGTGCTACCTTTGGCAATACTACAGAGGAGACTCTAGAAAATGCCATTTGCAGAATGCCATTTGCCCCTGTGGACAAAGGCAAAAAGAAACCATCGCATATGTTCTTTTGTCCTGTCCCTGGCATCAGACAATTCAATCTAAATTTATTATTCAGTTGGTTGCTAGTAGGGAGTGGCATTCAGACAAATGTTAGGTAGCTTCCTTATGCTTACTCAGGTTGGGGATAAGATGCAGATAGCAGCCAGGTTTCTGAAACATGCTATGAGGATTTGTGAATGTTATACAACATTATCATAAGTGTTAGTTGCAGGTTTTGATGAACAATTTTATTGTACTGAACCCTACAGGAATCTTGTATATATGTCAATTAATGTTTGAGAATTTGAACATGAGTGGGTTCATGTCAGCAAAGTTGAAAATTTTTCTGGTGGATTTTTTACCCATTTTTAGAAATTCATTGTTTTTTTGAAAATTGGTAACATAATAAAATGAAACAATGCAAGTTGAATTAGGGAACAGGAATGGACAAAATGTTGGCCTTCATTCGGTCTTCATTGCCTTCATTCCCTACCCCTTTAAGTCTAAGTGACTGGATTCTAATTTACAAAGTATTTTCACCAAATACCTGATCCCATGCCTGACCTACTTCCACTACTACTGGCTACAGGGTGGAGTGGGGACTTCTTAGGTCTTTACTAAAACTAAGCGGTCTTTACTAAAGGCAAGTCAAATAAGCAAATCAAATCAGGTCTCCAACATCTTAGGGTAGGGATAGGAAACTTTTGACTCTCCCTGTGTTGCTGGATCCCTCCTCACATCAGCATGGCCATTGGTTAGGAATGACTGATGGGAGTTGTAGTCAGGCAGTCCAAGGAGGAGCAAAAGAAATGTTTCCCAAAACACACTGGAACTAAATAACATCTCTGGTTCTGAGAGGTTTTGTTAGACAATGTTCACAAGGGCTTGTTCACAAGGGCAATGTTCACAAGGGCTTGGAACCAATCCAAGACTTCTGATATAGCAGTAGACTAATCTAAATTTAAGTGCTCCAGTTGGTGGAGTCTCTCTCAGCTTTCTTAGATGACAGTCACCTGGGGAATATCCTTTTTTGCAAGCAGCTTATGTGACTTGGCTTGGAGCTCTCATTTGATTACAAGGATAGCCTATCACATCAAAGTCTCCTGCTGTTATGCACAGAGCCACCACAGCCAAGGCATTTGTTGCTCTGAAAGCTACTGCTCTATCCTAAAAAGAAAAACAACGGTTCCCAAACAAGCAGATCGCTTCTCAAAGCAAGGGACCCTTGCTCTTTTGAACCTCTCCTTCAACTGAACTTTCATTAACTTATACCAAAAGTAAACAAATCCCAATGGTGTCCAACTGAACCTAAGACATGCAGTCAAAGAGTAACTTACTTTAGCAGCTGCGAAAATCTCCACAACAGCAGCAGATATTTCTGGCCCAATGCCATCTCCTGGGATCAAAGTTACTGTCTGAACCTAGATGTAAAAAAAAAAAAAAAAAAAAAAGCCACCACATACCATGATTAAACACAGATTGACAGAAATCTGTATGCCACTTGGGGCTTGCATGGTTTTAAGTTTCTTCTTCTTTTATTCTAACAGAAATAGAAAGAGCAAGAGCAAGGGCAACCCTCTCAAGCAGCAACTGGCAGAGAAGCAACAAAAGTGCATACTAAGCTTTCAGAACAGCATCACTACGCAGCAAGGCACACCACTGAAAATAAAGTGGAATATGATACTCAGATGAAAGTGACAGTTCTGCTTGCCTGAGATTTATTCGTTTAACGCTAATCCTTTTACAGTTACACAAGTTACAATCCTCCAGATTTCCTCATTCTCCACCGACACTTGGTTATTACAACATTACCACTGTCAGCCAAAGTTCTCTTTGCCTATGAAACACTAAATGCTACTATGAGGGTTCCCTTACTCCCCATCAAGATGTACACGTGAGATATTTTAATATGGGTACCATATTTTTCGCTCTATAGGACGCACCGGACGATAAGACGCACCTAGTTTGGGGGGGGGGGAGGAAACAGGAAGAAAAAAATTCTGAACCCCAGAAGCCAGAACAGCAAGAGGGATCTGGCTTCTGGGATAGCCTCTTGTAGTGCTGGCTTCAGGGACAGCCTGTGAAGTCTCTGCAGGGCAGCGGGGTGAAGGCACCCTGCTGCCCTGTGGAGGCTTTGCGCAGCTAACCCCAAGCTAGAACAGCGAGACGGAGCGCTGCGCAGCCTGCATTCGCTCCGTAAGACGCACACACATTTTCCCTTACTTTTTAGAAGGGAAAAAGTGCGTCTTATAGAGCGAAAAATACAGTACCTAAAGTGTGAATGTGACAAACACTTGGGACGGAACCAAGGAGGATCACCAGGCACTGTCGTTATATCGCTTTAGGTTCCTTTCTTCAGGCCTCTGGCTTTTAACTATGTATGATCTTCTTGCAGAGGTGGGATGTTTGAATTTTTTTTTTAAAGTCTTTTAGACTTCTTAAATTGCTGGTTTTAAATGTATGTACCGTATTTTTCTCTCGATAACACGCACCTGACCATAACACGCACATAGTTTTTAGAGGAGGAAAACAAGAAAAAAAATCTGAATGAAACAGTGGATGTATCATTTTTGTGCTTCATGCTGTGGCCACAGACATGTGATTTGACGGTGAGTTTGGGGTAGCCCAATGCAAAAATCCTGAGAATCCATGTCGATCTGTGCTTTGTAACCACGTTTTTGCACCATTGCAGCCCCAGGCAACAGTGGGTGCGTGATTTTTTTTGGTGCAGGCTGTAGCCATGGACATGCTATGTGATCTGATGGTGAATCTGGGGTGACCCAATGCAAAGATCCTGAGGATCCATGTGGATCCGTGCTTTGTAACCATGTTTTAAGTGGGGAGGGAAGGAAAAACATAGAAGGGACAAGGAGCACGAGAGGGGTGCATGGAGAAGGAGCTGGCTAAGAATGCAAGAGAGGGGTTTAAAGGGGGGGAAAGGAAGGCAAAAGTCCCCCCCCAAGCCAGCCCTCCCTCCCTCTCTCTCTCTCTCTCCTGCATGTTTTCCGCTGCCTGCGAGTCCGTAGACGCAGCAGCAGCAGCACCGGAGCACGGAGAGGAATTAGAGGGAAGGACGCTCTGCTTTCCCCTCTGCTTGCCTGGAGGGGAGGGGATTTGCCTGCTCTTTGTTCCGTTTGAGCAAACACAGTAATGAAACAGAAGAGGGTGGGCAGTAAGACCCTGAGGCAGAATGCAGGAAAGCAGCAGCCTCCTCTCCTCCGTGAGGGCGCGATATGATTTTTGCCTGATTTTTGCCTTGTACTTGGGACAGTCAGCTCCAGGGACCACACATTCACTCAATAACACGCACAGACATTTCCCCTTACTTTTTAGGAGAAAAAATCTGCGTGTTATAGAGGGAAAAATATGGTATGTGTTTGCTTTTTGCTTTAAATATTGTAAGTCGCTTTGAGCTGCCATCTCAAAAAACTGGATAATGAATGAGTTAAGATAGACTACAGTTCCTTGATGAACTGCATAATGTCTCCAATTTATTCAGTTTTCAAGATCCTACTCCTGCTGATTTTTATTATTATTACATATGCATCAAGTATATACATCAAGCATATGTTTGCAGCAAGGTTAAAAACAAAATAAACACGCTCAAAATAAAGTCATGGACAAGCTTGAAGAAATATGGAAGATTTGCAAAAGGCAACACACTATGCTAATAGAAGCATATGTGACAACTGTAATTAAGCACTATAAAAATCGTTGAAATAAACCAATGAAACAGTTCTGAATATCATCACTGTTGAGGAATCATTCTAAAATAATTAAGGATTTAAGCTGCAGAGAAATCTACTCTAGATAGCAAAAATGAATAGGTCTACTGCCTGCAGGGGAAAATATTCAAAACAATGGTGCCAAAGATAAGAAGGTTCTCAACTGTCTGTCCTCCACCGCTTTGAAATTTTCCAACCGAGAAGCATTAAATACAAACTATTATTTTCTTTGTAGACTTAGACTCGTGATAAAAACCAAGGCTTGGGTTGGGATTTGGTTTTTTGCCACTATTCAACAGGGTTTCCTCCAAATGTGTGACCACACAGAGATCTATTTAGTCAAGTTAGACTGAAATGTGGTACTGCACTGAAGTGTATTGGAACAGAATTAGGTTACACTGGCAGAGAAATTCCACAAGCTTGGTTTTATCTTGGTATTTAGCACTTTTATTGAGAAGCTTCTCAAAAAGAAAAGAAAAAGTTATACTATTATACTCACAGAACTACCAAAACTTCTGGTCACCTGTTTTTGGCCTTTGAAAGCCCCTAGTAGACGGAAGACCTGTAGAAATGTAACAAAAGCAGAAATGCCAATATGTTATACAATCCGGGCAATTAAAAAATAATAATTCAGTATGGCTGTATTCTAAGTCAGCAGTGAAAAGACTTTTACAGTGGCACCTCGGTTTACGAATTTAATCCGTTCCGGAAGTCCGTTCTTAAACAAAAACAGTTCTTAAACCGAGGCGCGTTTTCCCTAAAGAGGCGTCCTGCCACCGGTGCCCTTCCATCGATGGGATTCGGTTCCTAGACCAAGGTAAAGTTCTCAAAACAAGACACTATTTCCGGTTTTACAGAGTTTGAAAATCAAATAGTTCTTAAAGCGGATTGCTCTAAAACCGAGGTACCGCTGTACTACATAAAATGGTTTGCGTGTATGATTACAATGCACCTATTATAAGATGGCCTACAAGAAAAGAAAGAACTTTTTATCTTACAAGAGTTCCTAACTGTGATTTCCCCCCTGATCTCATAGGTGTCAAAGAAGATGAGAAATTGACTGGAGCAAACCGCAGGAGGATTGCTGTCTATGAAGTTTTCCACTCCTGAAGCCCAATGTCTCCTTCCTTTCAAGAGTCAAGTGGGTACTCATCTACATATACATCTCTCTTTTCTCAACACAACCATAATTGCAAATACAATTCCATAAGTACTCTTGAAATTGTGATGAGGAAAGCTTATTGCATCCACAACAATCACATCAAATACAGAGTCTGTTGCAGTGATGTGCTACGGAGAGCTGCAATATGAAGTAGCATGAAAATCTGCAAAACATATTTAACTAGACACTATGGAAGGACATGAATTGCACCATATGCAGCAACAGACCTACAATGTCACCTCTTACATATCTGATAGAATACCATCACTACATATTCTGAGATTGAAAGATGCTGCAGTATGACCAGCCAAATTCACCAGCTCCAAAAGAGAAGTCAGAGTAGAATATCAATTTTTACCAAGCCCATTCTTTTTGTATCACTTCAGCAAGCCAGAAAATTGTCAAGATTACTTGAGGACAAGAGGCCATGTCACATTTAATCTTGACAAGCACAAGTAGCAACATGCTCCACTGACCCTGCATAATCCAAGCGCTCAACCATTCTCCCTAATGGACAAGAGCAGCGCAGGAAAAACCTCTTCACTCATTTGAGGAAAGGACAGCCAACACAATGTTCCATAGTAGTCTGGAATATGACACGTTTGTTGCCACACCTGGCTGGGTGCATACACAGATCACAGTAACTATCACATTTGCTCAAACCTGATTCGGAAACATTCAATTCCCACAGCCCAAAATGCCCTCTCTCCTGTTTTCCTCCCCATCTGACAGGAACCAGTATGACCTATAGACTACAACTGGCAGGCTAGATTTTGGCAGCAAGCAGAGTGTTTTCCCTCATGGAGCAAAGTGTTCTCACCCCTTCTTCAGATTTAGGATTCACACTGCTGCAACCACAGGATAGCTCTGTATGGGAATAAG